>NW_022681457.1:54871106-55091030 GCF_009764315.1 Trachypithecus francoisi
TTGTTCCCTGAAATTCTGTTCTTTTTCAGGGTGCACTGATTTCATATTGTTCAAACACACATATTTTACAATCAACTTGTACAATAGTGGTCCTGAGGTGACATACATTCTCAGCTTATGAAGATAACAGGATTAAGAGATTAAAGTAAAGACAGGCATAAGAAATTATAAGAGTATTAATTTGGGGAACTGATAAAAGTTCATGAAGTCTTCACAATTTATGTTCTTCTGCCACGGCTCCAGCCAGTCCCTCTGTTCAGGGTCCCCGACTTCCCGCAACACAAACTAGTGGAAATGTTCCCAATTTTTTTTATCAAAAAGCATTTTTTACTTGTCTATACACTCTATGCAGAGCTGTTTTTCTTACATCTAGTAGTTTTAATTACATATGTTAATCACATTAACTCTGAACAACCAAATTTTTAGTGAAATCTCAAGGAAGTAATTTTGAACAGTTTCATACCAGTATTTATGACAAAAGCAATTTTATATTTTTAGTAAAAGATGTTTCTCAAATTTTCTGTTAACTAACTGATCTAAATCTATTTAGTTTTTTAAACATCATATAAAATAAGATTCCAGTAAGTCATGGTGGCTTACACTTGTAATCCCAGCACTGTGGGAGGTCAAGACATGAAGACTGTTTAAGCCCAGAAACTCAAGACCAGCCTGGGCAACATAGTGAAACCCATTTCTACAAAAGATACAAAACTTAGTTGGGCATAGTGCCCTCCACCTGGAGTACAAGCTATTCAGGAGGCTAAGGTAGGAGGATTGCCTGAGCCTAGGAGGTTGAGTCCGTAGTGAACCATGATGGAGCCACTGCACTCCATCCCAAGTCACAGAGTGAGACACTTTCTTAAACAAAAAAAATGCTAATATATATAAACTTAAACTTATGGGTTTCTTTGCTCTTATTATTTTAATAGTTATTGGGGTACAGGTGGTGTTTGCTGGTGATTTCTGAAATTTTGGTGCACCCATCACCTGAGCAGTGTACATTGTATTCAATGTGTAGTTTTTTATTCCTCACCGGCTCCCATCCTTCTCCTCAAGTCTCTAGAGTCCATTATATAATTCATATGTCTTTACAGCCTCATAGCTTAGCTTTCACTTATAAGTGAGAACATACAATGTTTGGTTTTCCATTCCTGAGTTACTTCACTTAGAATAATGGTCCCCAGCTCCATCCATGTTGCTGCAAATGCCATTATGTTGTTACTTTCTATGGCTGAGTAGTATTATATATACCATATTTTCATTATTTACTCATTGGTTGATGGGCATTTAGGCTAGTTCCATATCTTTGCAATTGCCAATTGTGCTGCTATAAATACACGTGTTGCAAGTTTCTTTTTTTTTCTTTTTTTTTTTTTAGATACAGTTTTGCTCTTGTTGCTCAGGCTGGAGTGCAATGGCGTGATGTTGGCTCACTGCAACCTCTGCCTCCTGAGCTCAAGCAATTCTCCTGCCTCAGTCTCCTAAGTAGCTAGGATTACAGGCATGTGCCACCATGCCTGGCTAATTTTGTATTTTTAATAGAGACAGGGTTTCTCCATGTTGGTCAGGCTGGTCTCTAACTCCCGACCTCAGGTGATCAGCCTGCCTTGGCCTCCCAAAGTGCTGTGGTTACAGGCGGGAGCCACCACATCTGGCCCACAAGTTTCATTTTTATATGACTTCCTTTTTCTGTGTGTAGATACCCAGTAGTGGGATTGCTGAATAAAATGTTAGTTGTACGTTTAGTTCTTTTAAGAATCTCCAAACTGTTTTTTTTATAGTGGTTGCACTAGTTTACATTCACACCAAAAGTGTAAAAGTGTTTTGTTTTGTTTTTTAACCACATCCATGCCAATGTCTATTTTTTGTTGTTGTTGTTTTAATTATGGCCATTCTTGGTGGGGCACAATGGCTCATGCTTGTAATCCCAGAACTTTGGGAGGCTGAGGTAGGTGGATCATTTGAGGTCAGAAGTTCAAGACCAGCCTGGCCAACATGGTGAAACTCCGTCTCTAAAAAAATATGAAAATTAGCCAGGCATGGTGGTGGGTGCCTGTAATCCCAGCTATTCGGGAGGCTGAGGCATGAGAATCGCTTGAACATGGGAGGCGGAGATTGCAGCGAGCCAAGATTGTACTGCACTCCAGCCTGAGCAATAGAGCAAGACTCAGTCTCAAAAAAAAATAAAAAATAAAAAGGCCGGGCGTAGTGGCTTACGCCTGTAATCCCAGCACTTTAGAAGGCCGAGGCAGGTGGATCACGAGGTCAGGAGATCGCGACCATCCTGGCTAACACGGTGAAACCTCGTCTCTACTAAAAATACAAAAAAAGAAAAAAAATTAACCGGGCATTGTTGCCGGCACCTATAGTCCCAGCTACTTGGGAGGCTGAGGCAGGAGTATGGCGTGAACCTGGGAGGCGGAGCTTGCAGTGAGCCGAGATCGTGCCACTGCACTCCAGCCTGGGCAACAGAGCAAGACTCCGTCTCAAAAAAAAAAAAAAAAAAAAAAATTACGGCCTTTCTTTTTTTTTTTTTTTTTTTGAGACAGTTTCACTCTTGTTGCCCTGTAGCGCAATGGCGCAATCTGGCCACTCTTACAGGAGTAAGGTGGTATCATATTGTGCTTTTGATTTGCATTACAAATCAAAGTCCCATTTATTCATCTTCATTTAATTGCAGTTGCTTTTGGGTTCTTGGTCATGAAGCCTTTGCCTAAGCCAATGTCTACAAAAGTTTTTCTGATGTTATCTTCTAGAATTGTTAGTTTCAGGTCTTAGATTTACGTCTTTAATTCATCTTGAGTTGATTTTTCTATGAGAGATGAAGATCCAGTTTTATTCTTCTACATGTACCTTCCCAATTATCCCAGCATTATTTGTTGAATAGGGCATTCATTCCCCCACTTTGTGCTTTTGTTTGCTTTTTCAAAGATCAGTTGGTTGTTAGTATTTGGCTTTATTTCTGGGTTTGTTATTCTATTCTATTGCTCTATGTGCCTATTTTTATACCAGTACCATGGTGTTTTGGTAGCTATAGCCTTGTAGTACAGTTTTATGTTTGGTATTGTGAGGTTTCTAGATTTGTTTTTTTGCTTAGTTTTACTTTGGCTATGCATACTTTTCTTTGGTTCCATAAGAATTTTATAATTGTTTTTTCAAGTTCTGTGAAAAATGATGTTATTCTGATGAGAATTGACTTGAATGTGTAGATTGCTTTTGGTAGGTTGGCCATTTTCACAGTATTTATTCTACCCATCCATGAATGTCAGATGTTTTTCCATTTGTTTGTGTCACCTGTGATTTCTTTCAACAGTGTTTTGTAGATTTTCTTTTAGAGATTTTTCACTTCCTCAGTTAGGTATATTTATTTATTTATTTATTATTATTTTTGAGATGGAGTTTCACTCTCGTTGCCCAGGCTGGAGTGCAATGGCACAATCTCAGGTCACCCTGACCTCCGCCTCCCAGGATCAAGCAACTCTCCTGCCTCAGCCTCCCGAGTAGCTGAGATTACAGGCATGCGCCACCATGCCCACCTAATTTTGTATTTTTTTTTTTTTTTTTTTTGAGGCGGAGTCTCGCTCTGTCGCCTGGACTGGAGTGCAGTGGCCAGATCTCAGCTCACTGCAAGCTCCGCCTCCTGGGTTTCCGCCATTCTCCTGCCTCAGCCTCCCAAGTAGCTGGGACTACAGGCGCCCGCCACCTCGCCCGGCTAGTTTTTGTATTTTTAGTAGAGACGGGGTTTCACCGTATTAGCCAGGATGGTCTCGATCTCCTGACCTCGTGATCCGCCCGTCTCGGCCTCCCAAAGTGCTGGGATTACAGGCTTGAGCCACCGCGCCCGGCCAATTTTGTATTTTTAATAGAGACAGGGTTTCTCCATCTTGGTCAGGCTGGTCTTGAACTCCTGACCTCAGGTGATCCACCCGCCTAGGCCTCCCAAAGTGCTGGTATTACAGGCGTGAGCCACCATGCCCAGCCTCAGTTAGGTATATTTCTGATTATTTTATTTTATTTTTTGCAGCTGTTGTTAAAGAGTTTGAATTCTTGATTTGATTCTCAGCATGGTGGCTGTTGGTGTATAGCAGTGCTACTGATTTGTGTACATTGATTTTGTATCCCGAAAATTTACTGAATTTATTTATCACATCTAGAAGCTTTTTGGGTGAGTCTTTAGGGTTTTCTAGGTATATGATCTTATCATCAGTGAACAGTAACAGCTTCACTTCCTCTTTACCAATTTGGATGTCCTTTATTTCTTTCTCTTGTCTGAATGTTCTGGCTAGGACTTCCTGTACTATGTTGGATAGAAGTGGTGAAAGTGGCCATCCTTTCCTTGTTTCAGTTCTCAGTGGGAATGTTTTTAACTTTTCCTTGTTCAGTACATTGCTTGCTGTGGGTTTGTCATAGATGACTTTTATTACCTTAAGGTATGTCTCCTCTATGCTGATTTTGCTGAGGGTTTTAATCATAAAGGGATGCTGAATTTTGTGAAAAGTTTTTTCTGTAACTATTGAGATGGTCATATAATTTTTGTTTTTAATTCAGTTTATGTGGTGTATCACATTTATTGATTTATGTACATTAAACCACTCATGCATCTCTGGTAGGAGATGCACTTTATCATTGCGTATTATCTTTTTAACATGCTATTGTATTTTGTTGGCTAGTATTTTGTTAAGAATTTTGGGCAGGGCATGGTGGCTCACACCTGTAATCCCAGCACTTTGGGAGGCCAAGGCAGGTGGATCACGAGGTTAGGAGATCGAGACCATGGTGAAACCCTGTCTCTACTAAAAATACAAAAAATAAACCGGGTGCAGTGACAGGCTCCTGTAGTCCCAGTTACTCTGGAGACTGAGGCAGAAGAATGGCATGAACCTGGTGTTTGGATGAGCGGAGGCAAGATGGTGCACTTCCGGGTTCTTCATCCCCCCCCCTCCAACTTTTCCCGCGCGCGCGAAAATGCAGCCGACGCCCGGGAAGGTGCAGACCAACTGGGCATGCGCCAGGTGACGTCAATCTGAAGAGACCAAGATTTACCTGGTCGCACCTGCGGAACGCCCCCGGACACGCCCGTGCCCCGCCTATCGCCCTCCCACTCCCAGAAAAGCCGCTGCGGACCAGTGCCACGCGCGGACTTCCCAGCTTCCCCACTGCGGTCGGACTGCCGGAACTCCGTCCGAGGGCAGCATGGAGAACTCTGTGGGCCTCAGTTGCCGGAGGCCAACAGACCTCTCCTTACCCACCTTCTTCCCCTGAAGCTAGGTGACCAAAATAAACTTGCAGTTTTGCTCCTACCCTTGCCTAGTCGCTGGTTCCTTTGCGCCCGCTCTTGTGGTCTTAGAAAAACAAGTCGCTCTGGTGGTCTTAGATAAAACAAGTCACCTGGGAGGCGAAGCTTGCAGTGAGCCGAGATCGCGCCACTGCACTTCAGCCTGGGTGACAGCAAGACTCTGTCTCAAAAAAAAAAAAAAATTTTGCATCTATAATCATCAGGAATATTGGCGTGTAGTTCTCTTTTCTTGTTATGTTTTTTCCTGGTTTTGTTATTAGGGTGATATTGCCTTCATGGAATGATTTAGAAAGAATTCTTTCCTATTCTATTTTTTGGAATAGTTTCAGTAGAATTGGTACCAATTCTTGTTTAAATGGCAGATAAAATTCAGCAGTGAATCCATCTGGTCCCAGAGTCTTTTTTTGTTGGCAATTATTTATTACTGTTTCAATCTTGCTACTTGTTATTGATCTGTTCAGAGTTTCTATTTCTTCCTGGTTTACTCTAGGAGAATTGTATATTCCCAGAAATTTATTCACCTCTTCTAGGTTTTCTAGTTTGTACATTTCATAATGTTCATAGTAGCCTTAAATAATCTTTTGTGTTTCTGTGGGATTGCTGGTAATATATCCTGTTTTGTTTCAAATTGAGTTTATTTGAATCTTGTCTCTGCTTTTCTTGGTTAATCTCGCTAATGGCCTATCAATTTTGTTTATATTATCAAAGAAACAAACTTTTTCATTTATGTTTTGAAATTTTTTGTTTCAATTTCATTTATTTCTGCACTGTTTGTTATTTTTTTTTCTGCTGGGTTTGGGTTTGGTTTGTTTTTGTTTCTCTAGTTTCTTGAGGTATGAGCTTAGATTTTTAAATTTGAGCTCTTTCCGACTTTTTTTTTTTTTTTTTTGAGACGGAGTCTCGCTCTGCCACCCAGGCTGGAGTGCAGTGGCCAGATCTCAGCTCACTGCAAGCTCCGCCCCCCGGGTTTACGCCATTCTCCTGCCTCAACCTCCCAAGTAGCTGGGACTACAGGCGCCCGCCACCTCGCCCGGCTAGTTTTTTGTATTTTTTAGTAGAGACGGGGTTTCACCGTGTTAGCCAGGATGGTCTCGATCTCCTGACCTGGTGATCCGTCCGTCTCGGCCTCCCAAAGTGCTGGGATTACAGGCTTGAGCCACCGCGCCCGGCCCCGACTTTTTGATATAGACATTGTTATGAACATTCTTCTTAGCACTGCCTTTGCTGTATTCCAGAAGTTTTGATAAGTTTTGTCACTGTTATCGTTCAGCTCAAAGAGCTTTTATATTTCCATCTTGATTTCACTGTTGGCAAATGATTATTCAGGAAAAGATTATTTAATTTCCATGTATTTGTATAGTTTTGAAGGTTCCTTTCATAGTTGATTTCCAGTTTTATTCCACTGTGATCTGACAGAGTACTTGACATAATTTCTATTTTCCTAAATATATTAAGACTTGTTTTGTGGCCTATCATATGGTCTATCTTGGAGAATGTTTCATGTGCTGATAAATAATACACATTCTGCAATTGTTGGGTAGAATGTTCTGTAAATATGTGTTAAGTCCATTTGTTCTAGGATATAATGGGTATAGTTTAAGTTTATTGTTTCTTTGTTGACTTTCTGTCTTGATTATCTGTCTAGTGCTGTCAGTGGAGTATTGAAGTCCCCTGCTACAAATGTGTAACTGTCTATCTCATTGTATTTTTTTTTTTCTTTTCTTTGAGATGGAGTCTCACTCTTGTTGCCCAGCCTGTAATGCAGTGACATGATCTCGGCTCACTACAACCTCTGCCTCCTGGGTTCAATCACTTCTCCTACCTCAGCCTCCTGAGCAGCTGGGATTTCAGGCACCTGCCACCACACTCAGCTAATTTTTTTTTTTTTTTTTTTTCCTTGAGATGGAGTCTCACTCTTGTTGCCCAGGCTGGAGTGCAATGGTACGATCTTGGCCCACTGCAACCTCCGCCTCCTGGGTTCAAGCAATTCTCCTGCCTCAGCCCCCCAAGTAGCTGGGATTACAGAAACCCACCACCACATCTGGCCAATTTTTTGTATTTTTAGTAGAGACAGGGTTTCACCATATTGGCCAGGCTGGTCTTGAACTCCTGACCTCAAGTGATCCACCTGCCTTGGCCTCCCAAAGTGTTGGGATTACAGGCATGAACCACCACACCTGGCCCACTAATTTTTGCATTTTTAGTAGAGACGGGGTTTCACCATGTTGGCCAGTCTGGTCTCCAACTCCTGACATCAGATCATCCACCCACCTCTGCCTCCCAAAGTGCTGGAATTACAGGTGTGAGCCACTGCTCCCAGCCTAAAGTTTTTTTTTTTTTTTCTTTAAAAGTTTTCAAATATTTTCTATGATGAAAAATAAATAATGTGCTGTTCAGCTTTGATTTTCTAAACTCATCCTTCATCTTTTTCCCAAAATTATTCCATGTCTTTTCAAAATGCTTCTCCAATTTTTTTTTTCTTGAAACAGGGTCTCACTCTATTGCCCAGTTCTGGTTGCAGTGGTGTAACCAATCATGGCTCACTGCAGCCTGGACCTTCCAGGCTCAAGCAATCCTCCTGCCTCTGCCACCTAACTAGCTGCAACTACAGGCATGCACCACCATGGCTGGCTAATGTCTTCATTTTTGTCATGAAAGCAAAATCTTACTATGTTGCTCAGGTTGCACTGGAACTCCTGAGCTCCCATAATTCTCCCACCTCAGCCTCCCAAAGTGCTAAAAATATAGGTGTGAGCCTCTGTGTTCTTCTGCAATTTTTTTTTTTTTTTTTGATACAGAGTCTGGCTCTGCTGCCCAGTCTGGAATGCAGTGGCACAATCTCAGCTCACTGCAACCTCTGCCTCCCCAGTTCAAGTAATTTTCCTGCCTCAGCCTCCTGAGTAGCTGGAATTGCAGGTGCACACCACCACGCCTGGCTAATTTTTATATTTTCAGTAGAGACAGAGTTTCACCATGTTGGTCAGGCTACTCTTGAACTCCTGACCTCATGATCCACCCACCTCGGCCTCCCAAAGTTCAGCGATTACAGGCATGAGCTGCTGTGCCTGGCTTCTTCTGCAATTTCTTAAGATGATTATTTCCAGTGATAAACAGTAGTATATGAACACAAACCTAAAAGGAATCTGACTTATTCTGTAGAAGTGTCACTCTCCAGGATTTCAAGGATCTAGGGCAAGGCAGCTACTTTAGTAGCATGACCTATGGAGGTGCATGGGCTTTGGCGTCAGATAAAGTTGATCCTGAGTCTTAGCCCAGTCACTTAGCACTCGTGGGTCTTTGGACATGTTTGTTGATATGGAGAAGTACTATATACCACATATGCAAAAAAGGTGGACTGATACTGATTGCAAAATGGCAGCAATTTTTCTTCCCTCTTATATCTATGCCCATTGTCCGGTACTTTTACAGCTGTTTCCATCAAGATCCAGCATCTATCTTCCAAACCCTAGATCTGGCTGGCTTTATTTGCTCAGCGCAGTAGAAACTTGTGAACATGACAGTGGGCTAGTTTGCGGCCAGGCACAAATGGTTTTGAATGCTTCTGTTTTTCGTTCAGAATGCTGCAATCTCCATGAATAAAGCCCATGTTAGCAAGCTGAAAAATAAGATACCATGGGGAGGAGAAGCAAGGTGCCCCTGTTGGCAGCCCCAGAAGCAGAAGATCACCCTCAGAAGTACAGCTGGCTAGTCGACAAGCAGCTGATGATACAAATCTAAAAGAGCTCAGCTGATACCAGAATAATGGCCGCACTCAGCCCAGCCTAAATGACTGACCATCTTAATTATAAACTAGCAAGTTTTGGATGATTTGTTATGCTGCAATAGCTAACTAATACATGCACCCAGTGCAGATAGGATGCCAGGATTTAGTGACAAGTTGATTACTTGTTGCCTTCTAACAGTGGGCAGCCTCTAGGTACTGATTTCTTCCCCTAATTTAAAGTAGGATGTCTTGAAAGAGAATGTTGGGTAATGCAGAACTACAGGTAAACATGTATGCATGTGATTGGTGTTTATATTCGCATAGTTCCCACACCACAGGAGAAAGCAAATAACCACAGCCTTGCAATTAGGGTCAAGGCGAATTAGCAAAATAAGTTTGCCTGTAATCTATTTTCTCCGTATCTAAACATTGGAGTTCAAGAGTGTGGGCAGAACTGAAGACACAGAGTTTTTTTCTCCTAAGCGCCATTATCCTATGTTCACAGCCTAATCACTAAAAGAGAGGTGGGCAACAGGTGGTAAGCCGTGGTTTACCTGTGGTTATTTTATTTCTGCTGCCCTCAGCTCCTTCTATGGTCACTACCTGTTCCAACCTCAGAACTGAAGACAGATGTTAGTAGGGAGAGGCCCTTCCTTCGCCTCTGGCCCTTCACACCACTGACATCAGAGTTGCTATGTGTAGCTACTGGGTGTCTGGAATGTGCCTGGTCTGAACAGCGATATGCTAGAAAGGTAAAATACAGAGTTATTTTCAAAAATTTAGTTGCAAATATTTATATACTTCATTAATAATTACATATTCCTCACACATTAAAATAATATTTTGTATATATTAGGTTAATTACATTGTTACAATCAATTCAACCTGTTCTTTGTTGTTGTTGTTTGAGACAGAGTCTCACTCTGTCACTAGGCTGGAGTGCAGTGGCGCCATCTTGGCTCACTGCAACCTCTGCCTCCCAAGTTTAAGCGATTCTCCTGCCTCAGCCTACCGAGTAGCTGGGACTACAGGTGCGCACCACCACGCCCAGCTAATTTTTGTATTTTTTTTTAGTAGAGACAAGGTTTCACCATGTTGGCCAGGAGGGTTTCAATCTCTTGATCTTGTGATCCACCAGCCTCGGCCTCCCAAAGTGCTGGGATTACAGGCGTGAGCCACCACGCCTGGCCTCTTGTTTCTTTTCTTTATTTTCTTACCCACCGAGACACGGAATCTTGCTCTGTCCGCCCAGGCTGGAGTGCAGTGGTGCCATCTTGGCTCACTGCAACCTCCTTCGCCTCCCGGGTTCAAGCAATTCTCCTCCCTCGGCCTCCTGAGTAACTGGGATTACACACGCCCGCCACCACGCCCGGCTAATTTTTGTATTTTTAGTAGAGACGGGGTTTCACTATGTTATCCAGGCTAGTTTCAAACTCCTGACCTCTTGATCCGCCCGCCTTGTACTCCCAAAACGCTGGGATTACAGGCGTGAGCCACCGCGCCTGACCCCTTATTTCTTTTTAATTTTCTAGTTTGGCTACTAGAAAATTCAAAATTCACATGTGGCTCATATTTTATTTCAGAGGATTACCTCCTTTTTAAAATCTCAGGCTGCCTGCTCAAAGGACCATAAGCCAGGAAGGTAAAAAACCTGAAATTTTAATTTGTTATTATATCCTTTTCATTTATGTATAGTCATATGATGTATTATTTACAAATGCATATGACCTTATACACAAGATTGAATGCAAATATCCTTTGGGGTGGACTCAGGAAGGAAGCCCTGCCTGAAAAGGCTGCAGCCTAGACGGTCACTCTTCCTTCATTCAGCCCAGCATCTAATTACATCTTCTGTCAGTCAGGGCCTGAGAGGGTGGGGTTTTAAACGCTATCCAATCAGCGAAGCTGGGCTGGGAACTGTCCAATCAGGCACGCAGCTTGAGCGAAGAGGACGGCTTCCGGGATGTGGCGGGATTTGTCGGATCCTTTGTCTCTAGATGCAGCTGGAGTTCCAGGTCTCGTCTTTACTGCTCTGTGTCCTCTGCTGCTAGAGGCCCAGCCTGTGTGGCTCTGTGACCTGCAGGTATTGGGAATCCACAGCTAAGACGCCGGGACCCCCTGGAAGCCTAGAAATGGTGAGAGTGCGGAGTCCGACATCCGGAGAGAGGGGAAGGGCTGGTTGAAACCGGTGGGAAATGGCTGTGGCGGGACTCAGGCCTCCCTGTAGTCAGCTTCACAATCTGCGCCCCGAGTTCTCCTTGCCCGGCTCGGCCTCAGTCGCCTTCAGCCATAAGATGGCGGTTGCGCCGATAGCCGGGCCCCGGGGCGTCCTGTCTCTTCCCTGCATAGTGACTGTGCCCTTGCCTGGAGCCCTCTCTGGGGATCTCTGCATTCGCAGCGCCGCTTCTCTACCGGATTGTGCAGGGACTTATGGGAGGGTCGTCAGGGGAGAATCCTGACTTGGTTCATGAATGGGAAGAACTTTGTTCAGTGGGGTTCCCAGTTCCCATTTTCTCCTGTTAAAAGTTAATGGGAGTCACTGCAAAAATATTAAAAGAATTTAATCGAAGAATGGTTCTAGGCCGGGAGCTGTGGCTCACGCCTTTGATCCCAGCACTTTGGAAGGCCGAGGCGGGCGGATCACGAGGTCAGGAGATCAAGAACATCCTGGCTAACACCGTGAATCCCCGTCTCTACTAAAAATACAAAAAATGAGCCGGGCGTGGTGGCGGGCGTCTGTAGTCCCAGCTACCTAGGGGACTGAGGCAGGAAAATGGCTTGAACCCAGGAGGCAAAGCTTGCAGTGAGCCGAGATCGCGCCACTGCACTTCAGCCTGGCCGACAGAGCAAGACTGCCTCAAAATAAATAAATAAAATAAATAAATAATTTAATCAAAGAGTGGTTCTAGAATTGTAGAGCACCAGGCTGTGGTTTGTAGTTTGTGGTCTATGGGAGAGTCTTGAAAGAAAATCTTTTGTAAAATGCATGATGAAGAAAACCAAATTTAGTAATTGGTTAGGTACAGTTACGTGGTTTCTTAATTTGTACATTAAAGGTGAAAATTTCCTGGTTATGTAATTGGAGCTCAATTGGCAGTTTATAGTTGGTGAAGCCTGAATTTTGTTTCTCTTAATGTAGTAATTAAAAATAATGCGCCTGAGTTACATTTTTTAATTAAAGTAGGAACCCAGGGACTAGAGGCATGTCAGTCTAATTGCCTGCCACTTAATTATTTTCACACTCCACAGGGAACTGAATTTCTGCTGTATTTTTCACCTGGGTCCCAAGGAGGGTCTTAAGTCTAACCCCCATCCCTCATTACTCCAGCCTCATTCTGGCTTGCAGTAAGATACTAAATTTCCAATTTCTTCTGGAGTTCCCAAATGCCAGCTTTTCCTCCCTAATTCACGTTGTCATATATTTGTGTTTTTTTGTTTTTTGTTTTGTTTTGTTTTTAAGATGGAGTCTCGCGCTGTCTCCCAGGCTGAAGTGCAATGGCAGGATCTCTGCTCACCGCAACCTCCGCCTCCCGGATTTAAACAATTCTCCCGCCCCAGCCTCCCTAGTAGCTGGGATTATAGGCGTGCGCCATCATACCTGGCTAATTTTTGTGTTTTTTGTAAAGACGGGATTTCGCCACGTTGGACAGGCTGGTCTCGAACTCCTGACCTCGAGTGATCCGCCCGCATCGGCTTCCCAAAGTGCTGGGATTACAGGCATGAGCCACCGTGCCTGGCCACGTATTTTGTAGTGTACTTTTTATACCATATTTTAATTAATTATTTTTTGGCAAAGCATTAAATGGTGCTTTTTTTTTTTTTAACGGAGTTTCGCTCTTGTTGCCCAGGCTGCAGTGCAGTGGCAGATCTCGGCTCACCTCAACCTCCGCCTCCCGGGTTCAAGTGATTGTCCTGCCTCAGCCTTCAAGTAGCTGGGATTACAGGCATGTGCCACCATGCCCAGCTAATTTTGTATTTTTAATAGAGATGGGGTTTCTCCATGATGGTCAGGGTGGTCTCGAACTGCCATCCTCAGGTGATCTGCCCACCTTGGCCTCCCAAAGTGTGGGGATTACAGGTGTGAGCCACCACACCCAGACAAATGGTGCTTTTAAGAAGATTTGTTATCTGTTTGTAAATATTTTCTATGAAAAGAAAGCAAATAATAATCCCCTCACACTGTATTGCAAAAAATCTCAATGTGTTTTTTCCTTTTATCTTTTTAGGCACAGAGATATTATCAGAATTTTTTTGGGTCAGAGTTCCGCTTTGGAAAATTTATGGGGTGATATGTCCTCAGCCACCATTTAGTTTTTTCCTGGTCCTGGGTTTCAGTATTATCTGGGGATAAACTGAGATATCTGCCATGGTTATGTCAACTAGAGTGTCTAGTGGATATCAGCTCTGGTTTATTTTCTCCCATAGGACGACCTGAGATATGGAGTGTATCCTGTCAAGGGAGCAAGTGGATACCCTGAGGCTGAGAGGAATCTTCTGGAGTACTCTTATTTTGAAAAGGTAACCCCTTGATATGTTAAAATTGTCTCGGGACCAGCTTGACAAACATGGAGAAACCCCGTCTCTACTAAAAATACAAAAAACTTAGCTGGGCATGGTGGTGCATGCCTGAATTTCCAGCTATTCAGGGTTGCTGAGGCAGGACAATCACTTGAACCTGGGAGGAAGAGGTTGCGGTGAGCCGAGATCCTGCCATTGTACTCTAGCCTGGGCAACAAGAGTGAAACTCCGTCTCATAATAGTAATAATAATAATTATTGTAATAATGAATAAATTGTCTTCTACCAACCCAGCTTCCATTTCATGGAGATAAATTGCTTGTCAGCCAATCAGATGCTGGTAGTGAGGGGAAAACACAGAAATAATTTCTGCCCCCTGGATTCTGTAAGGGAGCAGGATAGTGAAATAAATATAGTAAAAGAAAAAGTAAAAAAAAAGTGAAAAGTATGTGACCAAAAAATAGTATCCCGAAAGACAAACAACAAAAACAACAACAAACTGACTCCAGTGAGATGGCGTAAGAGCTTGCAAAGTAAAATGCACCTGGGGCAGTCACCGAGAAATAGTGCAGTGTCTCCTGAATGGGTGATTCTTGAGCATGTAGGCGAACAGGAGTGGGTGGAGGATCTCTCCAGTGATTGAATGGCCTGACTTGAAACATGAGTCAGACACATCTGTTATTTAACCAGCACTGCCATTCCTGGATTTGTCCATCTTGAGACTTATTCACTTATTTTCATCTCAGTTTTTTAGCTGTAAGTTGCATTATATTAGTAGAGCTTGAAAGGTAGAAAAATATTTACAAAGAGCGTAAAAGATGTGGGTTTCAAAAAAATTAATCATATATTTAATTTGTCAAAAATTTTCGCTTACCTTTTTCTTTCCCAGAGTGAGTTTACAAATTTTCTCAGGTGTGGATTTTTATGGCTGGGTGATTTCAAACAGAATTTCAAGGCTTAGTTTTTAGAATGCTACCAAGAAAAAGAAGAGGAAAAATCTCTATTCCATTTTTGCTGTAGAAAATGAATACATTTCCACAAGAAAATGTGGTGGATAATTGGTGAGTTACATAGATTCATAAAAACATCAGTTCCTTTTTTTCTCAGGGTAAATTTTTGACAGCAAATATCTCTGTTTGAATTCTGTTACCTTGATTTCTGAGTTTTATGCTAAATTTTATGAGATGAAACTTGGTACTGCCTAGAAGTGTTTCCATGTGACTAAATGTTTTCTGCATGATTTTTAATGGAATTAATAAAATAATACATTTATTTTCTGAAAAATACTTTCACTTTTCTTATGAAGGTATAAAATGTAAGCACCTTAACATTTTCTTCCCTTTTATGAACACTGTGTTTGAGTAATTTTTTTGGATTTTTCAAACACTTAGTTTCAAAAACCAAGTGAGTAACTCTAACATGGAAATTAAAGTTTGAACCCAGTGACTCAGAGCTAAAGCTCATATTGAGACTGCAAAAGGAGGTTATCAAAGGTCCAGTTAGTTTTTTCTGGAGAGCCTCTCCTGCAGGTGTTCCAGCCTGCTCACTCAAGTCATGGAAGAAGCCTTTCTGCTGAGAGAAGCTACAGAGTCCTTTAAAGCTACAGGAAGATAAGTTAAGGTTAAGACAAAAGGGGACTGGGAGGGTCTTACTGACCATGAAGTTGTTATTGTTTTAAGGCAGTTTCTAGACTTTGTAATATGTTACAAGTTAGATTTCTGTTAAAAAATTTGAATTCCAGACTCAGGCGTGGTGGCTCATACCTGTAATCCCTGCACTTTGGGAGACCAAGGTGGGCAGATCACCTGAGGTCAGGAGTTTGAGACCAGCCCGACCAATATGGCGAAACCCCATCTCTACTAAAAATACAAAAATTAACTGGGCATGGTGGTGGGTTCCTGTAATCCCAGCTATTTTGGAGGCTGAGAGAGGAGAAATGGTTGAACCCAGGAGTCAGAGGTTGCAGTGAGCTGACACGGTGCCACTGCACTCCAGACTGGGTGACAGAGTGAGACTCCATTTCAAAAAAAAAAAAAAAATTGAATTCTAGAGCCGGGCATGGTAGCTCACATCTGTAATCCCAGGACTTTGTGAGGCTGAGGCAGGCATACCACCTGATGTCAGGAGTTCAAGACCAGCCTGACTAATATGGTGAAACCCCATCTCTACTAAAAATACAAAAATTATCCAGGTGTGGAGACGTACACCTGTAGTTCCAGCTACTTAGGAGGGTGAGACAGGAGAAATGCTTGAACCCAGGAGATAGAGGTTGCAGTGAGCCGAGATCATGCCACTGCACTCCAGCCTGGGCAATAGAACGAGAATCTGTCTCAAAAAAAAGAAAAAAAGAATTCAAAAAGAGGATTGCAACAGGAGGGATACCAATTATAAAAACTTTAAGGAATGCAATTTTAGGTAGACAAGGGCTTTTTTTCATAGAGTGGAGCCTACAAGATTAGAAAGAATGGAGGGGAATGGCAAATGGGGGGTTAAAAATCAGATTTCAGATCAGAATGTTTTATCCTGAAGTCAGCATGTTCTTAGGAGGCATATAGAATGACATGGTATAATGGCTCAGACTGAGGGTAGCTCAAAATTCAGTAGTCTGTGAAAAATTTTATTTAGATCACTGAAGACAAATACAGCTGACTCTTTTAATGAGAAAAAGAAGAAAAGGTGCCAAGTTTTTACCAAAAAAGGGTCCCAGTCCAAACCTCAAGAGAGGGTCCTTGGATTTCACTCTAGAGAAGAATTCTGGGTGAGTTCATAGAGTAAAATGAAAGCAAGTTTATTAAGAAAGTAAATAAATAAAAGAATTGCTTAATCCATAGGCAGAGCAGTCCAGAGGCCTACTGGTTGCCCATTTCATGGTTCTTTCTTTTTTTTTTGAGATGGAGTCTTGCTCTGTTGCGAGGCTGGAGTGCAGTGGCATGATCTCGACTCATAGCAGCTTCTGCCTCCCAGGTTCAAGCGATTCTCCTGCCTCAGCCTCCTGACTGACTGGGACTACAGCCGTCCACCACCACACCTAGCTAATTTATTTTTGTATTTTTAGTAGAGACGAGTTTCACCGTGATGGCCAGGATGGTCTCCATCTCTTGACCTCATGATCCACCTGCATCGGCCTCCCAAAGTGCCGGGATTATAGGCATGAGCCACTGCACCCGGCCGGTTATTTCTTGATTATATGCTAAACAAGGGGTGGATTATTATCCCAATTTTAAACCATATAGGGTAACTTCCTGATGTTTTTATGGCATTTGTAAACTGTCATGGCACTGGTGGGAGTATAGCAGTGAGGATGACCAGAGGTCACACACATTACCATCTTGGTTTTGTTGGGTTTTATGCTGCTTCTTTACTGCAAGCTGTTTTGCTAGCCAGGTCTTTATGATCTGTATTGTGTGCTGACCTCCTATCTTATCCTGTGACTTAGAATGCCTAACTATGTGGGAATTCAGCCCAGTAGGTCTCAGCCCTATTTTTTCCCACCCCCTATTCAAAATGGATTTGCCCTGGTTCAATACGCCTCTGACATTTCCCCCCTCTTTTGTACAAAAAAACCCCTTAATCATAAGGGTTGTAGAGGGATGAAAATTCATCTTCTGTAACTACTTCATGCTGTATTGGGGCGATGATATTCTTCCTTAACTATTAGAGTCTTTTGTATTTCAGGTAGACAGGAGCTCAGTCAAAACTCATCAGTATGGTGAGGGCCATTCGTAACTCTGAGTTTCAAAAAAGGGGTTATCTCTAAGATTAATTAGTGTTTAAGAAAACATCTAGGTTGGGTAGGTTGGGCGTGGTAGCTCACGCCTGTAATCCCAGCACTTTGGGAGGCTGAGGTGGGCGGGTCGCTTGAGGTCAGGAGTTCAAGACCAGCCTGGCCAACGTGACGAAACCCTGTCTCTACCAAAAATACAAAACATTAGCCAGGCGTGGTGGGGCATGCCTATAATCCCAGGTACTCGGGAGGCTGAGGCAGGAGAATCACTTGAACCTGGGAGGCAGAGGTTGCAGTGAGCCAAGATTGTGCCACTGCACTCTAGTCTGGGTGACAGGGAGACTCCATCTCAAAAAACAAAACAAAACAAAAGAATAGAAAACATCCAGAAAGTTTATCCTGCATTTCTGCACAAAAAGTACAACTGCAATATATTTTACAAGTTCAGGCAGCCGCTTCTTGGTAGCAAAAGGATGGTTTCCCAAAGTCCCATCAGCTCTCAAGTTTCCCCTTTTGGAAGGGAAAAAGCTCCTCATACCCTGTGGTCCTATAGATGCCTAATTCTGTCACTCATAGGCACCAGCAAAGAGTACAAGACAGATTAATCTAAAAGAATAGCAATTAACATCCAGTAATATGAAACCAGTTCTTAGCTGAGAGGAACTTTGCTGAGAGGGATCTCTAACCTAAATCTTAGGAAGGACTATAACCTTCCTAAGTATCCTTGCCTTCTTTGAGGCTCCTTTAACCCACGCTGTCTTAGAAGAGACTCTGACTTTCCTAAGTTGTGCCTCCAACCTAATCTCATCCTTTACCCAGGTATAGGGACTCAAAGTCAGCCAATTGGTATCCACAGTAATTTCTTGGGGGAGGGACAGAGAGGTCTCTTTAGTATAGTCCTTTTGTGGTTGCCAGGAAAATGTTACCAGAAAGAAGTCTTGATCCAGACCCCAAGAGAGGGTTCTTGTATCTTGCTCAAGAAAGAATTCAGGGCAAGTCATAAAATGAAAGCAAATTTATTAAGTGAAGAAATAAAAGAAATGGCTTTCTCAATAGGCTGGTTGTGTATTTTTATGGTTATTTAAAATTATATGCTAAATAAAGGGTGGATTATTTATATATCTCCTTTCTAGACCTTTATGATGTAACATCCTGATGTTGCCATGGCATTTGTAACCTCTCATGGCACTGATGGGAGGGTAGCAGGAGAATGACCAGAGGTCACTCTCATCACCATCTTGGTTTTGGTGGCTTTTATCCCGCTTCTTTACTGCAAGCTTTTTTATCAGCCAGGTCTTTGTGACCTGTATCTTGTGCTGACCTCCTATCTCATCTTGTGACTTAGAATGCGTAACCATCTGGAAATGCAGCCCGGTAGGTCTCAGCCTTATTTTACTCAGCCCCTATTCAAAATGGAGGCTGTGTACCTCTGACAGATTCTGTGTCTGGCTATGTAATAAATAAGAAAAGAGAGCACCATCTAAGTCATAATGGGAAGGGTATTTCTTTCCATAAACTGTTCTTGTCGTACACATTTCTTCCATTTGACTTTTCATCAGTTGTGTATTTTATAATAAACTGGTAAACATAACTACAGTGTTTTCCTGAGTTCTGTGAGTAGCTCGATCAGATAATTGAACTTGAGAAAAGGCTCGGGAGTCCCCAATGTTTAAACAGTAGCTCAGACACACAGATGGGCCTATGGGGTTTGTGACTGGCATCTGCAGTGAGGACAGTGTTGTGAGACTGAGCCCTGGAATCCGGGTCTGTGCTGACTCTGGGTGGTGTCAGAATTCAAATGTTACACATTGAGTTGGTGTTAGAGAATTGCTTGGTGTTCAGCAAACTCTACAGATTTGGTGCCAGAAGAAAGATATCACAGAGGCCTGGCCTGCAATGGAACTCTAGGTATCTGAAAATGGAAGGCTCTGCTCTCCTGTACACAGACTGTCCCACTGTCCATTGTCCTGTGATTCCAGGTCTCCTCTTAGGGTGAGAGAATGAAAACTCAGAGGAAAGGAGCTCTAATGACACACTCCCTTCTCTCACAGCTGCCACCACAGGATTCCCACCCACTCACAAACACACCCATTAGACATTGATGTGTCCACAGTCCTCCCAGGACTAGGCACCATCAGGAACTTCACCACAGCATTTTTGATCCTAGGGTTTCTTGCCAAAAAGCCACAAAAGTGTCTACAAGTCTCCTGGCATATCCCCACCTCCAGACACTGAATATGCAGCAGTAACCTGTTTTCTCCATCTACCTAGCAGTGTGGAGCACCTGTTCATAATCTCATCTACCTGCATGGACACAGAAATAAATCAGAGTACAGCCCCACCGGGGCCACTATCTGTAGAACAAACAGTTCTTTCCAGTTACACTGCGCTCTTCTGCACTCATGGGTTTTTCTTTTCTTAACTTTTCTTTTTGGTTCAGGAATACGCATGCAGGTTTGTTATACAGGTAAAATTGTTTCATGGGGGTTTGGTGTAGATTATTTTGTCAGTGAGTTCCTAAGCCTAGCACCAAAGAGGTATTTTTTTTCTGATCCTCTTTGTCCTTTCCTCCTTCATCCTCAACTAGGCCTCTGTGACTGTTCCTCCTTTGTGTCCGTGCGTTCTTATTATTTAGCTCTTCCTTACAAATGATGACATGCATTTGGTTTTCTGTTTTGCATTAATTTTCTAAGAATAATGGTCTCCAACTCCATCCATGTTGCTGCAAAGGACTTAATCTTGGTGTTTTTTGTTTGTTTGCTTGTTTTTTGAGACAAATTTTTTTTTTTTTTTTTTGAGACGTAGTTTTGCTCTTGTTGTCCAGGCTGGAGTGCAATGGTGCGATCTTGGCTCACTGAAACCTTAGCCTCCCAGGTTGTAGCAATTCTGCCTCAGCCTCCCAAGTAGCTGGGACTACAGGTGTACCCCACCAAGCCCCACTAATTTTTGTATTTTTAGTAGAGACGAGGTTTCACCATGTTGGTCAGGATGGTCTCGATTTCCTGACCTTGTGATCTGCCCACTTTGGTTCCCAAAGTGCTGGGATTACAGACATAAGCCACCGCGGCCCAGCCAGACGAATTCTTACTCTGTTGCTGAGGCTGGAATGCAGTGGCGTGATCTCTGCTCGCTGCAACCTCTGCCTCCCAAGTTCAAGTGATTCCCCTGCCTCAGCCTCCTGAATAGCTGGGATTACAGGTACTTGCCATGACGCCCATCTAATTTTTTGTATTTTTAGTAGAGACGGGGTTTTAGTATATTGGCCAGGTTGGTCTCGAACTCCTGATCTCAAGTAATCCACCTGCGTTGGCCTCCCAAAGTGCTGGGATTACAGGCATGAGCCACAGCACCCAGCTTTGTGTTGTTTTTATATGGCCACATATAAAATGATTTTTATGTACCATATTTTACTTTGATTAAATCTTTATTTTGTTTTTTGGAGACAGTGTCTCACTCTGTCACACAGGATGGAGTGCAATGGTGCAATCTTGGCTCACTTCAGCCTCCATCTCCAAGGCTCAAGGCTTAAGGAATCCTCCTACCTCAGCCCCTTAAAGTAACTGGAACTATAGGCTCACACCATCACACCTAATTTTTCTTTTATTTTTTGTAGAGATGTAGCTTTTCCATGTTGCCCAGGTTGGTCTTTAACTCTTGAGCTAAGGCATTCCATCTGCCTTAATCTCCTAAAGCACTGGGATTACAAGTGTGAGCCACCTCATGCTACCATACTATATTTTCAATCTAGTCTACCAACAATAGGCAATTAGGTTTATTCCATGTCTTTGTTATTGTTGACAGTGGTGAAATGAACATACATGTTTTAAGTTTTGCATTTAAGTCTTCAATTCACGTTGAGTTGATTTTTATGTATAGTGTAAGGAAGGGGACCAGTTTCAATCTTCTACATAGTGCTAACTAGTTATTCCAGTACCATTTATTAAATACGGATTTCTTTTCACATTCCTGTCAGGTTTATCAAAGATCAGATGTTTGGAGGTGTGTGGCATTATTTCTGGGCTCTCTATTCTGTTCCATTGTTCTATGAATCTGTTTTTACACCAGTATAATGCTGCTTTGATTACTGTAATGTAGTTTGAAGGGGGGCAATGTAATGCTTCCAGCTTCATTCTTTTTTTTTTGAGACATTTGTCTCACATGGTTTCCCAGGCTGGAGTGCTGTGCCATGATCTCAGCATACTGTAACCTCCACCTCCCGGGTTCAAGCTATTCTCCTGCCTCACCCTCCTAAGTAGCTGGGATTACAAGTGCACGCCACCACGCCTGGCTAATTTTTGTATTTTTGGTAGAGATGGTTTTTTTTTTTTTTTTTTTTTTTTTGAGGTGGAGTCTTGCTCTGTCGCCCAGGCTGGAGTGCAGTGGCCGGATCTCAGCTCACTGCAAGCTCTGCCTCCCGGGTTCCCGCCATTCTCCTGCCTCAGCCTCCCAAGTAGCTGGGAGTACAGGCGCCCGCCACCTCGCCCGGCTAGTTTTTTGTATTTTTAGTAGAGACGGGGTTTCACTGTGTTCGCCAGGATGGTCTCGATCTCCTGACCTTGTGATCCGCCTGTCTCGGCCTCCCAAAGTGCTGGGATTACAGGCTTGAGCCACCGCGCCCGGCCAGTAGAGATGGGTTTTACTGTGTTGGTCAGACTGGTCTTGAACTCCTGACCTCATGATCCACCCGCCTCGGACTCCCAAAGTGGTGGGATTACAGGCGTGAGCCACCATGCCTGGACTATTGAAAGCTTTTTAAACATCTATTGAAATAACTTTGTGGTTTTTATCTTTAGTTCTGTTTATGTGATGAGTAACATTTATTGTGTGTGGAACCAACCTTTTATTTCAGAGATACAACCAAGTTGATCATAGTGCATTAGCTTTTTGATGTTCTCCTAGATTCGGTTTGCCAGTATTTTGTTGAGGATATTTTCATCAATGTTCATTAAGAATATTGGCCTCACGTTTTCTGTTTTTTGTTTTATATTTGCCAGAATTTGGTATCAGAATAATGTTACTTTTACAGAATAAGTTGGAAAGAAGTCCCCTTTTCTCAATCTTTTGAAATAATATTAGAAGTGGTACCAACTCTTATTTTTACATCTGGTGGAATTCAGCTGCAAATTTTTCTGATTCTTTGATGTTTTTGGTGGGTAGGCTATTTATTACTAACTCAGTTTTGGAGCTTGTTATTGGTCTATTCAGGGATTCAATTTCTTATTTGTTCAGTCTTTGGAGGATGTATCTTTGCTCCAAGGTTACGATCCGCAAGCTTGGCCCAGATGAATTCTCTACTGATATTCATGTTGCCTCAGTTTTTTTCTTTTAGGTAGACATATTACTTAGAATGTGCTAGAGCAGCCTGTATGAAAGGATCTCTCCTTTGATTGTACTCTGCTTGCTGTAACACCCAAGGATGCAGAGTCAGGTTGATCCCACCTAGAATCTGCACATAAGTTCTGGCCTTTGCCTGGGATTTACAAGACAGGGCCAGACTTTGGATTGAGAATTTACTGAAAACCAACAGAAGGCATTTTCTGTATTATGAGATGTCAGTGTAGAAATCTTAAATCCCCCATTTGAGAGTGTGGCTCTTTAAGCTTTTCAGTCTTGTTCAGTGACCTGCTACAGTTTGTGAGAGGCTCCAGGTGTAAATAGAATCTGATGACAGAACCTGTAAGTGTAAACAAGCATCTTAGGAGTGAGAGATCAAGGCCACAAAGGATCCAGAGCCTTAGTGTTCTCGTCCATCTTCTTACCCAAAAGCTAGCAAATCAGGATAGGGGATCCAAGTTCCGGAGCTCCACCAAGGCAGTTCCATTTTCTATTTAGAATCGACCTGAGTTTCTCCAGCCTGGCTTATCACTGGGCCATCAGCCCTGGGTCATTGGGAACCCTCTCCTAATCATCTGGGTGTCCTTAAGACATTTGAGGATGTCAAGGGTAAAATTACATCAGGCTAACAAGAATGATTAATTCTGTTTCTGTCTGGTTGTAAGAGAAAGAAGACGTCCTGTGTTTTTTTCTCCCTCATAACAATCAAGAGATAACATCGGTTGTTACCCAGATGAGAGTTTCTCAAGTTTTCTGGTACTGGGGTGAAAGACAGAGGAGGTCTGGTGACCCAAACAAACTAATTGCTTCCTTTTCATATGGTCATTCAAAAAAATGGATGAAGCAGTCAAGGTCCCTACCATCCAGGAAATTTTAGTCTAGACCAGCAACTGGTTACAAGCTTGAATTAAGCATTAGATGGTTGGTACAATGAATAGATGTGTGCAAAAACAACTTGGGACACTTCTTTTTAATATTGTTGTGACTTCTGAAGTTATCACCTGAAAGTATATTTACGCACTGAAGAGTTACTGTTATTTGTGTTTCTTTTACTTTTCTAAGAATACATATTTATCTTCTAATAAAATTATCCTAGAAAACTTTAAAATTTAAACATTTAAATTGCTTATTAGTATATGTTATAAAATTGACAGCAGTGGCAAAAATAGATTGTGTTGCATAACTCTGGGATTTAAGGGTTTTTTTTTTTTTTTTTTTTTGAGACAGAGTCTCGCTCTGCCCCCAGGCTGGAGTGCAGTGGCCGGATCTCAGCTCACTGCAAGCTCCGCCTCCCGGTTCACGCCATTCTCCTGCCTCAGCCTCCCGAGTAGCTGGGACTACAGGCGCCCGCCACCTCGCCCAGCTAATTTTTTTGTATTTTTAGTAGAGACGGGGTTTCACCATGTTAGCCAGGATGGTTTCGATCTCCTGACCTCGTGATCCGCCCGTCTCGGCCTCCCAAAGTGCTGGGATTACAGGCTTGAGCCACCGCGCCCGGCCGGGGTTTTTTTTTTTCCTTTTTTTCATTTTTCTTTTTTTTCTTTTTTTTATTGTACTTTAAGTTCTAGGGTACATGTGCATAACGTGCAGGTTTGTTACATATGTATACTTGTGCCATGTTGGTGTGCTGCACCCATCAACTCATCAGCACCCATCAATTCATCATTTATATCAGGTATAACTCCCAATGCAATCCCTCCACCCTCCCCCTTCCCCATGATAGGCCCCGATGTGTGATGTTCCCCTTCCGAGTCCAAGTGATCTCATTGTTCAGTTCCCACCTATGAGTGAGAACATGCGGTGTTTGGTTTTCTGTTCTTGTGATAGTTTGCTAAGAATGATGGTTTCCAGCTGCATCCCTGTCCCTACAAAGGATACAAACTCATCCTTTTTTATGGCTGCATAATATTCCATGGTGTATATGTGCCACATTTTCTTAATCCAGTCTGTCACAGATGGACATTTGGGTTGATTCCAAGTCTTTGCTATTGTGAATAGTGCCGCAATAAACATACGTGGGCATGTGTCTTTATAGCAGCATGATTTATAATCCTTTGGGTATATACCCAATAGTGGGATGGCTGGGTCATATGGTACATCTAGTTCTAGATCCTTGAGGAATCGCCATACTGTTTTCCATAATGGTTGAACTAGTTTACAATCCCACCAACAGTGTAAAAGTGTTCCTATTTCTCCACATCCTCTCCAGCACCTGTTGTTTCCTGACTTTTTAATGATTGCCATTCTAACTGGTGTGAGATGGTATCTCATTGTGGTTTTGATTTGCATTTCTCTGATGGCCAGTGATGATGAGCATTTTTTCATGTGTCTGTTGGCTGTATGAAGTCTTCTTTTGAGAAATGTCTGTTCATATCCTTTCCCCACTTTTTGATGGGGTTTTTTTTTCTTGTAATTTGTTTGAGTTCTTTGTAGGTTCTGGATATTAGCCCTTTGTCAGATGAGTAGATTGCAAAAATTTTCTCCCATTCTGTAGGTTGCCTGTTCACTCTGATGGTAGTTTCTTTTGCTATGCAGAAGCTCTTTAGTTTAATGAGATCCCATTTGTCAATTTTGGCTTTTGCTGCCGTTGCTTTTGGTGTTTTAGACATGAAGTCCTTGCCCATGCCTATGTCCTGAACGGTACTACCTAGGTTTTCTTCTAGGGTTTTTATGGTATTAGGTCTAACATTTAAGTCTCTAATCCATCTTGAATTAATTTTTGTATAAGGAGTAAGGAAAGGATCCAGTTTCAGCTTTCTACTTATGGCTAGCCAATTTTCCCAGCACCATTTATGAAATAGGGAGTCCTTTCCCCATTTCTTGTTTCTCTCAGGTTTGTCAAAGATCAGATGGCTGTAGATGTGTGGTATTATTTCTGAGGACTCTGTTCTGTTCCATTGGTCTATATCTCTGTTTTGGTACCAGTACCATGCTGTTTTGGTTACTGTAGCCTTGTAGTATAGTTTGAAGTCAGGTAGCGTGATGCCTCCAGCTTTGTTCTTTTGACTTAGGATTGTCTTGGCAATGCGGGCTCTTTTTTGGTTCCATATGAACTTTAAAGCCGTTTTTTCCAGTTCTGTGAAGAAAGTCATTGGTAGCTTGATGGGGATGGCATTGAATCTATAAATAACCTTGGGCAGTATGGCCATTTTCACGATATTGATTCTTCCTATCCATGAGCATGGTATGTTCTTCCATTTGTTTGTGTCCTCTTTGATTTCACTGAGCAGTGGTTTGTAGTTCTCCTTGAAGAGGTCCTTTACATCCCTTGTAAGTTAGATTCCTAGGTATTTTATTCTCTTTGAAGCAATTGTGAATGGAAGTTCATTCATGATTTGGCTCTCTGTTTGTCTGTTACTGGTGTATAAGAATGCTTGTGATTTTTGCACATTAATTTTGTATCCTGAGACTTTGCTGAAGTTGCTTATCAGCTTAAGGAGAAGTTGGGCTGAGACAATAGGGTTTTCTAAATATACAATCATGTCGTCTGCAAACAGGGACAATTTGACTTCTTCTTTTCCTAACTGGATACCCTTGATTTATTTCTCTTGCCTGATTGCCCTAGCCAGAACTTCCAAGACTATGTTGAATAGGAGTGGTGAGAGAGGGCATCCCTGTCTTGTGCCAGTTTTCAAAGGAATTTTCCAGTTTTTGCCCATTCAGTATGATATTGGCTGTGGGTTTGTCCTAAATAGCTCTTATTATTTTGAAGTAAGTTCCATCAATACCGAATTTATTGAGCGTTTTTAGCATGAAGGGCTGTTGAATTTTGTCAAAAGCCTTTTCTGCATCTATTGAGATAATCATGTGGTTCCTGTCTTTGGTTCTGTTTATATGCTGGATTACGTTTATTGATTTGCGAATGTTGAACCAGCCTTGCATCCCAGGGATGAAGCCCACTTGATCATGGTGGATAAGCTTTTTGATGTGCTGCTGAATCCGGTTTGCCAGTATTTTATTGAGGATTTTTGCATCGATGTTCATCAGGGATATTGGTCTAAAATTTCTTTTTTTTGTTGTGTCTCTGCCAGGCTTTGGTATGAGGATGATGTTGGCCTCATAAAATGAGTTAGGGAGGATTCCCTCTTTTTCTATTGATTGGAATAGTTTCAGAAGGAATGGTACCAGCTCCTCCTTGTACCTCTGGTAGAATTCAGCTGTGAATCCATCTGGTCCTGGACTTTTTTTGTTTGGTAGGCTATTAATTATTGCCTCAATTTCAGAGCCTGCTATTGGTCTATTCAGGGATTCAACTTCTTCCTGGTTTAGTCTTGGAAGAGTGTAAGTGTCCAGGAAATTATCCATTTCTTCTAGATTTTCTAGTTGATTTGCATAGAGGTGTTTATAGTATTCTCTGATGGTAGTTTGTATTTCTGTGACGTCCGTGGTGATATCCCCTTTATCATTTTTTATTGCGTCTATTTGATTCCTCTCTCTTTTCTTCTTTATTAGTCTTGCTAGCGGTCTGTCAATTCTGTTGATCTTTTCAAAAAACCAGCTCCTGGATTCATTGATTTTTTTGGAGGTTTTTTTGTGTCTCAATCTCCTTCAGTTCTGCTCTGATCTTAGTTATTTCTTGCCTTCTGCTAGCTTTTGAATGTGTTTGCTCTTGCTTCTCCAGTTCTTTTAATTGTGATGTTAGAGTGTCAATTTTAGATCTTTCCAGCTTTCTCTTGTGGGCATTAGTGCTATAATTTCCCTCTACACACTGCTTTAAATGTGTCCCAGAGATTCTGGTATGTTGTATCGTTGTTCTCATTGGTTTCAAAGAACATCTTTATTTCTGCTTTCATTTCGTTATGTACCCAGTAGTCATTCAGGAGCAGGTTGTTCAGTTTCCATGTAGTTGAGCGGTTTTGATTGAGTTTCTTAGTCCTGAGTTCTAGTTTGATTGCACTGTGGTATGAGAGACAGTTTGTTATATTTCTATTCTTTTACATTGCTAAGGAGTGCTTTACTTCCAATTATGTGGTCAATTTGGAATAAGTGCGATGTGGTGCTGAGAAGAATGTATATTCTGTTGATTTGGGGTGGAGAGTTCTATAGATGTCTATTAGGTCCGCTTGGTGCAGAGATGAGTTCAATTCCTGGATATCCTTGTTAACTTTCTGTCTCGTTGATCTGTCTAATGTTGACAGTGGAGTGTTGAAGTCTCCCATTATTATTGTATGGGAGTCTAAGTCTCTTTGTAAATCTCTAGGACTTGCTTTATGAATTTGGGTGTCCTGTATTGTGTGCATATATATTTAGGATAGTTAGCTCTTCCTGTTGAATTGATCCCTTTACCATTATGTAATGGCCTTCTTTGTCTCTTTTGATCTTTGATGGTTTAAAGTCTATTTTATCAGAGACTAGGATTGCAAGCCCTGTTTTTTTTTTGTTCTCCATTTGCTTGGTAGGTCTTCCTCCATCCCTTTATTTTGAGCCTATGTATGTCTCTGCATGTGAGATGGGTCTCCTGAATGCAGCAGACTGATGGGTCTTGACTCTTTATCCAATTTGCCAGTCTGTGTCTTTTAATTGGAGCATTTAGTCCATAACATTTAAGTTAATATTGTTATGTGTGAACTTGATCCTGCCATTATGATATTAACTGGTTATTTTGCTCGTTAGTTGATGCAGTTTCTTCCTAGCCTCGATGGTCTTTACATTTTGGCATGTTTTTGCAATGGCTGGTACCGGTTGTCCTTTCCATGTTTAGGGCTTCCTTCAGGGTCTCTTGTAAGGCAGGCCTGGTGGTGACAAAAATCTCTAAGCATTTGCTTATCTGTAAAGGATTTTATTTCTCCTTCACTGATGAAACTTAGTTTGGCTTGATATGAAATTCTGGGTTTAAAATTCTTTTCTTTAAGAATGTTGAATATTGGCCCCCACTCTCTTCTGGCTTGTAGAGTTTCTGCCGAGAGGTCTGCTGTTAGTCTGATGGGCTTCCCTTTGTGGGTAACCCGACCTTTCTCTCTGGCTGCCCTTAAGATTTTTTTTTTTTTTTGTATTTTTTTTTTTTAGTAGAAACGGGGTTTCACTGTGTTAGCCAGGATGGTCTCGATCTCCTGACCTCGTGATCCACCCGTCTCGGCCTCCCAAAGTGCTGGGATTACAGGCTTGAGCCACTGCGTCCGGCAAGATTTTTTCCTTCATTTCAACTTTGGTGAATCTGGCAATTATGTGTCTTGGAGTTGCTCTTCTTGAGGAGTATCTTTGTGGTGTTCTCTGTATTTCCTGAATTTGAATGTTGGCCTGCCCTACTAGGTTGGGGAAGTTCTCCTGGATGATATCCTGAAGAGTGTTTTCCAACTTGGTTCCATTTTCCCCTCACTTTCAGGCACCCCAATCAGAGTAGATTTGGTCTTTTTACATAATCCCATACTTCTTGCAGGCTTTGTTCATTTCTTTTTCTTCTTTTTTCTTTTGGTTTCTCTTCTCGCTTCATTTCATTCATTTGATCCTCAATCGCTGATACTCTTTCTTCCAGTTGATCGAGTCGGTTACTGAAGCTTGTGGATTTGTCACGTATTTCTCGTGTCATGGTTTTCATCTCTGTCATTTCATTTATGACCTTCTCTGCATTACTTATTCTAGCTATCAATTCTTCCACTTTTTTCAAGATTTTTAGTTTCTTTGCGCTGGGTACGTAATTCCTCCTTTAGCTCTGAGAGGTTTGATGGACTGAAGCCTTCTTCTCTCATCTCGTCAAAGTCATTCTCTGACCAGCTTTGATCCGTTGCTGGCGATGAGCTGGGCTCCTTTGCAGGGGGAGATGCGCTCTTATTTCTTGAATTTCCAGCTTTTCTGCCCTGCTTCTTCCCCATCTCTCAGGTGTAGGTCTGTTGGAGATTGCTTGAGGTCCACTCCAGACCCTGTTTGCCTGGGTATCAGCAGCAGAGGTTGCAGAAGATAGAATATTGCTGAACAGCGAGTGTACCTGTCTGATTCTTACTTTGGAAGCTTCCTCTCAGGGGTGTACTCCACCCTGTGAGGTGTGGGGTGTCAGACTGCCCCTAGTGGGGGATGTCTCCCAGTTAGGCTACTCAGGGGTCAGGGACCCACTTGAGCAGGCAGTCTGTCCATTCTCAGATCTCAACCTCCGTGTTGGGAGATCCACTGCTCTTTTCAAAGCTGTCTGTCAGAGTCGTTCGCGTCTGCACGGGCCTCTGCTGCTTCCCCTGTTGTTTTTTAGCTGTGCCCTGTCCCCAGAGGTGGAGTCTACAGAGACAGGCAGGTTTCCTTGAGCTGCTGTGAGCTCCACCCAGTTCAAGCTTCCCAGTGGCTTTGTTTACCTACTTAAGCCTCAGCAATGGCGGGCACCCCTCCCCCAGCCTCGCTGCTGTCTTGCGGTTAGATCGCAGACTGCTGTGCTAGCAATGAGGGAGGCTCCGTGGCCGTGGGACCCTCCCGGCCAGGTGTGGGTATAATCTCCTGGTGTGCCCGTTTGCTTAAAGCACGGTATTGGGGTCGGAATTACCCAATTTTCCAGGTGTTGTGTGTCTCAGTTCCCCTGGCTAGGAAAAGGGATTCCCTTCCCCCTTGCGCTTCCCAAGTGCGGCGATGCCTCGCCCTGCTTCAGCTCTCGCTGGTCGGGCTGCAGCAGCTGACCAGCACCGATTATCCGGCACTCCCCAGTGAGATGACCCCAGTACCTCAGTTGAAAATGCAGAAATCGGCCGGGCGCGGTGGCTCAAGCCTGTAATCCCAGCACTTTGGGAGGCCGAGACGGGCAGATCATGAGGTCAGGAGATCGAGACCATCCTGGCTAACACAGTGAAACCCCGTCTCTACTAAAAATACAAAAACTAGCCGGGCGAGGTGGCGGGCGCCTGTAGTCCCAGCTACTCGGGAGGCTGAGGCGGGAGAATGGCGTAAACCCGGGAGGCGGAGCTTGCAGTGAGCTGAGATCCGGCCACTGCACTCCAGTCCGGGCGACAGAGCGAGACTCCGCCTCAAAAAAAAAAAAAAAGAAAATGCAGAAATCACCGGTCTTCTGTGTCGCTCGCCCCGGAAGTTGGAGACTGGAGCTTTTCCTATTCGGCCATCTTGCTCCGCCCTCTTCTTTTTTTCTTTTTTAGACAGAGTTTCGGTCTTGTAGCCCAGGCTGGAGTGTAATGGGGCGATCTCAGCTCACCTCAACCTCCGCCTCCCGGGTTCAAGCGATTCTCCTGCCTCAACCTCCCGAGTAGCTGGGATTACAGGAATACACCACCACCCTGGCTAATTTTGTATTTTTAGTAGAGACGGAGTTTCTCCATGTTGGTCAGGCTGGTCTTGAACTCCCGACCTCAGGCGATCCACCCACCTCGACCTCCCAAAATGCTGGGATTACAGGTATGAGCCACTGTGCCAGGCTGGGATTTAAGCTTTTCTTAGGTAAGTTAGGAGAAACAGAACTGGAAATACCCCAGTGATGTAGAAAACAAGTTCTACCTAGTTTCTTTTCCCTGTCCCAATTCTGATCCGATTCACCATTTTTGGAGGCCTTATTTAGGCCTGGCCCCACTCTGGAGTCTTTCCTTACAAAACGGATTTATAAAGATTCAAGTTTTCGGAGGTAAATCCTACTGACTTTCTAGAGGTGGTGCTCACAATATCCTGAAACCCAAAAACAGATACATAAGAAAAATAAACTATACATTTTAAGATCTTAATTTTTAAATTTTGTAGTAAAACCAGTACTTACAGAAACATTCCGTTTAGCAACTTTTCTATTCCTGCAGATCCAGTAGCTGCTCTACAATTCATCAACAAGTAAATATAAACACAAAAAAATTTCCCTAAACTACATTAAGCTGTTTCTATGTCTGTTTCTTTATATATCTTCATGTATATTTAGCTTTTAGTTGTCTATATATCTTCATCTGTCTATATATAGCTTTTAGTGTATATATATATTTAAGAAAATCAATGACAGAGAAACAGACAAGGAAATAATAATTCTGGGTCTTTTATCTAAATCCTGAGAATTATTGAACACTTAGTATGAACTTTCAAGGTGTTATTAGGGCATAATAACAAATAATAACACATAATGTGTTATTCCCAGCACTGTGCTCTCTAACGTACTATTGCGCACATAGTACCTGCTTAATAAACATTGCATTGGTTCATGTGTACATGTTGTTTTTTAAATGCAGACTTATTCAGACATTGTTACCTTCTCTGTCCTCTGTAAACTTCAGAGAGCCAGCAAAGAATATGAAACTTTACATTTTTTGTCTTTCTTTGTGTATCAGAAGTATTATATTGTGACAAGAGTGTGGAGTGTAAGGGACTCTGTGCTGTGCCTGCTTCTCTAACTAATGCTAATCATAAGCCTAGGGGGAGCATCATCAGCATTGACAGGGGACTTGTTTGAAACAGCCATCCATGGACCCTTTTCAAACTTACAGAATCACATTACATAAAGTGGGAACAACATTACCAAGTGATTTTTGAGTTCATTAAAGCTTGAGAGGCAATGCTTAGCTAAGTGGTTATCAGCCTAGATTTCTCATTAGCATTACATGGCCAATTTGCAGCAGTCTCTTTACTTGTACCCTTTCCACAGGTTCTGTATATTGTTCTAGGGGAAAGTATTCATGTTGTTTTGTTTCTCATGTGACTCTAAGGCGAGGCCAGAATCAAGTGTGTGGGGTTCAAGATCCATTCATGAGAGTTAAGTACCACCTTTGCACTAAAAAGTAGTCACAGGTACTGTTCTGTTTGGTTTTGATAGGGAGAGGTCAATGTCACTCATATTTCCATTAGTTTAGCAGAAATTGCTGTGTTTGTGGCAAAGGCAGGCACCTGAAGACAGAACTAGAGAAACATTTTTATATTCATTGAGCAGTTCATTGTTCCTGAATCTCTGCTGCTATAAAGGACAGAAATGGGTGAGCTTTTTCTACAGGTCTTATTTATTTTTTCTGTGGGTGTGAGGCTTGCAGGTAAAGAGGTGGTGCTGACACCTTTAAAGGAATTTTTTCAAGATGCAGGTGTAACTTCTCCAGAGAATGTCATCTGAAGAGCATTTCCAAAGAAGACAAAAGAGGAAAAATGGCTTTTTTTTTTTTTTCTCAGCTAAACTTGTCTCAGATGAAGAGCAGTGTCCACTCTGCCTCCTGGAGTGTGATGCATTTAGTCCTTGCAAACCTTTACTTCTCTACTTGTGTTTCTTTCCTCTAATGAGTTTAACTACTTTAAAAAATTATTGTGATAGTCAAGGGTGTCTGCAAAATATTTCTCTCCTATATCCCAGAGCCTTCTCTACACTCTCTAAATCATGACTTCTTATATGCTATGCAGAATTCTTACCATGAATTTATAATCTGCAATATTAAAAATGTTTCCCTTGTTGCTGTTGAACGTGGGAAGATGTGGATACTCAAGATTCCTATTGGGGGAACGTCCTTAGTAAAGATGGAGAACATGTAATGAGGTTTCATGTGTTCATTAGCTCTATTCAGAGCAGGATTAAGAAAATGCTTATTTAAACAGGATGGCATTTATTACCCTGAAAGTTCTGAAAAAAAAAAAATTATTGGGCGATGCTTTCTAGGGTGCTAAAGAAAGACTACTTTAAATTGTTATTAAAAATTTCAGAACATAGAAGATATCTGCATCTTAAACTCTGCATAAAACTGATTTTTCTGTATGGGTAAATTCAGACTATACTTTTTGGGGGGCACTATCTCAGCAGTGATGCTGTGTTATTTGGTGTGCGTCAGCACATCATAAACATTTGTTCTCGTGCAGTTGATTTTAAAATTTACTTCAAGAGCTCTCTGAAATATTTATTTCATTATAGAGTTAATTATTTTTCTCTTCATTATTAAGTATCTTCATGTAGCTAAAGAAGACCTGTGCATAAACCATCACATTTAATCTGGTAGCTGCCTTTCTTTCTTAGGTTTTGTTTGCATATGTCTATCTTTGGAAAATGAAGACTCTTATCTTTGTTTATAGGCCAGAAAAATTGGTAAAACACAGGCCCTTCCACTTACTGGATGTTTGACAAAATATTCCTTTTGGGCCAAACACATTGGCATTACTAGTGAGCTTGTTAGACATTCAGAATCTCAGACTTTATTTCACATCTTCTGAAAAAAAAAAAATCTGCACAAGAGCTCCAGTTTATTGTTCACATTGAAACTTGAGAGGGGCCGTCTAACTCAACATGTCATTTTTGCCTGAAAAATACACACTACTCATTCTTTGTGATGCAGTATAACACTAAAAAATGTACATGTTTGTGTTTATGACTTTAGTTTTATACTTTATTGTTCATAAAATTATATATATACTGGTATTATAGATCTTAAACCATTCTCTTCTCAGAGTTAGAGAATACATTAGAGAATATTTCTGTGTTGAAAATGTTGGATGATTGCAGTTATTCCTGTAAGTCAGAACCAACTTTCTCTACTCTCTCATTTAACCTTAATTCAAATGATACATTCTACCCATGGACACTTGTAAATATGTGTGTATGTGTGTTTTTCAGGGGCCGTTGACATTTAGGGATGTGGTCATAGAATTCTCTCAGGAGGAGTGGCAATGTCTGGACACTGCTCAACAAGATTTGTATAGGAAAGTGATGTTAGAGAACTTCAGAAACCTGGTGTTCTTGGGTGAGAATAACTTTAATGCACCATTCCTTATATACACTAAAGATTTCATTTCTCCGTTTTTGTAGAAAAATTTTTGGTAATTTATGCTTTGCATAAATGAGTTTCTGATTCCTGTTTTCAAAAAATCTCGAGGAATTATCTGCGTAGAAAAAAAAATTTCCTCAAGGTGTTTTATCTTAGCCTGAACTTTTTGCATTCCTGAGCTGGTCTGTACCCTCTACTCGAGAGTAGTGGTAGTTTCAGATATTTAGTAGTATAAAATATTGTTGCCCGTATGTTAAAATCTATTTGCCACCACTAATTTTTGATTCATAAGTACTGAGTAGTGAAATTAAGGACCTACAAATTTAAAATATTTTCTAAATGTTAAGAACTTTCTGTCATTAAATAGAATTTTGGGATGAATTTTCTAGAATACTCTATTACATCCTCTTTACTAAGCACAGTACTAGGTAGGTAATTAGAGAATATAAGCAAGATTCATGTTATTTATTTTTAATAAAGCAGGTATTGATGTCTCTAAGCCAGATCTGATCACCCGTCTGGAGCAAGGAAAAGATCCCTGGAATATGAAGAGACACAGTACGGTAGCCACACCCCCAGGTAGGTGAGAGTGAATAAAACAGTTGACATAGATGAAAGGTTGGAAGATTACAAAAAAAATGAAAAAGCAAGTCCCTATAATGTGATTTGAGAAGCTATGTTCCAAAGCAAATAGATTCTGGGAAGCCTGAGGTGTGTGTTTTGGTTTTTTTGTTGTTGTTGTTGCTCTCACATAGGGCCATCTTCTGTCTTAGGCTTTTAAAATCTCTAAGAAATCTACTTTCCCTTCATTGATTTTCCTTCAAGTTTACAGTGAGAGCCAGAGTCCTCTGTGGCATATAAGAGACTACACAATCTGACTGCTTTTCCATTGTTTTGGGGGACACACAAATATCTGCATGATTTTGAGAAACTTTATGTTAAACTATTTTTTTAGTTCTCTCTTGCATCATGTCTAAAATGTGTGAGAATAGTCGTCACTGTTCTATTGGTTTTTATGTTAATTTTCTGCACGTTCCATCCTTTTTTATTAGTATATTCTTGAAATATAGTCTGAAATTATAAATATGATGTCCCTCTGCTTTGTTCTTTTTCCTCAAGATTGCTTTGGCTATTCAAAGTTTATTGTAGTTTTTTTGTTTTGTTTTGTTTTTTGTTTTGAGACAGAGTTTCACTCTTGTTGCCCAGACTGAAGTGCAATGGCGCAATCTTGGCTCACCATAACCTCTGCCTCCAGCGATTCTCCTGCCTCGGCCTCCCAAGTAGCTGAGATTACAGGCATGTGCCACCATGCCTGGCTAATTTTGTATTTTTAGTAGAGCCCCCTCAGCCTCCCAAAGTGTTGGGATTACAGGTGTGAACCAGTACACCCAGCCTTTTTTTCTATTTTTTATTTTTATTTATTTATTTTTTTTGAAACGGAGTCTCGCTCTGTTGCCCAGGCTAGAGTGCAGTGGCCAGATCTCAGCTCACTGCAAGCTCCGCCTCCGGGTTTAAGCCATTCTCCTGCCTCAGCCTCCCGAGTAGCTGGGACTGCAGGCGCCCGCCACCTCGCCTGGCTGTATTTTTTAGTAGAGACGGGGTTTCACCGTGTTAGCCAGGATGGTCTTGATCTCCTGACCTCGTGATCTGCCCGTCTCGGCCTCCCGAAGTGCTGGAATTACAGGCTTGAGCCACCGCGTCTGGCCCCTTTTTTTCTATTTTATACTTTCATTCCATTTTGATCATAGAATGTAATTCATAAAATGTCAAATTTAACAAATTTTTAAGATGCCGTTTTTGGCCTAACAGGTGGTCTATCAAAGAGAATATTGCATAAGCTATTGAGAAGGATGTGTTTCCTCATATTCTTGAGGACTCTTCTCTATTTCTCTGTTAAACATAATTGTACTGGCTGGGCGCAGTGGCTCACGTCTGTAATCCCCACACTTTGGGAGGCCAAGGCAAGCGGATCATCTGAGTTCAGGAGTTCGAGACCAGCTTGACCAACGTGGAGAAACCCCGTCTCTATTAAAAATACAAAATTAGCCAGGCATGGTGGTGCATGCCTGTAGTCCCAGCTACTCAAGAGGCTGAGGCAGGAGAATCGCTTGAACCCAGGAGGCGGAGGTTGTGGTGAGCTGAGATTGTGCCATTGCACTCAAGCCTGGGCAACAAGAGCAAAACTCCATCTCAAAAGAAAAAAAATTGTATTATACTGCCTTCAATTCTTCTCTTCACTTACTAATATTCTGTCTTGTTTTATTTTTATTACAGAAAGTGGGTTATTGAAATTTCCTACTATAATTATATTGCTGTCTAGGTGTTTCTTCCAGTCTGTCAATATTTGCTTTATATATTTGGAACCTTAGTGTGACATACACATAGACATGCACACACAAATTTATCATAGGTTCCCAGTTAATAAATCTATTATTGTTTAATGTCCTTCTTTGTCTCTTTGCAATTTTGACTTAAAATACTTTATGTAAGATATGACAGTTTTTGACTTAAGATGTAGATTTTGTAATACTATTTTGACTTCTTCTGCTCTCATTTGGTTAGTATTTGCATGCAATGGCTAAATCTATTTTGCCACCTTCAGTATTTTTTATCATTAGATGTCAGCTGACCCTTGTAGAAAGGCAAATTGGATCTTGGTTTTTAATAATTTTAAATAAATTTCTTTATTGAAAGTATGTCTCTTAATTGGAAAGTTTTCTGAAGCAAAGAGACTTACTAATTTTTTTGTTGTTGTTCTGTTTGATTCTTGCATCTTTGTCCTACATTTTCTCTCTTTCTGTTTCTCTTTGTGGCTGTTTTATTTTTACTTTGATATGCTTTTACTTCTTTCTTATTTTGTTTTCTGTATCTATACAGGCGTATTCTTTGTGGTTTGTGGGGGATTACATAAAACCTCGAAAAGATACGATATATTTCAGTCTGGTTAAAAATGAACTTTAGTTGCATGCATAAATTTTTTCTCATATGTTCTCAGATATCAAATATCAATTTGTCATTGATATTGCTAATTACATTTTTTATTTTGTATATTTATTAACATATTTATAATGATTTCTATGCTTTTATCTTTCAAATTTTGGAGGTTAACTAAAAATTTCTTCCGTGCCATTATGATAATGCTAAGAAATTTATTTTTGTGTATGTGCATGTCTTTCCCCAAAAATAATGTATTTTAATATGATTTCGTGTTGCCTTGTTGCATCATCTTATTTTCATTGAACGCAACTGCTTTCAGCACCTTTTATATGTAAGGAAGTGCCCATATACTTTGTAAAGTTTGGTTATTTTTGAAGTTTTTTTTCTTTTTATTTAGCAGGACAGATTTGGTGATGGTATTATGCTCACTTGATAACTGTTTTCTTCAGAAATTTGACTATACCACACAGTTTCCTTCTGTCCTGAAAAATTTTTGTTGAGAATCCGTTGGCTTTCTCATAAGAGTATTCTTGCAAATAATATCACTTTTTTTTTTTTTTGAGATGAAGTATCACTCTTGTTCCCCAGGCTGGAATGAAATAATGTGATTTCACCTCACTGCGTCCTGGGTTCAAGCAGTTCTCCTACCTCAGCCTCCCGAGAAGCTGGGATTACAGGCATATGCCACCACACCCAGCTAAGTTTGTATTTTAAGTAGAGACGGGATTTCTCCGTGTTGGTCAGGCTGGTCTCGAACTCCTGACCTCAGGTGATTCACCCACCTCAGCTTCCCAAAGTGCTGGGATTACAGGTGTGAGCTACCACACCCAGCCAACACGTCACTTTCATCTTGCAGCTCCCAAGATTCTCTTTTCTGTGACTTTTAAAATTGTGCTTACATATGTGTTATATTGATATAAGTATCTTTGTATCCTAGTTTGTTTGTCGAGTTTCTTCATTTTTAAAAGATTTTTCAGTTATCTTTTATATTTTTTACCTCCATTATTTGTTTTTTGATATTTTAAATATTTCTGTTCTTATTTCCAGTTTTCTGATTTTCTATAGTTCTCTGTGTTCATATTTTACTCATTGAGTATTATTCAATTTATTTTCAATTTTAAAAATGAAGGTACACATCATTTTTTATTTATTTCTGAAAATTTTATATTTTTGTTGGAACCACATTGCCCTGTTTTATATATATTCTAATCTTTTATTAAAATTTGCACGTTTACCCGCAAAAAATGTTACCCGTCCCAGTCTTTATAATGTGGCTTTCTCCTGGCACACTTTGAACAATTGTCTGGGTTAGAGATTCTGAGAGTCTCTCAAACATATTCTTAGAATGTGTCTTGTTTGAAATTTTGTGTTTATTTTTTAGTTAAAGGAAATTATTTATCTTCTTTGTTAATACTCAGTAATCACTTGCTGCACCTGTGTTCTTTCTGTGGTACTGCAGTCTGTTCACTCCTGTAACATTTACCTTTGATCTCAGCAGACTCAAACTGTCATTCCAAAGTATACCACCATTTCTTTCTGCACTGTATGTCATGGGTGACAGAAACCAGTGTCTTCAAAGGCTCCTACAACAAGTAATAAAGATATATGAGCCGGTATTTTACTTGTGTTTTTATTTTATTTTATTTCATTTTTTTTGAGGCCACATTTTTTTAAATTGACAACTCAATCTCTACATACATGCAGTATTGCATGAATTATAAGTGGATCAACAATTATATTATTGATACAAACTCATGAGCATTTACATAAAACTACCGCTCTAGGTTTTGGTGTGTTTTGTGCCAGCTACTTTAGTGAATAAAAGAAACATAAAGGAACTCAACTACTTGAATTCATGAGAATCAGCTTTCAAAAAAAGCATATATATCATCTCATAGAATATTTAATACGTCAAACCCAGGAAAATCAGTAACTAAGTGACAGAAGGAACACTTTTAAAGAAAAGTTGATGATAAAAATGTTAGGCTAAAATATTAACAACTTTAGCAACTGGACCAGGGAACCATAAAGTATATGCACACTGGGAATTTTAAGAAAAGATCCCCACGTTCTCCTGCACAATGAGGACCACATTCCAAAAGCATAATTCTGGGTTGTACAATGTCTTCTCTGCTACAAACCATAGTTTCAAAGATGAAAGAAACAAGATGGTAATTCACATAAAAGGGTTTTAAAATTCTTCCCACTCAAAATAAAATAAAAATATGTTCTCCATCAAATTATAAAGAAATTATATCAAAATGGTGACCAAATAAAGAACACAAACGATTTGCCTTCACTGACTGCCTTAGAGGGCAGAGCATGTGTCACCTACAAGGAAGGGGAGATGCAGGTAGAGTCCTTACTCTCCCCGGGCCTGTGGAGTGGGGGTGGATAGGAGCCCTTTGGTTTCCCTGGAGTTTTGCTTCCTCACATAGGGAATTGAGGGAGGCAGGCTAGATGACTTTAAGAGACCCCTCAACTAAAAGAATCAAAGTCACCTTGAGATCCCATCTCTGAGCAGGCACATAAGGTGGCAAAAGAAATGGATTGCAAAACAGACGGATGATGTCTTTCTCACCTTTTAATACCATCACTGAGAACTAATCTGTACTATAGTTGAAGAAAATCTTTGCCCGGTACTATTAAAGGTATGCAGTGAGGCATCTGACAATGAAATTTTTCATAAAAATGTATAAAAAGGCTTTATTAAGTTTGGGTGGAAAAACAATGCACCATCATGTTACTACTACCAGCAGTCAGGACGTCCTGTCTCAGATTTTAGGAGTCACCGATCTGGTTGGGAGAAATGCTGAGGGGGATGCATATTCAAGCCATTCAGTAGAGAGTTAAGGAGTGCACACTGTTCAGGAAATGGATAAACAGGTGCCCAGGAAGGCAACTTTAATGAAACTGGTTCTAAAACAAAGGATGCAAGAGACCTAAATGATCCAAAGAGAGTGATGGCTTCTCATTTTCTGTCCCCTAATGAAAATACAAATATTTCTTCTGGGATCTAACACACTAGCTTCATTTTCAAGATAAATCACTTTTTTTTCCTTACAAGGCAGCAGCACATTAAGCACGTGACAGTCACATGATTTCTGCAGTGAGCCCCAAGTCTTCCCCGAGCTTTCCTGGAACCTACGCCCAGAAGAGTCCTGAGATTTCAAATATTAAAGCTTTCTATACAGCCACAAGTCCCTTTGATGTTTGGGTTATTGAACACAAACTCACTGGATAATTTGTCTTCAACATAGTCCATTTCTGTTCCTAAAAGTGTTAGCTTTGCTTTCTTTTTGATGAATACTCTGACTCCATCTCGAATAACTTCATCAGAATCTCCTTTTATCTTTGTATATTCTAGAGTATAAGAAAGGCCATTAGAGGCCCGGCGCGGTGGCTCAAGCCTGTAATCCCAGCACTTTGGGAGGCCGAGACGGGCAGATCACGAGGTCAGGAGATCGAGACCATCCTGGCTGACACGGTGAAACCTCGTCTCTACTAAAAAAATACAAAAACTAGCCGGGCAAGGTGGCGGGCGCCTGTAGTCCCAGGTACTCGGGAGGCTGAGGCAGGAGAATGGCGTAAATCTGGGAGGCAGAGCTTGCAGTGAGCTGAGATCCGGCCACTGCACTCCAGCCTGGGCGACAGAGCGAGACTCCGCCTCAAAAAAAAAAAAAAAAAGAAAGGCCATTAGAGCCCCTGGTTCAGACACCGACTTTTACACCTAGATGCTCAGGCTTATCTGTTTTTTTTTTTTTTTTTTTTTTTTTTTTGAGACAGAATCTGGCTCTGTCTCCCAGGCTGCAGTGCAGTGGCACCATCTCGGCTCACTGCAAGCTCTGCCTCCCGAGTTCATGCCATTCTCCTGCCTCAGCCTCCCGAGCAGCTGGGACTACAGGCACCCGCCACCACGCCCAGCTAATTTTTTGTATTTTTAGTAGAGACGGGGTTTCACTGTTAGCCAGGATGGTCTCGATCTCCTGACCTCGTGATCCGCCCGCCTTGGCCTTCCAAAGTGCTGGGATTACAGGCATGAGCCACCACGCCCGGCCAGGCTTATCTTTAAGAAGTTGTTTTATCTTGTTTACTGCTGGAGGTGTCAGGGTGAGGGTGGCCCAGGTGGGCTGCAGTTTCCTCTTGCTCACAGCCTGGACAGTTGCCTGGACTAAGGAAGCTGACATCTTCACCATCCCAGCACCCCAGTGCCATGGGCCGGAGCTCGGCTGCCTCAGCCTCTCTCCATGGACACGGCGGGTGCGTTCTACCTGTGTTTTTAAAAAAAAAAAAAAATCAAATGTTGGCAATTTACTTATTTTTTTTTCTTTGTTTTTTTTTTGAGATGTAATCTTACTCTGTTGTCCAGGCTTGAGTGCAATGGTGTGATTTCGACTCACTGCTACCTCTGTATCCTGGGTTCAAGCAATTCTCCTGCCTCAGCCTCCTCAGTGGCTGGGATTACAGGTTGAGCCACCACACCAGGCTGGCAGTTTACTTCTTTTTGTTTTGTTTGTTTTTTTGAGATGGCGTCCTGCACTGTCACCTAGGCTGGAGTGCAGTGGTGCAATTTCGACTGACTGCAACATCTGTCTCCTGGGTTCAAACAATTCTCCTGCCTCAGCCTTCTGAGTATCTGGAACTATGGGCACACACCACCATGCCCAGCTAATTTTCGTATCTGTAGTAGAGACGGGGTTTCACAATGTTGGCCAGGATGGTCTCAATCTCCTGACCTCATGATCCACATGCTTCAGCCTCCCAAACTGCTGGGATTACAGGTGTGAGCCACCACACCCGGGGCAATTTACTTCTAAAAGCATTATGTTATGTTGAGGAGCAGAAACAGCTGTGTTGGGTAAATGTAATAAACTTTTTTTTTTTTTATTGTATGTAATTTTTTGCATTGTGCTCACTTGGGGTACTTTAGACATTTAGCTCACATAATTTTTTTCAGATGTATTTTGGTTAGTATGTTTTTGTTATATATATGTGTCTATAAAAAATTAGGGCCTTTTGTATTTTGCTATGTCACCTTGTATATGTAGTTTGTATAATGTTATAGGTTAGATTTGTAATCTATATTTATCTGAGTCTAGTAAGTGGAGTAATTTGATATTTTTATTTCTTTCAGTTAAATGTTCTCATTTTGCCCAGGACCTTTGGCCACAGCCAGGCATAAAAGATTCTTTCCAAAAAGCGATACTGAGAGAATATGGAAAATACGGACATAAGGATTTACAGTTAAGAAAAGGCTGTAAAAGTATGAATGAGTGTAAGGTGCACAAAGAAGGTTATAATGAACTAAACCAGTGTTTGACAACTACCCAGAGCAAAATATTTCAATGTGATAAATATGGGAAAGTCTTTCATAAATTTTTAAATTCAAATACACATAAGACATACTGGAAAGAAACCTTTCAAATGTAAAAAATGTGGCAAATCATTTTGCATGCTTTTACACCTAAGTCAACATAAAAGAATTCATGTTAGAGAGAATTCTTACCAATGTGAAGAATGTGGCAAAGCTTTTAAATGGTTCTCGACCCTTACTAGACACAGGAGAGTTCATACTGAAGACAAATCCTACAAACATGAAGAATGTGGAAAAGTTTTTAACCAGTCCTCAACTCTTACTACACATAAGGTAATTCATACTGGAGAGAAACACTGCAAATGTGAAAAATGTGGCAAAGATTTTAAGCAGTCCTCACACCTTACTAAACATAAGATAATTCATGCTGGAGAGAAACTCTACAAATGTGAAGAATGTGGCAAAGCTTTTAACCGGTCCTCAAACCTTACTAAACATAAGATGATTCATACTGGAGAGAAACCCTACAAATGTGAGGAATGTGGCAAAGCTTTTAATTGGTACTCACACCTTGCCAGACATAAGATAATTCATACTGGGGAGAAACCCTACAAATGTGAAGAATGTGGCAAAGCCTTTAATGTATTTGCAACCCTTACTAGACATAAGATAATTCATACTGAAGAGAAACCCTACAAATGTGAGGAATGTGGCAAAGCTTTTAAACAGTCCTCAAACCTTACTAATCATAAGATAATTCATACTGGAGAGAACCCTACAAATGTGAAGAATGTGGCAAAGCTTTCTTCCGATTCTCATACCTTACTACACATAAGATAATTCATACTGGAGAGAAACCCTACAAATGTGAGGAATGTGGCAAAGCTTTTAACTGCTACTCCTACCTTACTGCACATAAGATGATTCATACTGGGGAGAAACCCTACAAATGTGAAGAATGTGGCAAAGCCTTTAATGTATTTGCAACCCTTACTAGACATAAGATAATTCATACTGAAGAGAAACCCTACAAATGTGAGGAATGTGGCAAAGCTTTTAAACAGTCCTCAAACCTTACTACTCATATGAAAATTCATTCTGGAGAGAAACCCTACAAATGTGAAGAATGTGGCAAAGCTTTCTTCCGATTCTCATACCTTACTACACATAAGATAATTCATACTGGAGAGAAACCCTACAAATGTGAGGAATGTGGCAAAGCTTTTAACTGCTACTCCTACCTTACTGCACATAAGATGATTCATACTGGGGAGAAACCCTACAAATGTGAAGAATGTGGCAAAGCTTTCTACCGATTCATATACCTTACTACACATAAGAGAATTCACACTGGAGAGAAACCCTACAAATGTGAAGAATGTGGCAAAGCTTTCTACCGCTTATCTTACCTTACTACACATAAGATGATTCATACTGTAGAGAAACGCTACAAATGTGAGGAATGTGGCAAAGCTTTTAACTGGTACTCACGCCTTACTACACATAAGAGAATTCACACTGGAGAGAAACCCTACAAATGTGAAGAATGTGGCAAAGCCTTTAGTGTATTCTCAACCCTTACTAAACATAAGATAATTCATACTGGAGAGAGACCCTACAAGTGTGAAGAATGTGGCAAAGCCTTTAATGTATTCTCAACCCTTACTAAACACAAGAGAATTCACAATGGAGAGAAACCCTACAAATGTTTAGAATGTGGCAAAGCTTTCTACCAATTCTCATACCTTGCTACACATAAGATGATTCATACTGGAGAGAGACCCTACAAACATGAGGAATGTGGCAAAACTTTTAACTGTTCCTCACAAGTTACTAGACATAAGATAATTCATACTGGAGAGAAACCCTACAAATGTGAAGAATGTGGCAAAGCTTTTAAAAAGTCCTCAAACCTTACTAATCATAAGATAATTCATACTGGAGAGAAACCCTACAAATGTGAAGAATGTGGAAAAGCTTTTAACCAGTCCTCAACTCTTACTAGACATAAGAGAGTTCATACTGGAGAGAAACCGTACAAATGTGAAGAATGTGGCAAAGCTTATAACTGGTCCTCAAACCTTACTAAACATAAGAGAATTCATACTGGAGAGACACCCTACAAATGTGAAGAATGTGGCAAAGCTTTTAACCAATCTTCAACCCTTACTATACATAAGATAACTCATATTGGAGAATAACATTACAAATGTGAAAAATGTGGCAAATCTTATAACCGATACTCATACTTTACTACACATAGGAGAATTCATGCGGAAGAGAAATTCTACAAATGTGAAGAATGTGGCAAAGGCTTTAACTGGTCCTCTACCCTTACTTGTGGGCAGCAACCCACCCAGGTGCTAAGGCAAGAAACCGAGGGCACGAATTGTTCCAGTATAATAAAATGTTATAAAATAATAGTTATGCTAGATGTAGATAATAGATATTATATATGAATATCATTAATCATTAGTTTGTAGCAATTACTCTTTATTTCAATATTATAATAATCCTTGCTCTATAATCATAAACCTAGGAAAAACCAGGCCATACAGAGATTGGAGTTGAGGGGACATAGAAGTGACCAGAAGACAAGTGTGAGTCCTCTGTCATGCCCGGACCGGGCCAGCAGAGGGCGCCTTGGTCTAGCAGTAACACCAGTGTCTGGGAAGATGCCCTTTACCAAGCGGACCATGGTCTAGCAGTAGCATCAGTGCCAAGAAAAAGCACCTGCTACTTAGCAGACTGTGAAAGGCAGTCCCCCTTTCCCAGGGGAGTTTACAGAAGACTACTCCACTAGGCCCACCTGCAGTTATCCAGAGGCCTAACCATCTCCCTGTGATGCTGTGCTTCAGTGGTCAGTCTCCTAGTCCGCTTTCATGTTCCATTGTGTACACCTGGCTCTGCCTTCTAGATAGCAGTAGAAAAATTAGTGAAAGTACTAAAAACCTCTGCTATGAAGAAATAATGGCATGGGCTGTGTTCTCTCTCTCTCTCCTCTCTCTCTCTCTCTCTCTCTCTCTCTCTCTCTGTCTCTCTGCCTTGGCTGCCAAACAGGGAAGGGCCCCCTGTCCAGTGGACACATGACTCATGTGACCTTGTCAATCATTGGAGATGACTAGCACTCCTTACTCTGCCCCTTTTGCCTTGTATCCAATAAGTAACAGTGCAACCAGGCATTCGGGGCCACTATAGGTCTCTGTGTCTTGGTGGTAGTGGTCTCCCAGGCCCAGCTGTCTTCTTTTTTTTTTTTTTTTTTTTTATCTCTTTGTCTTGTGTCTTTATTTCTACAATTGCTCATCTCTGCACACAGGGAGAAAAACCCAACAATCCTGTGGGGCTGGACCCTACATTTACTAAAGATAAAAAAGTTTGGGTGTGGTGGCTCACACCTGTAATCCCAGCACTTTGGGAGGCTGAGGTGCGCAGATCACCTGGTCAGAAGTTTGAGACCAGCCTGGCCAATATGGCGAAACCCCGTCTGTACTAAAAATATAAAAACTTAGCCAGGTGTAGTGGTGCCACACCTGTAGTCCCAGCTGCTCTGGAGGCCAAGGTGGGAGAATTGCTTGAACCCGGGAGATGGAGGTTGCAGTGAGCTGAGATTGCTCCACTGCACTCCAGACTGGAATACAGAGACTCTATCTCAAAAAAAAAAAAAAAAAAAAAAATCATTCATTCTAGAGAGAAACCATGCAAACGTGAAGAACGTGAGAAAGCTCTTAGCCAGTCCTCACACCTTACTACACATAAGAGAAATCATACTGGAAGGAAACCCTACAAATGTGAAGAATGTGAGAAAGCTTTTAACTGGTACTCACACCTTACTACACATAAGATAATTCATACTGGAGAGAAAGCCTACAAATGTGAAGAATATGGAAAAGGTTTTTATTGATTCTCATACTTTACTAAACATAAGATAATTCATTCTGGAGAGAAATTCTACAAATGTGAAGAATGTGGCAAAGGCTTTAATTGGTCCTCAACACTTACTAAAGAGAATTCATACCAGAGAGATATCCTACAAGTGTGAAGAATGTGACAAAGCTTTTAACCACTTCTCAACCCTGATGACACATAAGGTAATTCATGCTGGAGAGAAACCCTACATATATGAAGAATGTCTCAAAACTTTTTATAGATTCTCGTACCTTGTTAAACATAAAATCCTACAGGAGAGAAATTATACAGATGTGAATAATGTGGCAAAGCTTTTAAGAAGTCCTCATCCATTACTAAATAAGATAATTCATACTGGAGAGAAAACCTAAAAATGTGAGGAATGTGGCAAAGTCTTTAATGGTCCCCTCAACTTTCTGCACATAAAATAATTTATACTGTAGAGAAGCCCTACAAATGTGAAAAATGTAGCAAACCTTTTAACTAATCCTCAACCCTTACTACACATAATTAATGCTGGAGAGAAATCCTGCAAATGTGGCAAAGCTTTTAACCAATTCTCAAATCTTACTAAACATAAGATAACTCATACTGGAGAAAAATCTTAAAAATGTGAAGGATGTGGTAAAGCCTTTATCCAGTCCTCAGGTCCCACTAAACATAACATAATTCATACTGGAGAGAAAGCTTACAACTGTGAAGAATGTGGCAAAGCTTTTAACCAGTCCTCAAACCTTTTTGAACAAAATAATTCATACAGGAGAGAAACCCTACAAATGTGAAGAATGTGGCAAAGCCTTTAGCCAGTCCTCAATTCTTACTAAACATAAGCAAATTCATACTGGAGATTAACCTTATGAGTGTGAAAAATATGGCAAAAGCTTTAACTAGTGCTCTATTATTATTATTATTATTATTATTTGAGATGGAGTTTAACTCTCATTGCCGAGGCTGCAATACAATGGTGTGATATCAGCTCACTGCAACCTCTTGTCTCCCAGGTGTAAGTGATTCTTGTGCCTCAGCCTCCTGAGTAACTGGGATTACAGGCATGTGCCACCATACCTGTCTAATTTTTTATGTTTAGTGGAGATAGGGTTTCTCCATGTTGATCAGGCTCGTCTTGAACTGCTGACATTATGATCTGCTCGCTGCAGCCTCCCAAAGTGCTGGGATTACAGGCATGAGCCACCACGCCCAGCCACTAGTCCTCAGATCTTAACACACATAAGATAATTCATACTGGAGAGAAACTCCACAAACCAGAAAGATGCAATAATGCTTTTGACAACACCTCAAACTTTTCTAACCATAAAGGAAATCATATTGGTGAGAAATCCTAGAAATGTGAAGAATGTGACAATGTCTTTAAATGGTTGTCGTACTTGATTTTTTTTCTTCTTTTTTTTGAGATGAAGTCTCACTCTTGTCCCCCAGGCTGGTGTGCAATGGTGTGATGTTGGCTCACTGCAACCTCTGCCTCCTGGGTTCAAGCAATTCTCCTACCTCAGCCTCCCAAGTAGCTGGGATTACAGGCATCTGCCACCATGCCTGGCTAATTTTTGTACTTTTAGTAGAGACGGGGTTTCACCATCTTGGCCAGACTGGTCTTGAACTCCTTACCTCAGGTGATCCACCCACCTCAGGCCTCCCAAAGTGTTGAGATTACAGGCACGAGTCATCACTCCTTGCCTTACTTGATTAGGTGTAAAATAATTCATACTGGGAAAAATTCCTACAAGTGAGAACAATGTGGCAAAGCTTTAACCACCTTATTGAACAGAAAGCATTTACATTGGAGAAAAATTATAGAAATACAGACTGCAAAAAAGACATTAATGTCTGCTTATATCTTAACATCAGAGAGTTCATACTTAATAAAAGCAAGATAAGGGCAATTAGTGTCAAAAGATCTTTCAGAAAAATATAAGCCTTTAAAGTGAAGAAGAGTATATTGAAGATGGACATTACAAACAAAGAGGGTTGTAGTACCTTGAATCAGATTTTATTGTACATATTTTGTACTAGAGGAAAACTCTGAAGCAGTTGCTCAAGCTTTGTTCAAGGCATTTATATTGGAAAAGTGCTTGCAAATGTAATAAATTTGGAAAAACACTTCAAACATGATATCTTAGAAAACGCCAGTTTATACTGAAGTATATTTTTGAAGATGCAGTAAAATGAAAAAATATTTAATCCAAATTAGGGGCTGTGTAAATATCAGAGAATCTATAATACAAATATATGAGGAACTGACACTTTGGATATACTAAATCAGAGTTCTGAGTGTAGAAAATAAAACTAAAGTTGGTAGAAAAAGTATTTGTATATAACTTTAAGAGGAGTAAGTTTTTTGCAGAGTAATACTTTCAAAGTATACTTTATTTCTTGAAAAAATTACAGACTTTGAAAGCAAATGATGTAATTCAGCACTCATTATTTTCTGCTGTTTCTTCATTCTTATTCACTTGTGAAAGCATGTGATCAGTTGTTGCTGCATCAAAGGTAGGAGAGATTCTTTTCCATTAGGGGGCATTATTTATGATCTTTTCTATGGACAAGTAAGGACATTAGAATGTAAGATGCGTGATGAAAAAGTGGAGAGGTTCTCTGTGGTTAACTTATACTCTTGAGTGATGTATGAGGTAGGTGTTAAGAGTAATATTCTTTTGCATTATGAGAAAACTAGTAGTATATTATTGTTCTAATTGTACTTTTATATATTAAAATGTAGTACATTTTTAAAATTTTACATTATGTGTGAAGTTAATGGTTTCAACATTTTTAACATGTTAATCTCTTGCCAGTGGCTTTAAAGTGTAGATAAGTTAAAGAATATTATTCCTGTTGTATAAACATTTATCATTATTTTAATCAATTAAATTTATTGTTCTTAATTTTTGTGGGTATATGAGTATATATACTTATGCCATATATGGCATATTTTGATACATAAATACAATACATAATCACATGATAAATGTATCCATCACCTCTAGCATTTATCCTTTGTATTACAATCAAATTTTACACTTTTACTTATTTTAAAATGTACAGTTATGGCCAGGCACAGTGGCTTACGCCTGTAATCACAGAACTTTGGGAAGCCGAGGTGGGCGGATCACCAGGTCAGGAGTTCGAGACCAGCCTGGCCAACATAGTGGAACCCTGTCTCTACTAAAAATACAAACAATTAGCCAGTCGTGGTGGCAGGCACCTGTAATCCCAGGTACTTAGGAAGCTGAGGCAGGAGAATCACTTGAACCTGGGAGGCGGAGGTTGCAGTGAGCCAAGATCATGCTACTGTGCTCCAGCCCAGGTGACAGTGCGAGACTCTGTCTCAAAAAAATATATATATACAATTAAATTGTTAATGACTACCAGGTTATTTTTATGGTCATAATAGAAATGATATGCAAGTATAAATGAAATACATATATTTCTGGGTCCTGAATAGATATTTTTAAATTTTATACATGTATATATATATTTGAACATGTGTCCTGTCTGCCTGCAAACACATACAGACTTTTAGTATTGATATCAGAGGGTTAAATATACTATACATTAGTCTAAAGATAAACCTTAGGTGTAAGGAAATTATGGAGTAAGTGAGTTTGTGTGAGTGTAAGTTTGTATTTATTTTCAGAAGAAAAGAGCAATATTGGAAAAAAATTATTTTAACAAGGTGACTAGTATAAAACTAAAAGCCTCAAAAATGCTGAAAGCAAATGTATTCTCTTTGCTCTATTGAATTTATTACTATAGTTATTGTACATGGAATTGTTTTTTAATTTTCTTTTTGAGATAATTGTTAATGTATAGAACTGACTTTGATGTTGCTTTTGTATTTTGAAAGTTTAATAAATTTGTTTATTTTTAATAGGTTTTAGTAAAGTCTTAGGCTTTTTTTGTTTGTTTGTTTTTGTTTTTGTTTTGAGATGGAGTCTTCCTCTTGTCACCCAGGCTGGAGTGCAGTGGCACAATTTTGGCTCACTGCAACCTCTACCTCCTGGGTTCAAGCAGTTCTCCTGCCTCGGCCTCCTGAGTAGCTGGGATTACAGGTATTGTGCCACCAGGCCCAGCTAATTTTTTTTTCTATTTTTTATAGAGATGGGGTTTCGCCATGTTGGCCAGGCTGGTCTCGATCTCCTGACCTAAGGTGATCTGCCTACCTTGGCCTCCCAAAGTATTGGGATTACAGGCATGAGCCACCAAGCCAGGCCAGTCTTAGCCTTTTCTATACTTCAGATTGTGTATAGAGATAAAAGATAATCATTCAGGAATAATTGACTTCTTTTGTCCAATCTGGATGCCTTTGATTGTATTCTGTAATTCCTTTGTCTTGGATTAGTACTATTTTTGGTAAGACTGACTAGAGTGAGTATCCTTGTCTTGTACTAGCTGTTAAAGTAAAAGCTTGCAACGTATCCCTTAGTATGTTATTAGCTGTCCAGTTTTTGGTTATATGTTGCATTTATTGACTGAGGTGTACTTGATCTATACCTAATTCTTTCAGATTTATCATAAGGGAATGTCAAGTTGTGTCAAACTTCCATTGTGCATTTTTTTTTTTTTTTTGTATTTTGCCTCTGTTTAAGTGTTAGAGATGTGAAATCACAATTAATTCTACATACATACAAAAAATCACCAGAGACCACTATGAACATCTCTACGCATGCAAACTAGAAAATTCGGAGAAAATGAACTCCTGGATACACAAAACTTTCCAAGAGTCATCCAGAGTCCACTGATGATGAAGTGTTCAGACACAAAATATTGATAAAAAGATGAGGTTTTATTTGTTAATTTTACTACAGAGCATTTGATGCCAGCAAGCTTTTTTCCTTGAAACTTTGAAAACATGCTTTAGTTTTTATTTAGTTTGGAAAGCCAAATTTGGTCAAAAGTAAATATAACAACAAATGAATATTTATCATTTTGGAAGTGAATTCAAATTATTGTATAAAATATTAAATTTGGTGGAGATACTTGTGTGTCAGAATTTTTTCAAAATTTGAATACATAAAGTGTAATAAAACTGAAACTTGAAAAATATACATGCTTTTATGACATCATTTTGTGATCATTTAAATTTTTAATTTAGCAGTTTTGGCTGTGTTTAAAATGTAGATATTGACATCACAAAAAATAATGAAGAATACAAAACAAAGCACGATAGTGTTGATGGCTACTGTGAGACTTCAGTTCTTAGTTTCAAAAATTTAAACAAGAGACACAAAACCATGAAAATGAAGCATGGAGGGATTTATTTGCAAAGTAGAAATACTATTTTAAAAGTTAGGTGCAAAACTCCCCCGAGAGAAGGGATTCAGGGTGGGCTGCTTACAAGAATGAGCCAGCAAAGACTGGAACTAGAGAGACTCCATTTATGGGAGTCTTACATAATTATTTACAAGGAAGTAGAAAGTGGTGTTATTAGTAAGCATATTCTCGGTGGTCCTATTGGTGCACATACACAGTGGCTGTACATGCTTGTTTATATGTCACATATCTCATTAGCATCTTAAATCTCCACTCATGTGTGGTTTTCACTATTATAATGAGTAAAAGGTCAGAGGACAAGTAAAATAAAAATGTGCATGCTTTTTTTTTTAGATAGAGTCTCGCTCTGTCACCTAGGCTGGAGTGCAGTGGTGGATCTTGGCTCACTGCAACCTCTGCCTCCCAGGCTCAAGGGATTCTCCTGCCTCAGCCTCCTGAGTAGCTGGGACCACAGGCACATGCCACCACACTCAGTATTTTTAGTAGAGACAGGGTTTCACCATGTTAGTCAGGATGATAATGTGCATGCTCTTTGCAGGAATATTTCCCCAGTGAAGAAAGCTTTGCTTGAATGAGCTGAAATACAGTGCAAATGTTGGGATTTATTGTGTCAACAATATGCTGTCACCATGTAATCATCATGGCTGCTGCATCCCGAGGACATGGTGACTTTCTTGCTACCCAGTCTACCTCAATAATACTTGTCTTGGTTTATTTTCAACTGTCAACTCTGAGACTAAGATTTAGTTATTATGTCAATATTATCAAAAGTGGGAATATCAAAATTTTAAAATCAAACATTTGAACTCGATTTGGTTAGCTGTGTATCCAGGAAAGATCATACATTCCTGGAGCTTCGATCAAAATGTATGTGTAGGTGAATGTTAGTTTTTGATGTAGGTTTTTGTTCATTTACATTTTTAAATATATTTTTCCTATTTTATGGTGATACTAAACACACAAAACTTACCAAGAGCTCTATTTTACTGCATTTTTCAACCAAAAGGTTAAATACTTAAATATTGAAAGTGACATTCTGGATTATTTTCCATGTGATGGAATCTGCATTTATCAGAGTACATTGCAGTTTTTCCTTATGTGGTGCAAGGTTATAAAAATGCCATCCAGTTTATTTCTTAGGTAACAGTAGAATGTGTTTTTCAGACAGTAGCATGAGAATTCTTGACATACTACCTTTAGACATAATGAAAGCAAATGAATAAATGTGTTGAAATTTGTCTTTATTCGTAATGAATTAGAGGCTAATTCATGGCAACACATGTAGTTCAATCCAAATTTTTTTGTGTAAAATTTTGTTGAGCTGCATCCATCTATATAGGTAACACTAATTTGATAACAGCTTCTTTATAATAAGCTGGAACTCATTTTACCTGGTGGTTTTGTTTTAAATATGTGAGCTGTATTATATAACATTTAAATAAGTAATAAAATTAATTCAGAGATTATAGAAAGAAAAGTACAGGCACACTATAAATGAATTGAAATCTGGCAACTGACACTGATGAACAGGTTGAGCAAATTTGACTAGACCTAAATTCCAATATTGAAATACAGAATTTTAACTAAAAACATCTTCAACAACATAATAGACGTATGAGATTTGAAAAAAGATATTGATTTGTTTACCCCTCATCAATCAATATTAGGTTAAATTAGAAAATTGTGAACACATCATACAAAAAATAAAATTAGTAAACTATCCTCAGACTTCATCTGATTAAAAAAAGACTTTTGGATATTTGAAAGCACCAAATTATCGATGAAAAATATCTATTTTGAACAGATCTTTGATCTTACATATATATTACTACTAAGTAAAACCTAATACAGCCATACAAGTTGTCAACTGCATTTTCAAAATTATGAGAACTTAGAACAAGTAAACTGAACGCTTACAGTTTAGATTAAAAAAAAAATAAATTACTTAGTATTTGCCCTTGTGATGAAAATCACGATTTTTCATTTTGGAACAAACAGGAAATGCTGTGATGAGATTTACTGTGCTAGGGATGCTGGGATCCAGTGGACCAGAATCGTCAGGACCTTACCATGGTCACTACTGTTTTTCCTCTTCTCTCATTCATTTCCTAGACTCCTTCATCAATTCCATTTCTATGTTGCAAGTTAACGGTTTTGCACAGCTTTAGCATTTGCCTTTGATTTCTGCTAATTTTCTTTGTTCGTTTTTCTTGTCCATCTCTGGTGGCTGCTTTGCTGTTCCATTTCCAGGAGTTCGCGGAACTTCACCACTCTCAGACGCTCCAACAGTCGGTCGATTTGGCTCAAGTCTCCGGCAGTTTCTCCGGGTTCTTCTAATCCTGGTGTCTTAGATTTATCAGCAGGACCTTGTTTCAGTGACCACTGCTACCGCTGCCTCCTGCCAGCGGGGCTGCTCCTACAGCAGCCGAAACGCCCACGCCTGAGGACGCCTTAGCTGTAACCCTTGGTCACGGTCCAGCTTGGTGCGCAGAAACCCGACGTCAATCAGACAATTTTGCGTAGCTGGGCGAGCTTTCCTAGGCATGCGGGGCAGTTCCCCCATCATCTTTATGCTGCCACCTCCACTTTCATCAGAGAGACACACAGGATGGTGCAGGGACCTGGAGACACCATGGAAGAGTCCAGGGTAGTGAGGAGGGGCTGGGCCGGGCAGCCTCAGGCCCAGCGCATGGCGGTGCCCCTCACGCCTGAGCGGAGATTAGCCACTGCCACCTCGGGGAGGACAGAGAGGCCTAGAGTCCCCAGCCCCTCTCTGTGCACCAGCAGAGGAAAAAATTATTTTCTAAAAAAAAAAAAAGAAGAAGAAGAAAAGTACGGAGAACTTGCAGATCTGACCCAAGCAAATTTTTATTCTTTTCTTTTTCTCGTTATTTCTGCCTTTTTCCTTTTAAATTGTTCTCTCCTGAAGTCAGATTTCATGTTCCATCCTAATGTGGCCATTTAAATGTAATTATGATGGTCACAAATTTGGAAACTAAAAATTTTAATATATTTTTACCCAGAAGTGCTGGTTTAACTTTAAATTTTGAATAGTGCTTTCTGAATTCTACATTTCATTATTTTCTATTTGATTCTGTTAACTAAACTATAGGAAATAAAAATAAAATCTTGATTTGCATAGTTTCACAGTTTACAAAGAATATGTACTCATTCTTTTAAATGATAAATGTGTGTTGAGCACACACGATATGCCATTCTTTTGGTAGCCTTAGGAAAAAAAAAATAGAGGCCAGGCACGTTGGCTCACACCTGTAATCCCAGCGCTTTGGGAGGCCGAGTCGGGTGGATCACCTGAGGTCAGGAGTTTGAGACCAGCCTAGCCAACCTGGTGAGACACTGTCTCTACTAAAAATACAAAAATTAGCTGGGCATGGTGGCGGGCACCTGTAATCCCAGCTACTCGGGAGGCTGAGGCAGGAGAATCACTTGAACTCAGGAGGCGGAGATTGCAGTGAGCTGAGATCATGCTGCTGCACTCCAGCCTGGCGACATCAAAAAAAAAAAAGAGAGAGAGAGAAAGAGGAAGGAAGGAAGGAGAAAGAAAGAAAGAAAGAAAAGGAAGGAAGGAAGAAAAGAAAAGAAAGAAGAAAGTATTGGTCTCTACTCTCATGAACTTTCAGTATAACTTCATAAAATCATGCATTCCTGAGAAGTGGATACCTCTGAAGTTTCCTAAAGTCCTCCTAACCCAAAGTAACCAGTATCTGAATTTTATATTATCATTTACTTTATGCAATTTTATCTATAAGCAATATATGTTTCAGTGTTATCTGTTTTTTGCCTCTAGATAAATTCTACAAGTTTTCGTCTGTGATTTGCTTTTTTATTTACAATTGTTTCCTTCTATTTTTCCATGCTACAGTTGTCATTTTCACTGCTGCATAGTGTGAATGTACGTCAATTTTTAAACCAATTCTATAGCCATGGTTATTTGTGAATTCCAGTTACTCTGTATTTTTATCAACTCTTGGAATTACTAGACATTTTGAGGGGTGAAGCCAGCTGGACTTCCTGGGTCCTATGGGGGCTTGGAGAACTTCTCTGTATAGCTAAAGGATTGTAAATGCACCAATCAGCACTCTGTAAAAATGTACTAATCAGCACTCTGTGTCTAGCTAAAGGATTGCAAACACACCAATCAGCACTCTGTAAAAACACACCAATCAGCACTGTCTAGCTAAAGGATTGTAAACGCACCAATCAGTGCTCTGTAAAATAGACCAATCAGGACGTGGGTGGGGCCAAATAAGGGAATAAAAGCTGGCCACCTGGAGCCAGCAGTGGCAACCTGCTTGAGTCCCTTTCCACGCTGTGGAAGCTTTGTTCTTTCATTCTTCACTGTACATCTTGCTGCTGCTCACTGTCTGGTTCTGCACCACCTTTAAGAGCTGTAACGCTCACCATGAAGGTTCACTGCTTCATTCTTAAAGTCACCTAAACCACGAACTCACCAGAAGGAAGAAACTCTGGACACATTGGAAGGAACAAACTCCAGACACACCATCTTTAAGAGCTGTAACACTCACCGGAAAGTCCACAGCTTCATTCTTGAAGTCAGCGAGACCAAGAACCCACCAGAAGGAATAAATTCTGGACACAGTATTTTTTGACAAAGTGGAGAATCAGAATGGTATATCATTTATAGTTTTAATTAGCGTTTCTACAGTTACTAATGAAGTTAGCGTTTTTCAGAAGTTAATTGGTCAATTGTGTTTTAAGATGTGCCATCTGTCTATTTTTAATGTATTTCATTTCTTTGTGCATTCATATTCTGTAAGGTATATTGTCTAAATACTAATTTTTTGTAATAAGTGTTTTTTTATAGATTTTTGTCCTAGTTGTGATTTGCCTTTCCACCATCTTTATTTAAGCATGTTTTTATAAGTTCTTAATCAAAAGTTCTTAAAATTTAGTCTAATTTATAATATATTGTGCCATGTTTAAGAAATTGTTTTACCCCACTGTTGTAACAACAATATTATCCTGTATTTTCTCCTAAAAGTTTTAAATTTTCAATCTATGTGAAAAATTGTTGTGTCAGTTGCTGTGCAGGAATCTAGTCTACCCAGGTAGAACCAATTGTTTAGGTACTAGCTTATTGATTCATTCTACTTTGCCAGTATAATTGTGATACTGAGCTCTCATTTTAATCTATTGGCTGGGACCATAGATGCAGTATTTAGTAAAAATGTTGATAGCAGCATCCTTATAATGTTTATGACATCAAAAGACAAGCTTTCAATGGTTTATCATGTACATTTGCTGTAGTATATTTTAAATACCTTCTATATTTAGAAAATAAAATTTCCTTTTATTTTTAGTTTGCTAAAAGGTTTTTACCAAGCTCTTTTTCTGTGCCTATTGTATATACACGTATAGATTTTACAAAGTTTAACTTATCTTGTACTCTTGAGATAAACTTATTCACGGTTTTACTTTTTTTTTTTTTTTTTTTGTGAGATGGAGTCTCGCTCTGTCACCCAGGCTGGAGTGCAGTGGTGCAATCTTGTCTCACTGCAACCTCTGCCTCCTGGGTTCAAGCGATTCTCCTGCCTCAGCCTCCTGAGTAGCTGGGACTACAGGTGCATGCCACCATGTCCGGTTAATTTTTGTATTTTTAGTAAAGACGAGATTTCACCATATTGGCCAGACTGGTCGAACTCCTGACCTTGTGATCCACCAAACTCAGCCTCCCAAAGTACTGGGATTATAGGCGTGATCCACCGCTCCCAGCCGGGCTTACTTATTTTATACAGAGCAAGATTCAGTTTGTTAGCAAATGCTTTAAAACTTTTAAGTCTGTCTTTATGAATGATACTTTTATAGTTATTCAGGTTTTGTCTCTGTCGATCTTTGGTATTGACTCTCAGAAATTGAGTTGTACAGTGTTTTTACTTCTATTTTTTGAAAGGTTAAATATATTAACAGTATGCTTTTCATTTTTAAACTTTAAATGTCTGACTTATCAGAATTTTCTGAGAGTGACATTTGTTGCATATGTGTTAATTTCATCTGATCGCTCATCTTTATTTACTAGTTCTGTCTAGTGCACCTAAGTTCAAATGTGGTTAGTGAGTTATTTTAGTTATTGTATTATTCATTCCACAACTTTTTTTTTTTTTTTTGAGACAGAGTCTCGCTTTTGTCACCCAGGCTGGAGTGCAGTGGCCGGATCTCAGCTCACTGCAAGCTCCGCCTCCTGGGTTTACGCCATTCTCCTGCCTCAGCCTCCTAAGTAGCTGGGACTACAAGCGCCCGCCACCTCGCCTGGCTATTTTTTTTTTTTTTTTTTTGTATTTTTAGTAGAGACGGGGTTTCACCGTGTTAGCCAGGATGGTCTCGATCTCCTGACCTCGTGATCCGCCCGTCTCGGCCTCACAAAGTGCTGGGATTACAGGCTTGAGCCACCGCGCCCAGCCCAACTTAGTTACTTTTAAAATTATTTTATAGTTTCTAATTTCCTGTAGATAAACTTTCATTTGTCTTATTTAAATATGGTAAGCCTAGTTGTTTTTAATATTTTTGTTGATAAATCTAACATTGGATGTCTTTGTAGATTTGTTTCTGTTATTTATTCTTCTGATGTCTTTCACACTGTCTTCTTTATTGTGAGTTTTGTCATTGTTGGTTGCTTGCTAGTCACTGTTCATAGAAAATTACTTGCGAGTTTCATCAAGGACTGGATGAGATGTTACCTTCTTTAAGAAAGTTTGCGGCAGGGCGCGGTGGCTCAAGCCTGTAATCCCAGCACTTTGGGAGGCCGAGACGGGCGGATCACGAGGTCAGGAGATCGAGACCATCCTGGCTAACACGGTGAAACCCCGTCTGTACTAAAAAATGCAAAAAAATTAGCCGGGCATGGTGGCGGGCGCCTGTAGTCCCAGCTGCTCCGGAGGCTGAGGCAGGAGAGTGGCGTGAACCTGGGAGGCGGAGCTTGCAGTGAGCTGAGATCCGGCCATTGCACTCCAGCCTGGGCGACAGAGCAAGACTCCGTCTCAAAAAAAAAAAAAAAAAAAAGTTTGCTTTTGCTTCTTTCAGTTTTCTGAAAATTTTACCACATGAAACAATCATTTGGACAACTTTAAGTAATGTGGTTCATTCAAAATGTATATAACTGATGGAGAAATTTATGTAAGATCAATGTGTGCTGACAAGATTGTAGAAATTTCTTTCTCTTTTAAAAATTTTTCTTTATCACCTGCCCTTAACCTCAAGACAATCTTGTATGCCATTCCTCAGTGTTGGGAAGAAAGAGACTGTTTGGATCACACATAGCCTTTGAACTCCCAGATTAATTTTGAGAAGGTGTTTATAACAATTCCCAAGTGCTAAACATCCAAAAGTACTTAATAAATGTTAGGTAACACCATTATGCTAATAATCCTGAACACAAATTTTTAAGTGTTCAGTTGCACTATTGTGTTCTATGAAAAGAACATTTTTGTTTAGAATATTTTCCAATAGATTGATTACGTGTTATAAATTGCAAATATGTTTGTAGTTTGTATAAGGCAAATAATGAGATGTTTGGATTCAAAGATGCATAAGATCAAACACTAAGAAAATTTTCTGTATAGTTGAGGAGAAAGAGTATGTTGAAAAAGCCAATGCAGTTCATGGGTTGCAAGTTTCTGTCTCCTGCTCCCACCTAATCTGCCTGTTCCTGGCTGCCAGCAGCCAAGATTTGCTTTACAATACTGAGGAAAAAGTATTAAGAAAGCCAACCCCATAGTCTGTTTACATACACAGATATAAAGCTATGTTCTTCTCTAATGTGAGGAATATGTTTAGGAAAGCTAACCCCTATCATGGGGAGGGGGGAGGAGGGAGGGATTGCATTGGGGAGTTATACATGATATAAATGATGAATTGATGGGTGCTGACGAGTTGATGGGTGCAGCACAGCAACATGGCATAAGTATACATATGTAACAAATCTGCACGTTATGCACATGTACCCTAGAACTTAAAGTATAATTAAAAAAAAAAAAAAAAGTAAGAAAGTAAAAAGTTGGCAGCATGAGCACATCTAGCCCTACAGGCTGAGTTGCTTTTGGAGTGAAGAGCTAACACAAAAGGCAAGAGAGAGATTAGAAAATAATAATTTTGCCTTTGAGTACTTTATATTTTTTATATTTCCATGAGTTCCATAAATAATAAAATTGTATGAATGCATTTTTTCTGTAAACATTATTTTGGATATAGTGTCCTACTCTGTTGCACCAGATGGAGTGCAGTGGTGAGTTTACAGCTCACTGCAGCCTCGATGTACAATGCTCAAGTGGTTCTTTCACCTCAGTCTCTCAAGTAGCTGGGACTACAGGTGGGTACCACCACGTACAGCGAATTTATTTCATTTTTAGTTTTGATAAGATCTCAATATGTTGCCAACACTTGTCTTAAACTCCTAAACTCAAACAATCTTTCTCCCTCATCTTCCCAAAACATTGGGATTGCAAACATAAACAAGCACACTTTACCCATATAAGTATTTTTAAATATTACAGACAGCCCGTTGGGAGGCTAAGACAGGAAGATTGCTTGAACAAGAGTATAAGATCTGCCTGGGCAATGTAGCAATACCTCATCCCTACAAAATGAAACAACAACAAAGAGAATGGTGATATTCATGTGAAAATCACTATATGCTTATCCTCAGTGCCCTTTTGAAGATGAACTCTGTATAAGTTTGTTTTATCTTTACAAAGATTTGCATGTGTATGTGTGATTTTATGTACCTTTTAAAGTAGTATTGCATGTGTGTTTCCTTGGGTGAGATAGTGTGTTCGATGGTTAGAAGAGCAGGCTCACACTTTGGGAGGCTGAGGCGGGCAGATCACGAGGTCAGGAGATCAAGACCACCCTGGCTAACACGGTGAAACCCCGTCTCCACTAAAAATACAAAAAAAATTAACCGGGTGTGGTGGTGGGTGCCTGTAGTCCCAGCTACTCGGGAGGCTGAGGCAGGAGAATGGTATGAACCCGGGAGGCGGAGCTTGCAGTGAGCCGAGATTGCGCCACTGCACTGCAGCCTGGGCAACAGAGCGAGACTCCTTCTTAAAAAAAAAAAAAAAAAAGAAGATATTGTTTCAAACAATTTTATGTCATTAAATTAAAAATTAGATAAAATTACTATTTTTCCAGAAAAGTATGTGGCAAAAGTGACTGAGGAAGAAATTAAAAAGATAAATAAAAAGTCAAAACAAAAAAAAAGTGTTTTTTTGAGATGGAGTCTCGCTCTGTTGCCCAGGCTTCAGTACAATGGCAAGATCTCAGATCACTGCAATCTCTGCTTCTTGGGTTCAAGTGATTCCCCTGCTTCAGCCTCCTGAGTAGCTGAGATTACAGGTGCCTGCCACCATGCCCAGCTAATTTTTGTATTTTTAGTAGAGACAGGGTTTCACTTTGTTGGCCATTCTGGTCTCGAACTCCTGACCTTGTGATCCACCAACCTGGTCCTCCCAAAGTGCTGGGATTACAAATGTGAGCCACTGTGCCTGGCCTAAAAATAAAAAAATTACGTTTTTAATTTTACACAAATTTAAAAATCTATTATAAAAGAACAACTTGATGAATGTTTACACAGTGCATATACCAGCAACCCAGCACCCAGTGATGGAAGAGTGTGAGCAGCCTGGGCACTCTCCCTCCTTTATTCTCCTTTTCAATCACTGTTCCTCTAAGAGTAATTTATATTCTGGCTATTTATACAATAAATGAGGTTTGTCTGTTTTTGAACTTAAATGAATACAGTATGTTCTCATTTTTGGCCAGCTTATTCTGCTCAACATTGTGAGATTGATTTCTGTCTGCCTGTTGTGGTTTGCCCATATTCATTGATCTACAGTGATCCATTATATAAATACACTACAAAGTATTTATTCCACTTTTTATGAACATTTTGGTGGTTTTCCAGATTTGTCAGTGCTTCTATAAACAGTCTTGTGCATTTTTTAAAGAAAAATTTGTGTAATTATGTAGATATATAACCACAAATAAAACTAAAATGTATTTGTATCTTCAGCTCGTATAGGCATTGGTGAGCCCTCTCGATTCTCTCACCTCAGCCTCCTGAGTAGCTGGGACTACAGGCGCGTGCCCCCATGCCCAGCTAATGTTTTGTGTTTTCAGGAGAGACTGGGTTTCACCATGTTGGCCAGACCGGTCTCCAACTCCTGACCACATGATCTGCCCGCCTCAGCCTCCCAAAGTGCTGGGATTACAGGCGTGAGCCACCAAACCTGGCCTACCTCCTTGGTTTAATGTATTTCTAGGTATATTATTTTTTGTTTATGGCTATTGTAAAGAAAACTGTTCTTGATTTTGTTCTCACCTTGTATGTTATTGGTGTAAGGAAATGTTATTCATTTGTGTATATGAATTTTGTATCCTGAGACTTTGCTGAAGTCATTTTTAAGCTGATGAGTCTTTTGGTAAAATCTGTAAAGTTTTCTAGGTAGAGAATTATATCATGAGTGAAGATAATTTCATTTCTTCTTTTCCTATTTGGATGCCATTTATTTCTTCATTTTGTTAGATTGCTCTGACTAGAGCTTTCAGAACTATGTTGAATAGGATTGTTTAGAGTGGATAGTATTGTCTTACTTTTGTTCTAATAAGAAGTGCATGCAGCTTTTGACTGTTCAGTATGATGTTAGCTGAGGATTTCTCATAGATGGCTTTTATTATTTTGAGGTATATTTCATCAATGCCTAGTTTGTTGAGAATATTTTCATGAATGAATATCAGATTTCCTTGAATGTTTTTTCTGCATCTATTGTGCTAATCATAAACTTTTTTGCTTTTAATTACATGATGAATCACTCTTACTGACTTGTATATGAAGAAACATCCTTGTACAAGTGATATAAAGCTCACATGATGGTGGCAAATTCACTTTTTGATTTGCCTGTGAACTCAGCTTGCTAGTATTTCATGGAGGATTTTTGTTTCAATGTTCACCAAAAATGTTGGCCTGTAGTTTTTTGTTGTTGTTGTTGTGTCTTCACTAGACTTTGGTATCAAGATGATAGAGATTTTATATAATGAGTTAGGGTAGAATTCCACTGGGATTTTTTGGAATACATCCAGTAGAATTAGTATGAGCTCATCATTCCATATGTGGTAAAATTTGGTTGTGATTTTATATAATCCAGGCCTTTTTTTTTTTTTTGAAATGGAGTCTCACTCTGTAGCCCAAGCTGGAGTGCAGTGGTATGATCTCAGCTCACTACGACCTTCGAATCCAGGGCTTTTTTGTTTGTTTGTTTGTTTTTTGAGACAGAGTCTCGCTCATTCCCCTAGGCTGGAGTGCAGTGGCACGATCTCGGTTCACTGCAACCTCCCAGGCTCAAGACATTCTCCTGCCTCAACCTCCTGAGTAGCTGGGATTACAGGCGCTCGCCACCACGCCCAGCTGATTTTTGTATTTTTAGTAGAGACAGGGTTTCAATATGTTGGCCAGGCTGCTCTTGAACTCCTGACCTCAGGTGATCCATCAGCCTTGGCATCCCAAAGTGCTGGGATTACAGGCATGAGCCACCGTGCCCGGCCAATCCAGGGCTTTTTATAGTTGGTAGTATTTTATTACTAATTCAGTTTCATTATATATTTTATACATTTTTGCCGTGTTCGAGTTCTGTTTCTTCCTGGTTCAATCTCAAACAGATGCACAATAGAAGTATGACAAAATTTGGGTGCAGTGGCTCACGCCTGTAATCCCAGCACTTTTGGGGGCTGAGGTAGGTGGATCACCTGGGGTCGGGAGTTCAAGACTAGCCTGAACAACATGGAGAAACCCTGTCTCTGCTAAAAAAAAAATTACAAAATTAGCCAGGCGTGGTGGCACATACCTGTAATCCCAGCTACTCAGGAGGCTGAGGCACGAGAATCACTTGAACTCGGGAGGCAGAAGTTGCAGTGAGCTGAGATCGCGCCATTGAACTCCAACCTGGGCAATAAGAGAGAAACTCCATCTAAAAAAAAAAAAAGTTTGACAAAATTTGACATTCACTTATGATAAATCTCTGAAAAAAATAGGTATATAACAAATGCACTTCAGCCGATAAATGCCACATATAACCAAAAAATGCTAACACCATACTAAACAGGGATATGTTATAAGCTTTGACTCTAAGATCTAGAACAAGGCAAGAATGTCCACTCTAGTCAGTCTTGCTAAACATAGTACTAAATGTCCAGGAGAAAGAAATTACAGAATAAAATCAAAGGCGTCCAGATTGGAGAAAAGGAAGTTAAGTTATTCCTGTATAATTTTCTTTTATCCCTGTATAATCTAAAGTATACAAAATCCTAAGACTTTAGTAAATATTAAAAATAATAAACAAGCCAGGTGTGGTGGGCTCACGTCTGTAATCCCAGCACTTGGGAGGCTGAGGCGGGCAGATCACCTGAAGTCAGGAGTTCAAAACCAGCCTGGCCAACATGGTGAAACCCTGTCTCTACTAAAAATACAAAATATTAGGCAGGCCTGGTGACATGCGCCTGTAATCCCAGCCACTCAGGAGGCTGAGACAAGAGAATCACTTGAACCTGGGAGATGGAGGTTGCAGTGAGCCAAGATCCTGCCGCTACACTCCAGCGTAGGCAACAAGAGTGAAACTCCGTTCCTCCCCGCCCCCCAAAAAAAACCTATATATTTTGGATACTATTCAGCCAAGTTAATGACAAAGACATAGTATTTGAAACATTGTTATCCTTCTATAATGTTTTAAAAATACATTTCTTAACCCTACAGATAAAATGTGCCCTGTAAAACATGATGTTTTGAAGTATATATACACTGTCAAATGCTTAATTCTAGGTCATTAATGTTTTACCTCACATAGTTAACATTTTTATGGTGACAGCCTGTAACATCATCTTATCATTTTTCAACAATACAAATACACCATTATGAACTATAGTCACAGTGTTGTACAAACAATATCTTGAACTTATTCCTCCTATTTAACTGTAATTATGTATTCATTGACATCTTTCCAAGTCTCCCTTTTTCCTAAATACCTTGGCAACTTGTGGTCACTGTTTTACTTTGTACTTCAATGAGATTTAAGTTATTTATACTCTAAGTGTAGGTGAAATCATGAAATATTAATCTTTCTGTGCCTGGCTTATCTCAACTAATATCGTCTAGGTTAATCCATGTGGTTAAAAATAATAGAATTTTGTTTTTAGAGATGAAGAGTATTCCACTGGGTATATCTATCACATTGTCTTTATTTACTCATTAGATGTTGAGTGTTGCAAACAACATAGAAGTGCAAACGTTCCTTTTTTGTGATTTTATTCATTTCGGATACATATTTAATAGTGCAATTGCTGTATTATACGGTAGTTTTCTTTTTCTTTTTCTTTTTCTTTTTCAGATGGAGTTTCACTCTTGTTGCCCAGGCTGAAGTGCAATGGCACGATCTTGGCTCACTGCAACCTCTGCCTCCCGGGTTCAAGCGATTTTCCTGTCTCAGCCTCCCAAGTGACTGGGATTACAGGCATGTGCCAGCACACCTGGCTAGTTTTGTATTTTTAGTAGAGACAAGGTTTCTCCATGTTGGTCAGGCTAGTCTCAAACTCACGACCTCAGGTGATCCACCTGCCTTGACCTCCCAAAGTGCTGGGATTACAGGCATGAGCCATCATGCCTGGTTTTATTTTAAATTTTTTGAAAAATCCCTGTTTTGTTTTCCAAAATGGCTGTCCTCATTTACACTCATACAAATAGTGTACAAGCATTCCCTTTTCTTCACATCTTTATCAACACTTTTTAATAAGTCATTCTATCAAAAATGAGTGTATATCATAGCTCTTTTGGCTTGACTTACAATGATAATAATTTGATAATTGACATTGAGAATTTTTCTATGTATCTGTTGTCTGTGTGTATGTCTTTTCTGAAAAATATTTAAGCATTTGACTCTTTTTTTTTTTTTTTTGAGATGGAGTCTCACTCTTGTCCCCCAGGTTGGAGTGCAATGGTGTGATCTCAGATCACTGCAACCTCTACTTCCCGGCTTCAAGTGATTCCCCTGCCTCAGCCTCCTGAGTAGCTGGGACTACAGGGGCCCACCACCATGCTAAGCTAATTTTTGTATTTTTAGTAGATGTGGGGTTTCACCATGTTGGCCAGGCTTGTCTCAAACTCCCCAGGTGATCAGCCTGCCTTGGCCTCCCGAAGTGCTGGGATTACAGGCGTGAGGCACTGCACCTGGCCTTGCTCATTTTAAATAGTTATTTGTTTTTTGTTGTATAGTCATTTGAGTTTTTATATATTTTTCATATTAACACCTTGTCACGTGTATGATTTGTACATATTTTCTCTCATTTTTTAGTTGTCACATCTGTTGATTTCATCAGATTCTGCGCAGCAGCTTATGAATTTGAAGTAATGTGACTCATCTATTTTTTCTTTGCTTTCCTGGGGCTTTGAGGTAAAATCACAAAGTCACTGCCAGCCGGGTGTGGTAATTCATGCCTGCAATCCCAGCACTTTGGGAGGCCAAGGTGGGCGGATCACCTGAGGCCAGTTTGAGACCAACCTGGCCAACATGGTGAAACCCTGTCTCTACTAAAAATGCAAAAATTAGCCAGACATGGTGGCACACACCTGTAGTCCCAGGTACTTGGGAGGCTGAGGCAGGAGAATTGCTTGAACCTGGGAGGTGGAGGTTACAGTGAACCAAGATCACACCAGTGCACTCCAGCCTGTGCAACAGAGCAAGACTCCATCTCAAAAACAAAAAAGTTACTGCCTAGACCAATGTTATGGAGCTTTTACTCTATTTTTTTGTGTTAGTTTCAGAGTTTCAAGCCTTACATGTAAGTTTCTAATTTATTTTGAGATGATTTTTATTTATGGTGTCAAATGAGGGTCTCATTGCTTTAAAGATACTGTCCTTTCTCTGAGAAATTGTCACCTATATTTAAAATTAGTTAGCTGTAAATACATGGATATATTCCTGGTTTCTATGTGTTAATTTTTATTCAAGTATACTACTTTGGTTACTATAGTTTTTTAGTATATTTCAAAGTAAGATTGTGTGCTCCAGCCTTTCTTTTTTGGCTCTCTTATGCTTAATTCTTAAGGAGACTTCAGCCATATTTTGCTGTTCTGTATGATGTTGGCTGAGGATTTGTCATAGACTGCTCTTATTATTTTGAGGCATATTTCTTCAATGCTTACTTTCTTGAGAATATTTTTATAAATGAATATTAGATTTCCTTGAATGCCTTGTCTGTATTTATTGTGATAATCATTTTTTAAAAATAATCTTTACATGGTGAACCACACTTATTTACTTGTATATGTGAAACATCTTTGCATTCGTAAAGTTTACGTGATTGTGGCAAAATACCTTTTTGCTTTGCTTATGAACTCAGCTTCCTAGCACTTCATGAATGTTTGTTTCAATTTTCACCAAGAATATTAGCCTGTAGTTTTCTTTTTTTGTTGTGTCTTCACTAGGTTTTGCTATCAAGATGATACTGGTTTCAAATAATAATTTAGAAAGGACTTCCACCTTGATTTTTGGAATACACTCAGTAGGATTAGTCACAGCTTATCTTTGTGTATGTGATACAATGTGGCTGTGAATTCATCTTATCTAGGGCTTTCTATGGTTGGTAGCTTGTTTTATTACTAATTCAATATTATTATACACTTTACACATTGTTGTTCTGTTGAAGACTTCTGTTTCTTTCTGGTTCAATATTGGGAGGCTAGGTGTATCCAGGAGTTTATCTATTTTCTCTATTTTTTTTAGTTTGCATGCATAGAGATGTACATAGTAGTCTCTGAGGATGTTTACTATTTAGGTGAAATTGTTGTGATTTCACAACTCTAACATTTAAATAGATGCAGAATAAAAGTTTGACAAAATTCAACATTCCCTCATGATAAATCTTAAAAAAAAATAAGTATAGGACAAATGCATCTCAAGTCAATAAATGCCGTGAAGAAAAAAATGCACAGCCTACAACATACTAAACAGGGAAATGTTGTAAGCTTTTACTGTAAGACCTAGAACAAGACACGAATGCCTCTTTCCTTCCTTCCTTCCTTCCTTCCTTCCTTCCTTCTTTCCTTCCCTCCTTCCTTCCCCCCCCCTTTTTTTTGACAGAGTCTCTGTCACCCAGGCTACAGTGCAATGGTACAATCTTGGCTCACTGAAACCACTACCTCCCAGATTCAAGTGATTCTCCTGCCTCAGCTTCCTAAGTAGCTGTGATTACAGGTGCCTGCCACCACATCCAGCTAATTTTTGCATTTTTAGTAGAGACTGGATTTCACTATGGTGGCCAAGCTGGTCTTGAACTCCTGACCTCAGGTAATCCACCTGCCTTGGTCTCTTAAAGTGCTGGGATTATAGGCATCTGCCACCACACCTGGCCAGATGGCCACTTTCTGCAGACTTATTAACATAATACTAAATGACCAAAAAGAGAAATTAGAGAATAAAATCAAAGACATTCAGATTGGAAGAAAAGAAGTAAAATTATTTCTGCTTGCAGATGATATAATCTTAAGTACAGAAAAGCCTAAGACTTTACTAAGAACTACTAGAATAAACAAATTTATTAAATTTGCAGAATACAAATCAACATATGAAAGTCAGTAGTATTTCTATTCACTAACAATTAACTATCTCAAAATGCATTTTAAAAAGAATCCCAGCTACAGTAACTGTAGTAACTATATTTTGAAATAAATTTAAGCAAAAAGGTGAAACGCCTTACGTTATAATCTAAAGAACATTAAAGTAAAATATTAAGTAATACACAAATGGAAAACATTACTCATTCATGAAATGGTGCTATTAACATTGTCAAATATGTGTGTTACACAAAGTAATCTACAGATGTAACGTAGCCCCTATCAAAATACCAGTGACTTTGTAAACTTTTAAAAATGTATTTAAAATTTATATGGTACCACAAAAGACCCAGAATACCCAGAGCAATCAAAGAAACCATAGAAAGCCCCAGGTAAGATGAATTCACAGCCACATTGTATCACATATACAAAGATAAGCTAGTACTAATCCTACTGAGTGTATTCCAAAAATCAAGGTGGAAGTCCTTTCTAAATTATTATTTGAAACCAGTATCATCTTGATAGCAAAACCTAGTGAAGACACAACAAAAAAAGAAAACTACAGGCTAATATTCTTGGTGAAAATTGAAACAAACATTCATGAAGTGCTAGGAAGCTGAGTTCATAAGCAAAGCAAAAAGGTATTTTGCCACAATCACGTAAACTTTACGAATGCAAAGATGTTTCACCATATACAAGTAAATAGGTGTGGTTCACCATGTAAAGATTATTTTTAAAAAATGATTATCACAATAAATACAGACAAGGCATTCAAGAAAATCTAATATTCATTTATAAAAATATTCTCAAGAAAGTAAGCATTGAAGAAATATGCCTCAAAATAATAAGAGCCGTCTATGACAAATCCTCGGCCAACATCATACAGAACAGCAAAATATGGCTGAAGTCTCCTTAAGAATTAAGCATAAGAGGGCCAGGCACGGTGGCTCATACCTGTAATCCCAGCTCTTTGGGAGGCTGAGGTGGGTGGATCACCTGAGGTCAGGAGTTCAAGACCAGCCTGGTCAATATGGTGAAACCCTGCCTCTACTAAAAATACAAAAAAGTAGCTGGGCGTGGTGGTGGGCACCTGTAATCTTAGCTACTTGGGAGACTGAGGCAGGAGAATCGCTTAAGTGTGGGAGGTGGAGGTTGAAGTGAGCTGAGATCACAGCATTGCAATCCAACCTGGGTAACAAGAGTGAGACTCCATCTCAAAAGAAAAAAAAATAGAAAATAGAAAATAAAAAGACAAGAATATCCACTGTAAACACTCCTCTTCAACATAGTTCCAAAAGTCTTAGCCACAGCAATTTAACAAGATAAAGCAATAAAATGCATCCAAATGGGAAAAGAGGAAGTCAAATTATCTTTACTGATGATATAATTCTCTACCTGTAAAACTTTAAAGATTTTACCAAAACATTCCTAAGCCTAAAAAATGACCTCAGCAAAGTCTCATGATACAAAATAAGCATACACAAATGAGTAGCATTTCTGTGCACCAATAACATTAAAATCAAGAACATGGTTCTGTATACAACTGCCACAAACAAAAAATAATATCTAGGAATACATTAAATCAAGGAGGTAAAATATCTCTACAACAAGAACTACAAAACACTGCTGAAAAAAATGAGAGACAACACAAATAAAAAGGTATTCCATGCTCATGAATTTAAATAATCAATATAATTAAAATGTTCATGCTGCCTAAAGCAACCTACAGATTAAGTGCTATTTCTATCAAGCTATTAATGCAATTTTTTATGGAATTAGGAAAAGAAAGCTATTTTAAAACTCATATGGAAGAATAAAACAGACCAATTAGCCAAGCAACATTAAACAACAACAAAAAATCTTGGGGCCGGGTGCAGTGGCTCATGCCTGTAATCCTAGCACTTTGGGAGGCTGCGGTGGGCAGATCTTGAGATCAGGAGATTGAGACCAGCCTGACCAACATGATGAAACCCTGTCTCTAATGAAAATACAAAAATTAGCTGGGTGTGGGGGCGCATGCTTGTAATCCCAGCTACTCAGGACGCTGAGGCAGAAGAATCGCTTGAACCTGGGAGGCAGAGGTTGTAGTTAGCTGAGATTGTGGCCACTGCACTCCAGCCTGGGAGACAGAGCAAGACTCTGCCTCCAAAAAAAAAAAAAAAAAAACATCTTGGAGGCCTCATATTACCTGGCTTCAAGCTGTACTACAAGCTACAGTAATCAATATAACATGGGTTGGTACAAAATACATATGTCGACCAATGGAAAAGAAGAGAAAGACCTGAAATGAGGCTATATTTCTACAACCAACTTCTTTCTGACAAAGTCAACAGAAGTAAACAAGGAAAAAATGGTACTGGGAAAACTGGTTAATCATATGTAGAAGGAGAAAACTGAACCCGTACCTCCCACCATATAAAAAATATAACTCAAAATAGATTAAAAACTTAAATATGAAACTTTAAGCTATAAAAATCCTAGAAAAGGCCAGGCTCAGTGGCTCACACCTGTGATCCCACCATTTTGGGAGGCCGAGTTGAGGGGATCACAAGGTCAAAAGATCGAGACCACCCTGACCAACATGGTGAAACCCCATCTCTACTAAAAATACAAAAAATTAGCTGGGTGTGCTGGTGCGTGCCTGTAGTCCCAGCTACTCATGAGGCTGAGGCAGGAGGATTACTTGAACCTGGGAGGCAGAGGTTACAGTGAGCTGAGATTTGGCCACTGCACTCCAGCCTGGAGACAGAGCAAGACTCCGTCTCAAACAACAACAACAACAACAACAAAATCCTAGAAGAACACCAGAAGAGGACTCTTGAAGTCATTGGCCTCTGGAAAGAATTTGTGACTCACACCTTAAAAGTGAATGTAACAAAAATGAAAATGAAAAATTAACACCTAATTAGACTAAAAAACTTCTGCACACCAAAAGAAACTATTGACAAAGTACACAGGCAACCTAGAGTATGGAATAAACTATTTTCAAACTCCATACAAGAAAGAATATATATTAATGTTATATATATTATATATTTATATAGTATATATTAAATACATTATAAATTATTTGTTATAGAAATTAATCATTTTAAAGGTTAGAATACTATTAAAATTTAATAAGAAAATATACAAATGATATGAATAGACATTTCTCAAAGACACGAGAGCTGCCAATAAACATGCAAAACATTGCTCAACATCCCTAATCATCAGAGAGATGTAAATCAAAATGACAATGTGATACCATTTCACACCAGTTAGAACAACTGTTATTAAAAAGTCAAAAAATTGGCTGGGCACAGTGGCTCACTCCTATAATCCCTGTACTTTGGGAGGCCAAGGTGGGTGGATCACGAGGTCAGGAGTTCAAGACCAGCCTGACCAACACAGTGAAACCCGTCTCTACTAAAAATGCAAAAATTAGGCAGGTGCAGTGGTGGGCACCTGTAATCCCAGCTATTCAGGAGGCTGAAGCAGGAGAATTGCTTGAACATGAGAGGCAGAGCTTGTGGTAAGCTGAGATCGTGCCACTGCACTCCAGCCTGGGCAACAGAGTGAGACTTCATCTCAATAAAAAATAAAAGTCAAAAAATTGCAGATGTTGAAGTTGTGGAGAAAAGGGGATGTTTATATATTCTTGGTTGAAATGCAATTTAATGCAGCCCTTGCATTAAGCAGTTTGAAGATCTCTTAAACCACTGAAAATAGGGCCAGGCACAGTGACCTCATGCCTGTTATCCCAGCACTTTTGGAGGCCAAGGCGGGCTGATCACGAGGTCAAGAGATCGAGACCATCCTGCCAAATGTGGTGAAATGCCCTCTCTACTAAAAATACAAAAATTAGCTGGGAGTAGTTGTGTGTGCCTGTAGTCTCAGCTACTTGGGAGGCTGAGGCAGGAGAATCATTTGAACCTGGGAGGTGGAGGTTGCAGTGAGCCGAGACTGCACCATTGCACTCCCGCCTGGGCAACAAGAATGAAACTCTGTCTCTAAAATAAAATAAAATAAAATGAAATAAAACAAAAAGAACTGAAAACAGAATTGTGATTTGACCTGTCAAACTCATTACTGGGTATATACATAAAGAAGAATAAATTATTTTACCCAAAAGACTCCTGCACTCACATGTTTATCACAGCACTATTCACAATAGCAAAGACATAGAATTAAACTGGGTACACATGAATCTTACTGGATTAAAAAAAACTTAGATACTTGTACACCACGCAATACTATGCAGCCATAGAAGAGAAAGAAGTAACGTCCTTTGCAGCAACATGGCTGCAGAAGATGTCCATTATTCTAAGCAAATGAACAGAAAGCAGAAAAATAAATAATACATGTTCTTATTTATATGTGGGAGCTAAACATTGGGTGCACATGGAAACAAAGATAAAAACAACAAACACTGGGAATTCCAAAAAGAAGAAAAAAGACAAGAAGCAGTGAAAAACTACTGATCAGGTATGATGTACGCTACTTGGACAGTGGGATTATGAAGTGCTCAAGCCTCAATATAATGCAGTATACCTATGTTACAAATATGCACATGTACCCTCAATCTGTAATAATAAAATGCTTTGTGGATAATGACATGTTAGACTTCTCCAGTTCTGAGTTCATTGTTGGAATTAGGGGAATTAGGGTGGAAAAAGGGAACAATATTATGTTCCCTTTGGAAATAGAGGTGAAAGTTTCTGTACCAGGTCTCTCAACATTCTATAAGCGAACATCTCTGAAAGTTCTTGGCCTATAGCCAAAGAAGTGTTTTATTCCCAAGTATGCAGCTAAAATAAGTGGCTCTGATCTTTATTTTTCATTTATTAGCTTTACTTTAGACTATAGATTTAATTTGAAAGCATTATTTTTCTCATTTTTGAAATACAGTCATTATTTCTAGTTGACATAACACTAGATTTGAGTTGCTGTGGCTGTAGCAACTAGAAATGTCATGGTTTACTCTGCTTTACTTTCTGCTTTTCTAGTTCTTGCAAACACAGCAGCACAAGGAAGACCAGAAATCCCACACCTTGATTGCAAACACACCAGTGTCCTTCTAAGGAGAATATACTTTTGAGCATATTAACTTGAAATTCATGGCGGTTTTTCTTGAAGAACAGACTTCTATATGGCAAATAATAAAGAAAAATAAAATAGAATGAGAAAAGTATTCTAAAAATATCTTCTTATTCATTATTTCTTTCTTCACCAGAATGACCTAATGGTTGCAGCAGTGTGTCTTAAACAACCATAACTCTATTTTGTTTTTCTCCAGCTATGGTCATAAGACCATAAGCATAAATGAGAAAAATAATACCTTCTAGATGATAATATTAATATTTTTATAGGTTATGATTGTGAGTCACAGTTTCCCCATTGGGTTTACTGAAAAGCAGTTATTTATCTTCTAAGTGTAAATGCAGAACAGGCTTTTCATAACCCTATGCATACAGATCTTTTAAGATTTGCACTGTGTTTAGATTTGAATAACATTCATATGTTTGTAGTAATGTAAATTTTAATATTTTTTCTAATAAAAGTGAAAAAGCAGTAGAAATAAGTTGTTAACATGAGTTTAAAAGAAACTTCACGTGTTCATTAAATAACATTGAAAACCACTAGTCACTAGTAAGTCACTAGTCACTAGTAAGTGACTAGTAATTCCAATCTGTTTCATTTAGTAACTAAAATAACTTGATATCCTTTAATTATTCAATCAGAAAAAGTATTCTTATATTGGTGTTTCTGAAACTTTCAGAAACTGTGGACCACTTAAAGGATAATGCACATGCAAACCACAAATATTCCATATAATAGTAAGCTTATCTTAGCTTTTAATTTCAAAAGTAAAGTTAGTGGCTCTTTTAAGTGATGAGAGACGTATAACTGTTAGAGTCCATTTACCAATGTATTTGTGTTAGGCTTAGTAATTTGTACTTTAAACCAAAAATCAAGTTTCTTTGTTTGTTTGTTTGAAATGGAGTCTTGCTCCATTGCTCAGGCCAGAGTACAGTGGGGTGATCTTGGCTCACTGCAACCTCCGCCTCCCAGGTTCAAGTGATTCTCCTGCCTCAGCCTCCCACGTAGCTGGGATTACAGGCGCAAACCACCATGCCTGGCTAGTTTTTGTATTTTTAGCAGAGACAGGGTTTCATTATGTTGGCCAGGCTGGTCTTGAACTCCTGACCTCAGGTGATCCACTGGCCTTGGCCTCCCAAAGTGCTGGGATTACAGGTATGTGCCACCACTCCCGGCCCGAAAATCAAGTTCTACATACTATGTAAGTGTGGACATTTTGGTTTTAAAATTTCTGTTTATTTCTACTAAATTAGCTGTGCGTGGTGACATGTGCCTGTAATCCCAGCTACTTGGGAGGCTGAGGCAGGAGAATCGCTTGAACCAGGGAGTTGGAGGTTGCAGTGAGCCAAGATTGCACCACTGCACTCTAGCCTGGTGACAGAGTGAGACTCCATCTCAAAAATAAAAAATTAAAAAAAAAAAAAAAAGCAAAACTGATCAGATTAACAGCAGACTTCTGAGTAGAAACTCTACAAGTTAAAAGGAATTGGAACCCTACTTCTAGCCTCCTTATACAAAACAATTATCAGCCAAGAATTTTTATCCAGCAAAACTAAGCTTCATAAATGATGAAAAGATACAGTCTTTTTCAGAGAAACAAATGGTGAGATAATTCACCACTACCAAGCCAGCACTAAAAGACTGCTAAAAGGACCTCTAAATCTTGAACCAAATCCTGGAAACATGTCAAAAAAGAACATCTTTGAAGCATAAATCACACAAGAGCTATAAAACAAAAATAGAATAAAAACAAATTGTATCAGACAACAAATAGCAGAATGAATGAATACTACCTCACATCTCAATACTCACACTGAAAGTAAATGGTCTAAGTGCTCCACTTAATAGACACAGAATTGCAGAATGGATGAGAATTCACCAGCCAAGTATCTGCTGCTTTCAAGAGACTCACCTAATACATAAGGACTCACATAAAGTAAAGGGATGGAAAAAGACGTTCCATGCAAATAGACACCAAAAGTGAGCAGGAGTAGCTATTCTTACATCAGACAAAACAAACTTTAAAGCAACAGCAGTTAAAAAAGACAAAGTGGAGTATTATATAATGATAAAAGGCCCTATCCAGTAGAAAAATATCACAATCCTAAATATATATGCACCTAACACTGCAGCTCCCAAATTTATAAAATAATTACTCCTATCCCTAAGTAATAAGATACACAGCAACACAATAATAATGTGGGACTTTAAACTCTACTGACAGCACTAGATAGGTCATCAAGACAGAAAGTCAACAAAGAAATAATAGAGTTAAATTATTCTAGAAAAAAAATGGACACCAGGTATTTACAGAACACTACTTAAAAACTGAATATACATTCAATTCATCAGCTCATGGAGCTTTCTCCAAGAAAGACCATATAATAGGTCACAGACAAGTCAATAAATTTAAGAAAATTAAAATTATATTAAGTACTCTTTCAGACCACAGTGGAATTAAACTGGAAATCACCTCCAAAAGAAACCTTCAAAACCATGCAAATAGATGGAAATTAAATAATCTAATCCTGAATGATCATTGGGTCAAAAATAAAATCAAGATAACAATTAAAAAATTATTCAAACTGAAAAACAATAGTGACAAAACCTATCAAAACTTATAAGATAGAGCAAAGGTTGTGTTAAGAGAAAAAATTGTAGCTTTAAATACTCATATCAAAAAGTCTGAAACAGCACAAATACACAATTCAAGGTCACACTTTAAGGAACTAGAGAAACAGAAAAAATCAAACTTAAACCCAGCAGAAGAAAGGAAAGAACCAAGATCAGAGCAGAACTAAGTGAAATTGAAACAAACAAACAAAAAACAAACAAGACAAAAGATAAATGAAACAAATCCTGGTTCTTCCAAAAGATAAATAAAATGGATAGACCATTAGCAAGATGAACCAAGAAAAGAGGAGAGGAGATTCAAATAAGCTCAATTAGAAATAAAATTGTAACAGGAATGAAAAGAAATTAAAGAATGTGTAAGCAGAAACTCAGTTGTATATAAGAAAACCCAACTCCCCCCTGAGAAAGAGAAAGAGCTGGGGTACTTTAAAAATTAACTGCCTGTTTTTCTGTGGCCAGTGAGCCTTATCTCTCCTCCTTTCCCAAGCATTGTGAAGACCCTGTTTCCCTAGCTGTGCATCTGCAAGGTCACTAGATAGATAAACTCAAGTCACAAAACATATTATTCCTTAAAAAGTAAGAAACTATGTAATGCGTATCTTAATTAAGATATGTTTCTTGCTTCTGTAGTATGCTTCCCCCTGCCCAGATCTACCCCCACCACACAAAATGCTTAAAAGGTAACTTAACTCTTTGTCCGGGGCTCAGTCCTTTGGATGTTAATCCGACTGGACTGGTGCACCTAAATAATTAATAAATATCCTCTTGAACCTCACTGATCTCTCTAATTCCTTAAAAAATCCCTCTACATTTCTGGGGGCTCATCCGGGATTGGAGACACCAGATTTACTGTTTCCTTTGCCTGCGGGACAGGAGCCCCAAGGCCGGAGGAGACCGGGCATCCAAGATGCACCACAGGGGAGCTTCACCTAGATGAAAACCAGCTCTCCCCGTGTCACAGCACCCTATCCAACAACAGAACCGTGGATGGGGCTGCAGGATGATACCAGCACTTCAGCAACCGCAGTAAGGAGCAAGGGCCCAAGGCAGGGAGGCTCATCCATAAGGATGAAGAGGAGCTTGATCACCTCCCAGGGAATGACCACTAATCCAGCCCAGAGTGGGGGCTGGAATAGCTTGTTAATTTGGATGAAACTTGTGTCCCCACTAACAAAGTGAAAGTGATTCACCGGATCTGGTGACAGGAACTGGAAAAAGGGAGGAAAAGGGCCAATAGAGCAACAAGTGCAGCAAAGTAGAACTTGCTGGCAGGGTGGCAAGAGTGGCTTGCAACCCCAACTGAGTGTGTGTGGGTCTGTGTGAACCCACCCAGGACATGAGAGAGGCTCGTTTTGTCTGATGAGGAGTCCTGGGGCAGGAGAGGTGTGTGAAAGTGTGGGAAAAAGATGGTCTCGAAAGAGGCCAATGCAGGGAGTGATGTGGGGAGGCACAGATCCCTTAGCGCAGTCTGTGCCTTCTGAAGCAAGTGCAGGGGAAATCAGAACTAGGATGCTGCATACAGCAGATAGGACCAGCTTTACAGCTGCAGCAGGATGTGACAGGGGAAGGCACGTTCCTGGCTAGGCAGCATCCAAAACTCCCATAATAGGCCCCAGTCTAGTGGAGCTGAGAGTGAAAGTGAAAGTGCTCTTCAAGGGAGGAAACTGGAGGAAAAGCGTCAAAACCAACTCCTTTGGAGTGCATGATAAAGAATTTTTAAAAAGGATTTAGAGGTGATTATGTGACGAAACTGGATGTTGAAAAGTTAAGGACATACTGTGACATAGATGGGCCTGCTTTCAACATGGGGTACCTCTGAAGGTACAATAGACAGGGAATTAATTGGCCATGTGTTTAAGGTGGTCACTGGAGTCGGAGGACAACCAGGATACCCACACCAGTTTCCCTATGTAGACTTTTGGCTCAATGTGGCACAAACTCACCCCAAGTGGTTACAGCCTTGCCTAGAGGGATATTGCAAAACGTTAGTGGCTCAGGCAGCCCAACCAAAAGAAGCAGGGGAACCTAAATCCCTTAGCATCTCCCAGGAAAAGGAATCCCCAAAGCCACAGCCAAAACCAGTTCTTCAGGCTCCATCTGAGGAAAGGGAATGCCCACCCCCATATGTGCCAGTCTACCCATCTTTGACCAGAATAAGGCAGGAGGCAGAGTCAGGAGCACCCATAGAGTTAGGCTCAGAAGAAAGTGAGGCTCAGTCTCCCCCGCCCCCGAGAGAAAGAAAAGCCCCTGTTAGAAAAAACAAGGAAGATGGACAGGGCGAGGCAGCTGGGTGCCGCTGCTCTGGGTGACCATGGGCTTTGCAGATGCCACTTTGAGAGACCAGAACATGAGTTTATAATTACCAGGGGCAGATACAAGGCTTTGCTTGTTTTCAAACAAGGTTTATGTTTATCAGGCTTTATGTTTATCAGCCTTTCTCCACTACTGATCTCTTAAATAAAAAACAGCACATCCCTTCCTATGCAGAAAAGTCTCAGGCTCTCATTAATTTGGTGAATTCTATTATTATGACACATAACCTGACCTGGCCGAATTACCAAAAATGTTTACTAACTTTATTTAATACAGAGGAGTGTAGGAGAGTTAATCAGGCAGCTCTCAGCTGGCTAGAAGGGGAAGTCCCAGAGACAACTCCTAACCCACATCAATTCACCGAGGACTGATACCCAAATGAGAACCCTAACTGGGACCCAAATGAGGCAAGGGACATGGAATGACTGCAGCTATATAGAAGGGCACTCCTAAATGGAATAAAAGCAGAAGGAAGGAAGTAATGAATATAAGTAAAATTTCAGAAGTGCCCCAAAAGCCTGATGAAAGCACAAGTGCGTTCTATGAAGGGCTTTGTGAGGCATATCAGCTGTACACTCCAATTATTCCAGAGTCTCCTGAAAACAAAATATGATAAATATGACCTTTGTCAGGGAAGCTCAGGGAGATATAAGATGAAAACTTCAGAAGCTGGAAGGCTTTGCAGGGAAAAATATTAGTAAACTCCTGGAAATAGCAAACAAAATATACATCAACCGGGAAGAAGAGGCAGACAGGAAGAAAAAAAAGAAAACAGAAATAGAAACAAAGAGACAGATCAATTTATAGCTGCTACACTAACAGAAAGTAACCCTGGATTTGCTAGAGGGCATGGCCAAGACAGAGGCCAAGGAACAGGGCAGACAGGATAGGGAGAGGAAAGCCGGTCCGGATTGGACAGGAAACAAGGTGCAAGGTACAGGCAAATGGGCTACAGGAAAGATGAGTGCCCTGAACATGGAAAGGATGGAAATGATGGTCAATGATCAACACCTGAGTGCAGCGTTCGGTTTCTAGAAGTGGCACCTCAAAGGAAGTTCCCAATCTGATCAACTTAGTGGGGGGCCAAGAATTTTAAGGACTGAGACAGACTGGGCTCCATCTTTTTAGGCCTCAGGGAGCCTATGGTCTCCCTGGAAGTAGGGGGCCGGTTAATGTATTTTTTGGTCAATATCAGTGCTGATTTCTCTGTGGTAACTCACCCAATTAGCCCCCCAACAAAGAACTGTGCCACTATCATAAGGGATATTGGGGCCAAAAAAGAAACCTTTTTTGCAAATCCAGGAGATGTGTAATTGGGGGACAAGAAGTGCAGCATGAGTTTCTATATATGCCAAATTGTCCAGTGCCCTTATTGGGAAAGACTTACTCCAGAAACTGCAGGCACAAATTTCTTACACACCTAAAGGGAATATGACCCTGGAGATAAGGAAGCCAAAGGCAATGGTGTTGACTCTAACTGTCCCCAAGGGCTAAGGAATGGCGGCTCTATGAACTATGTACCAGGAGGCTGCCAGATCCAGACCTACACAATATATGCGGAATGCTTTTCAAGGTACCAGGTGTATGGACTGAGGACAACGCCCCTGGATGTGCTGTAAACAGACCCCCGGTTGTAGTAGAGTTTAACCCTCGTGCTGCCCCCATATGAATCTGTCAATAACCACTATCCAGAGAGGTAATTGATGGAATAACAGAACATCTAAATCAGCTTTATGAACACGGCATTATAGTGAAATGTAGGTCCTCCTGGAATACTACTCTGCTGCCCGTGCTCAAGCCAAATGGTGAATACAGACCAGTGCAGGACCTCCATCCAGGTGGTAAACAAGGCCACTGTCACCATCTATGCCCTAATACCCAACCCATACACAATGTTGGGACACATTCCTGCTGAGGCCACGTGGTTCATGTGTCTGCACTTAAAGGACGCTTTGTTTTGCTTGAGGCTTGCTCCCCAAATTCAGCCTATATTTGCCTTCCAGTGGGGGCAATCGTAATATACCTGGACAAGGCTGCCCCAGGGGTTTAAGAATTCTCCCACTATCTTCGAGGAGGCTTTGGCTACCGACCTTGAGGCTTCTGCGCCACCTAGTGACAATTTTGTGCTATTACAATACATTGATGACTTGCTGCCCCCACGAGGGAGGAATGCCTCCAACGAAGAGAGTGGCTTCACCTGCTGTGTGAAGCTGGTTATAAAGTGTTGAAGGACAAGGCAAAAGTCTGTTTTGGTGAGGTTGGATATCTAGGATTCATGGTATCCCAAGGTCAGCACAGGCTTGGAAGTGCACGCAAGGAGGCTATATCTGCAGTTACAAGGTGGCAGGTCAAGGAATTTCTAGGCGTGGCAGGATTCTGCCGAATCTGGATTCCAAACTTCTTCCTTATAGAAGGCCCTTATATGATGCTACTAAAGGTGGGAAAAGAGAGCCCCTCCTATGGGAACAGGAACAGGAAAAGGCCTTCAAGGATATAAAGAAAGCTCTCATCCAGGCCCCAGCACTAGGGTTGCCAGATGTAAAAAAAAAAAAAGCCCTTATTTTTGTATGTGGATGAACAAAGGGGAATGGCTGCCAGAGTCTGGTTTTTTTTTGTTGTTGTTGTTCTTTTTTTTTTTTTTTTGAGACAGAGTCTAGCTCTGTCACCAGGCTGAAGTGCAGTGGCAAGATCTAGGCTCACTGCAACTTCTGCCTCCTGGGTTAAAGCGGTTCTCCTGCCTCAGCCTCCCGAGTAGCTGGGACTACAGGCGTGTGCCACCACACCCAGCTCATTTTTTGTATTTTTAGTAGAGACGGAGTTTCACCATGTTGGCCAGGATGGATCTCAAACTCCAGACCTCATGATCCGTCCCCCTTGGCCTCCCAAAGTGCTGGGGTTACATGCATGAGCCATCACACCTGGCCAGCAGTCAGAGTCTTAACTCAGTTGTTGGGCTCTTGGCATCAGCCGGTAGCATACTTATCCAAAAGACTGGAATTGGTAGCCTTAGGTAGGCCCCACTGTTTCAGGGCATTGGCAGCTACAGCAACCATTATAGAAGATGCCAACAAGCTAGCCCTAGGTCAGAAGTTAATAATTAGAGTGCCACACACTGTAGTCACTTTAATGGAGCAAAGAGGACATCGTTGGCTGTCCAAACCTAGAATGCTAAAGTATCAAAGGCTTCTGTGTAAAAATCCCCAGATAACACTAGAGACTGTGAATACCTTGAACCCAGCTACCCTGCTGCCTGTGGAGGAACCCGATTTGAAGGACAGTGGGTTGCCTCACTGCTGGCAGGATCTTCCCCACTGTTGCATAAATATGGTGGACAAAGTGTTCTTGAGCCCAGACCATCTCAGAGATATCCCATTGGAGAGCCCAGATGTTGACTACTTCACTGATGGCAGCAGTTTCATAACAGATAGGGTGCGATATGCAGGGTGTGCAGTAGTGACCCAGCACTCGGTGGTCGAGGCTCAAGCCTTACCTTCTGGGACTTCTGCTCAGAAGGCTGAATTAATAACATCAACCAGAGCACTTTTATTGGCCAAGGGGAAGAAAGCAAACATACATACTGACACAAAATATGCTTTTGCAACTCTGCACACTCATGGAGCAATATACAAAAAAAAAAAAAAAAAGAGGATTTTGACTACTGAAGGAAAAGAAATAAAAAATGAAAAGGAAATTTTGCAATTATTAAAAGCCATATGTGCTCCAAAAAAGGTGGCTGTCATTCATTGCAAAGGACACCAAACCGGGAAAAGCTATAAGGCACAGGCAACAGAAAGGCAGACTGAGAGGCTAGGCAGTCAGCAATGAGCAGGGCTTTTCCTGAAGAAAGAACTCTAGCAATGCCTCTCCTTGTAGTGTCTCTTTTGCCAGAGGTACTCTTCAAGTGAAAAAGCTTGATTTGGTCAAGAAACAGGAAGATATATTAAAGGTGGATGGTGGCTGTTTTCTGATGGGAGGCTAGCTGTCCCAGAGACAATAGCTGCAAGGTTTGTAAAGCAGATCCATTAAGGAACACACATTGGAAGGATGGCCTTAGAGACTTTGATAGGTCAACACTTCTATGTGCCATGGCTCTCTGCCATCACCGGTGCTGTTTGCGAACAGTGTCTATCCTCTGCCCGGAATAATCCAAAACAAGGACCTACTTGACCCCCAGGAATTCAGGAAATGGGAGCTGTGCCTTGTGAGAACCTGCTTGTAGACTTTATCGAGTTGCCTCAAGCAGGAGGTTACTGGTATATGCTAGTGTTTGTTTCACCTTCTCAGGGTGGGTTGAGGCCTTCCCCGCCAGAACTGAAAAGGCACAAGAGTGACAAAAGTGCTACTAAATGACATCATACCAAGGTTTGGATTGCCTTTAACCCTAGGATCAGACAACGGTCCTGCATTTGTGGCAGAAGTAGTACAACAGCTGACTCAAATTTTGAAGATCAAATGGAAACTGCACACAGCTTACCGACCACAGAGTTCAGGACGAATGAACCACACACTCAAACAGCTACTACAAATGTTTTGCCAGGAAACTCACTTACGATGGAATCAGGTCTTGCCCATAGTTCCCCTCCAGGTCAGGTGTACACCTACAAAACAAACTGAGTATTCACCCTATAAAATATTGTTCAGAAGGCCACCCCCAATCATCAATCAAATTAGAGGGCATTTAAAGGAGTTAGGAGAGTTAACCCTTAGAACACAGATGCAGGCTTTAGGAGTGGCAATGCAGGAAGTACAAGGCTGGGTAAGGGAAAGGATACCTGTAAGTCTAACAGATGCAGTGCATCCACATAAGCCAGGGGACTCTGTCTAGGTTAAAAGGTGGAATCCAACAAACCTGGGACCATTATGGGATGGGCCCCATATTGTGTTCACGTCCACTCCCACTGCTGTTAAAGTTGCGGGTGTCACACCTTGGATTCACCATAGCCGGCTGAAACCAGCGGCAGCAGTGTCTCCCAAAGATGACCAGTGAATTAATCAATAAGACCCAGATAGCCCCACCCGAATAGTCCTACAGCAAAACCCAGCCACTAGAAAGAAGGACAACTGCTCTGCTCTGACCACACTGGAGGCTGGTTAGTCTACACATGGCTGAAACTTGAGGATCCTGCAAGCTCTGCTCTAGTCACATCCCAGAAACTGACTAGTCTACACACAGCCAAAGCTAAGGGGACCATCTCTGGATAAGTAAATGTGGATACAATTTATAAGCCTAGTTATAATTCTGTCAATACTGATTGTTCTGTTGTTATGTTATTACCGCAAATGTCTATGCCCAGAGGAAGGTTTGCCATGCCCATGTGTAGTGTAAGCGTGTTTCTATTACATGCACTAATGTTACCATTTCTGCCTATACTAAAAAGGGAGACATTTCTAGAAGGATGCTCACACTGTATACTCACTACCTGGGTAAGGAATGTCATAGTTAAAACTCTACTGTAAATACACAGGAACCAAGTTAGAAACCTGCACATACAACCAGACCACCTATTCAGTCTGTGACCCAGGAAATAATCAGCTGTATGTATGTTATGACCCTAAGCTCTTACCCTGTGAATTCTGGTTTGAGGTACATATTAAATCAGAGGGAAGAAAAAGAAGGAGAGCTTATAGCTTGAACCAAAGAAGCCCCTCCCTCCCATAAAGGATCTATTTCCTTATACTTTGATGCCTGCCATGCCATGTAGGTTCATAATCCTAAAAAACCAGAAGCAGTCTGCAATGCTTTGACACAAGAGAGGCTTAGCAACAGCAGCCCTAAACATCTGTACAGAGAACCACAAATTAAACGCCCAGACTGTAACATTCAGTGGTCTATGCTAACACAGCTCCAACACCTATATTCAGGAAGGACTACTCTGCTAAGTAGTATCTCAACCAAACCAGATTGCAAGGCAAGGACAGGCAATACTTTAAATTTTACTATCTTAAAACCAAAGCTATCTTTTTAGTCTACAGGACAGACAGCACTATTACGAGTTAATAGACAAGGAACAGGTCTTGGAGTTGCACCAATCGCCAAAAATGCTAGAAGGACTCAAATGTGCCCAGCTCTGCAATTCAGGGTCCATAAGTCATCTATAAGCATTCTGATCAGTCAGTGCCTGAACTTCCCCCATCAACCGAAAACTTATTTGCTCAACTAGCTAAAAGTATAGCTGGCAGCTTAGAAATTTCCTCATGCTATGTATGTGGAGGAACTAATATGGGGGACCAGGGGCCATGGGAGACAAAATAATTAATGCCACAAGATAACTTCACTTCGCCTAACCCTCTCAGCGAACCAACAGCCTCAGACAGTGTTTGGTTGTTAAAAACCTCCATAATTGGAAAGTACTGTGTCTCCTGATGGGGAAAGGCTTTCACAGAGGCAGTAGGAGAAACAACATCACTACCCGGGTAAGGAATGCCATAGTTAAAACTCTACTGTGCCATCCCTGCTATAAATACACAGGAACCAAGTTAGAAACCTGCACATACAACCAGACCACCTATTCAGTCTGTGACCCAGGAAATAATCAGCTATATGTATGTTATGACCCTAAGCTCTTACCCTATGAATTCTGGTTTGAGGTACATATTAAATCAGGGCAAGAGTATTATGATGAGACTAAAAACAAAACTCTATGGAGAAATGCCCAGAATGACTCCTACTTACCAGATCCAAACCCTTTCTCACAATTCTCTACTCTAAGCCACTCTTGGCATTAGCTAGAGGCTCCAAATGTTTGGAAAGCACCCTTTGGCCTATATGGGATCTGTGGAGCACGGACATATCGGGAACTGCTGGCTAAATGGACAGGGACATGTGTGTTAGGAACAATCGAGCCATCCTTCTTTCCAATTCCTCTAAAGGAAGGAAAACTCTTAGGATATCCAGTTTATAATAAAAATGAATGAAGAGCTACAAAAAGCATAGTCACAAAAATAGACACAAATGTCCAAAAGGATGTGGACATAGGAGACTGGAAAGATAATAAATGGCCTCCTAAAAGAATCATTAAATACTATAGACCAGTTACCCGGGTGCAAGACGGGTCATGGGTGTACCATATCCCCATCTATATGCTCAACCGCATCATAAGGTTTCAGGCAGTCCTTGAAATCATAACTGCTGGGTGCGGTGGCTCATGCCTGTAATCCCAGCACTTTGGGAGGCTGAGGTGTGTGGATCACAAGGTCAGGAGATTGAGACCATCCTGGCTAACATGGTGATACTCCGTCTCTACTAAAAATACAAAAAAAATTAGCCAGGCATGGCAACGGGTGCCTGTAGTCCCAGCTACTTGGGAGACTAAGGCAGGAGAATGGCATAAACCTGGGAGGCAGAGCTTGCAGTGAGCCGAGATTGTGCCACTGCTCTACAGCCTGGGCAGCAGAGCAAGACTCCATCTCAAAAAAAAAAAAAGAAAGAAAAAGAAAAAAAAAAGAAATCATAACCAATGAAACATCAAGGGCACTGGATTTATTGACAACAGAAGCAACACAAATGAGGAATGCTGTGTATCAAAATAGGCTGGCTTGATTGTTCAAACTCAAGTTGCAAAACATGTTTTTCCTTAAAAAATAAGAAATGATGTAATGCATGTCTCAATTAAATAACTGCCTTTGTTTCTCATTTCTGTAGTATGCTTCCCCCTGCCCAGATCTCCCCCTGACCCACAAAATGCTTAAGAGGTAACTTAACTCATTGTTCGGGGCTCAGTCCTTTAGATGTTAATCCAACTGGCCTGGTGCACCTAAATAATTAATAAGTATATTCCTGAACCCTATCAGTCTCTCTGATTCCTTAAAAATCCTGCTACAAAATGAAAGATATTACAACCAACATTACAGAGCTACAGAAGATTATTCAAGGCTATTATGAACACCTTCACATGCAAAAACTAGAAAACCTAGAGGAGGTGGATAAATTCCTGAAACAATACAACCCTCTAGCTAAAATCAGGAAGAGTTGTTAACACCGAACAGACCAATAACAAGCAGCAAGATTGAAATGGTAATAAAAAAATTACAGGCTGGGCGCAGTGGCTCACGCCTGTAATCCCAGCACTTTGGGAGGCTGAGTCAGGTGGATCACAAAGTCAGGAGATTGAGAACATCCTGGCTAACACGGTGAAACCCCGTCTCCACTAAAAGTACAAAAAATTAGCCGGGTGTGGTGGCGGGCACCTGTAGTCCCAGCTACTCTGGAGGCTGAGGCAGGAGGATGGCATGAACCTGGGAGGCGGAGCTTGCAGTGAGCTAAGATCATGCCACTGCACACAAGCCTGGGCGACAGAGCAAGACTCCATCTCAAAAAACAACAACAAAAACAAACAACAACAACAACAAAATTGCAACAAATCCAGGACCAGACAGATTCACAACTGAATTCTACCAGAATTAAAAAAAAAAAAATTGATACTGACACCAAGAAATATTGACACTATTTTATAAGATGGAGAAACAAGAAATCCTGCACAAATTATTCTATGAAGACAGTATAACTTTAATACCAAAACCAGGAAAAAACTTAAGAAAAACAGAAAGCTACAGACTAATATCCCTGATGAATATAGATGCAAAAATTCGAAACCAAATGCAAGCTAACTGAATCCAAAAGCATATTAAAAAGAAAATCTACCACATCAAGTGGGTTTTATACAGGAAATCCAGAAATAATTTAACATGCACAAATCAATAAATGTGATACACCACATAAAAAGAATTAAAATTAAAACATTGGTGTTTAAAGGCTGTAAATGCATATTTACAAATTTATCTGATAGGGCTTTGGAGGAGAAGTTCCAGTTTAAAAAAATGATAGTTTGTGTTTAATAAATAAAGGCATGAGAGGAAGTAAGTAGCAAGTTGAATGACAAGTAATTGAGATGAAAATCTTCAAAATCCAGGTTACAGGTGTACTGTTTGGATTTAGTGTAGTCTTGAGTCTAGTGTCCACAAAGAATTATTCAAATGAAATTTAGAAGAATTATAAGTATTACATTGAATTAAATCCCTTGGATATTTTGATAGTAAAATTAATAGCCATAAAGCCTTCAACTTCTTATTTGAAATTAAATTTCTTATTTGAAAAGTTGACATTTATGAACTCTGAAGATTGCTAAATTAAATAATTTATGGCTCTGAAAACAAAAATATACTTGTATATGTCACAGAGAGAAAAAATGCAAAATTTATAATGGAGTTACGTCAACCTTGTTGTTTTCTTTCACTAATTTGTTATATGGTATAAATGAAAGTTCAGGCATTTATGGGGAGAAAAGGCCCTCCCACCACCACCCTGCCACCTGCCAGCTCTGATGGAGTTGGAAAAGTTAGTCTGTTGTGCCAAGATAGTAATGAGTCCTCAGATGTTGTATACTGTAAATTACGGTATAATGCCAAATGTAGCAAATATTCCAGCTACAAGTTACAAGTTTGGTCACTTTGAAGCTTGACATTTTAGTTTGCTATTATGTTAAAAACCTCTTCATAGGTGTTAGTTTCTCAGGAGTATATCCTTAGTGTTGACTTTTCCTGTAAAACAAAATGTTATCCTTCTTGGCCTGCCTTGCATTGTATAATAGACTTCTTTGTTGTCTCTCATGCTCCTTGGGTTACTTAATGGTTTATGTAGCCATAGAAAGCTATCAGTAACAGTTTCATGCTTATACCAAAGAATTAAATCTGATCCTTAATATCTGATATTTTTCTGGTACTTTCCTGATAAGGGATTATTGGAAGTCAGTCACAGAATTTGAAAATAAATTCTAGGTCTCCTTAGCTATTTGATCCTTTTGATATAGGCCAAGAACTCATTACAAAACATTTTTGCAAGTATGAATGCCTACATTTGGTCTAGAAATAGTACATTTTAGTCTGATTTAGAATTACTGGTGACTTATTTTAAAGCAAGGGAAGGCAGTTGGGCACAAGTTTGCTGTTTTTAGAACGGTTTGTGAAAATATGGTATAAAGGTGTTTTCCTTTTCATGTTCTTAACTGTTATTGTATAGAGCTGTCAATGCCATTTTTGGGAAACCCTTAAAAATTGCCCCAAATTTTGACATTGAGTGTATCAAATAACAAATTGTCTTTGATATATTCAACTTTGTTTGCTCTTCATGCATCTGTCATTTAATTTTAAGTGTAACATTTTGCCTTTGGTACAACTAAATTAAAACTCTTGAGTGCTCACATGTTGTATATAAACAAAATAATATGTTTTGTTGAAGGAAAATTATCTTTATTGGAATGTGGTTGTAAACATCCTTGTTCAGTTCTTACAAGTTTTGTTGTTGTTTTTTTTTAAATGGGGTGCAACTTAAAATTTTCTTTGCATCAGTGTATATGCAAAACATTGGTGTAGTGCATCACAAAATGAAAATTTATAGTTAATGGGGAGGTACTCTACACTGTACTTTTGGGTGTTTTTTTGGAAAAGTTACATTTAGATCTATTCTGAAGCTGTTCAGTTTTAACAAATAAAATGTTACAGGTTTCACATAAAAAAGAAAATAAAAAATTACATAATCATACATAATCATATCAATAAATGCAAAAAAAAAGCATTTGACAAAATTCAGCATCCCTTTATGACTAAAACCCTCAGCAAAATCGGCACACAAGGGACATACCTCAATGTTAAAAAGCCAGTGAACAGTTGTGTTCACTCTCACAACTTCTATTCAACATCATACTGGAGGTCTTAGCCAAAGTAACCTGACAAGAGAAAAAAAATGAAGGGTCCAAATTGGTAAGTAGGAAATCAAACGGTTGCTGTTTGCTGATAATATGATGATATACCTAGAAAACTTTAAAGACTCCTCTGAAAAACTTTTAGAACTGATAAATGAATTTAGCAAAGTATCAGAATACAAAATTAATGTACACAACTCAGTGGCAATTACAAATTCCATGCAATTTCCATGAAAATACCACTATTATTCTTCACAGAAGTAGAAAAAACAATGATAAAATCCATCTGGAATCAAAAAAGAGCTCATGTAGTCAAAGCAAGACTAAGCAAAAGGAACAGGTCTGGAGGCTTTGCATTACCTGATTTCAAGCCATACTATATGTTATAAGGCCATGGTCCCCAAAACAGCATGATACTGGTATAAAAACAGGCACATAGACCAATAGAACAGAAAAGAGAACCCAGAAATAAATGCAAATAACCTGCTCCTGAATTATTTTTGAGACAGAGTCTCACTCTATTGCTCAGGCTGGAGTGCAGTGGCATGATCTTGGCTCACTGCAACAACCACCTCCCAGGTTTAAGCAATTCAACCTCCTGAGTAGGTAGAATTACAGGCACAAGCCACTATGCCTGGCTAATTTTTCTATTTTTAGTAGAGACAGGATTTCACTCTTTTGGCCAGGCTAGATTTGAACTCCTGACCTCAAGTGATCCATCCAACTCAGCCTCCCAAAGTGCTGGGATTAAAGGAGTGAGCCACAATGCCCAGCCTCCTGAATGAGTTTTGAATCAACAACAAAATTAAGATGGAAATTTAAAAACTCTTTGAATTGAATGACAATAGTGACACAACTTATGAATTTCTCTGGGATACAGCAAAAGTGGTGTTAAGAGAAAAGTTCATAGCAGTAAATGCCTACATCAAAAAGCGTTTGTGCTTTAAAAAGTGCTATTTTAGCACAAGTAGACTATGGAAGGTCACACCTCAAAAAACTAGCGAAACAAAAACAAACCATATCCAAATGCAGCAACAGAGAAAAAAATAACAAAGATCAGAAAAGAACTAACTGAAATTGAACAAAAAAATACAAGGAGATAAAATGAAACAAAAAGCTGGTTGTTTGCAAAGATGAACAAAATTGATAGGCCAATAGCAAGATTAACCAAGAAAAGCAGAGAGAAGATCTAAATAAGCTCGATTAGAAATAAAACAAGATGTTACAGGCAATACCACAGAAATATGAAAGAGTATTGAAGGCTACCATGAATATCTTTTCATGCACAAACTAGAAAACCTAGAGGACATGCATAAATTCCTGGAAATACACAATCCTTTTAGATTAAACCAGGAAGAAAGAGAAACTCTGAACAGACCAATAATAGGTAACGAGATTGAAACAGTAATAAAAAATTGCCAAAAAAAAAAAGTCCAGGAGCACAGGTATTCACAGATATTTTTATCATCAGACATTCAAAGAATTGGTACCAATCTTACAAAAATATTCCAAAAGATAAATGAGAATCTTCTCTAAATCATTCCATCAAGCCAATATCATCAAAGTACCAAAACCAGAAAAAGGCATGCCATAAAAGAAAAAGAAAAAGAAAAACAAAACAAAACAAAATATTTCTGATGAATGTAGATGATGAAAAAATTATCAGCAAAATCCTAGCTAACCAAATACAACAGTATATCAAAAACATCATACACCATGATCAACTCTATTTCATACCAGAAATGCAGGGATGGTTTAACATATGCGAGTCAATAAATGTGATATACCACATAAACAGATTTAAAAACAGAAATTTCATTTTTATCTCAATAGACTCAGAAAAAGCATCTGACAAAATCCAGCATCACTTAGCATTAAAACCCTTAGCAAAATCGATATAGAGGGGACATAGCTTAAGGTAATAAAAGCCATCTATGACAAATCCACAGCCCACATTATACTGAATGGGAAAAAGTTGGAAACATTACCCCTGAAATAGGGAACAAGACAAGGATGTCCACTTTCACCACTTCTGTTCGACATAGTACTGGAAGTCTTAGCCAGAGCACTCAAACAAGAGAAAGAAATAAAGGGCATCCAAATTGGAAAAGAGGAAGTCAAACTGTGACTGTTCATTGATGATATGATTGTATACCTAAAAAACACTAAAGACTCATTCAAAAAGCTCCTAGATCTGATAAATGAATTCAGTGAAGTTTCAGGATACAAAATCAGTGTACACAATTCAGTAGCACTGCTATACACAAACAGCAACCCAAACTAGGAATCAAATCAAGAACACAACCCCTCTTACAACAGCTGCAAAAAATAATAATAAGAAGAAGAAGAAGGAGAAGAAATACATTTAAGGAGACAAAAGATTTCTACAAGGTAAATGATAAAACACTATTGAAATAAATTATAGATGACACAAACAAATGGAAACAGATTTCATGTTCATGGATAGGTAGAGTGACTATGTGAACATGACCACAATGCCAAAAACAATCTATAAATTCCATACAATTCCCATAAAAATAGCATCATCATTCTTCACAGAACTAAAAAGCAGAGACAACTGTAAAATTCATATGGGACCAAAAGAAGCACACATAGCCAAAGCAAGACTAAGCAATAAGAACAAATCTGAAGGCATTGCATTACCAACTTAAACTATACAACAAGGTGATAGTTAACAAAACAGCATGATACTGGTATAAAATAGGCATATAAACCAATGGAACAGAATAGCAAACCCAGAAATGAACCCAAATACTTACAGTCAACTAATTTTTAACAATGTTAACAAGAACATAAAGTATAAAAAGGACACCTAAGGCCAGGTGTGGTGGCTCACGCCTGTAATCCCAGCACTTTGGGGGGCTGACACAGGTGGATCACCTGAGGTCAGGAGTTTGAGACCAGCCTAGTCAACATGGCAAAACCCTGTCTCTACCAAAAATACAAAAAATTAGTCAGGCATGGTGGCAAGCGCCTGTCCCAGCTGCTTGGAAGGCTGAGGCATGAGAATTGCTTGAACTCCGGAGTTGGAGGTTGCAGTGAATCAAGAGTGCCCAAAGGATTATAAATCATTCTACTATAAAGACACATACACACATATACTTATTGTAGCACTGTTCACAATAGCAGAGACTTGGAGCCAACCCAAATACCCATCAATGATAGACTGGATAAAGTAAATGTGACACATATACACCATGGAATACTATGCAGCTGTAAAAAGGGATGAGTTCATGTCCTTTGCAGGGACATGGATGACTGGAAACCATCATTCTCAGCAAACTATCACAAGAACAGAAAACCAACCACTGCATGTTCTCACTCATAAGTGTGAGTTGAACAATAAGAAGATTCCCTATTTAATAAATGGTGCTGGGAAAATTGGCTAGCCATAAGTAGAAAGCTGAAACTGGATCCTTTCCTTACTCCTTATACGAAGATTAATTCAAGATGGATTAGAGACTTAAACGTTAGACCTAATACCATAAAAACCCTAGAAGAAAACCTAGGTAGTACCATTCAGGACATAGGCATGGGCAAGGACTTCATGTCTAAAACACCAAAAGCAACGGCAGCAAAAGCCAAAATTGACAAATGGGATCTAATTGAACTAAAGAGCTTCTGCACAGCAAAAGAAACTACCATCAGAGTGAACAGGCAACCTACAGAATGGGAGAAAATTTTTGCAATCTACTCATCTGACAAAGGGCTAATATCCAGAATCTACAAAGAACTCAAACAAATATACAAGAAAAAAACAAACAACCCCATCAAAAAGTGGGGAAAGGATATGAACAGACATTTCTCAAAAGAAAACATTTATACAGCCAACAGACACATGAAAAAATGCTCATCATCACTCGCCATCAGAGAAATGCAAATCAAAACCACAATGAGATACCATCTCACACCAGTTAGAACGGCAATCATTAAAAAATCAGGAAACAACAGGCGTTGGAGAGGATGTGGAGAAATAGGAACACTTTTACACTGTTGGTGGGATTGTAAACTAGTTCAACCATTATGGAAAACAGTATGGCGATTCCTCAAGGATCTAGAACTAGATGTACCATATGACCCAGCCATCCCACTACTGGGTATATACCCAAAGGATTATAAAATATTCTACTACAAAGACACATGCACACGTATGTTTATTGCAGCACTATTCACAATAGCAAAGGCTTGGAATCAACCCAAATGTCCATCTGTGACAGACTGGATTAAGAAAATGTGGCACATATACACCATGGAATACTATGCAGCCATAAAAAAGGATGAGTTTGTGTCCTTTGTAGGGACATGGATGCAGCTGGAAACCATCATTCTTAGCAAACTATCACAAGAAGAGAAAACCAAACACCGCATGTTCTCACTCATAGGTGGGAACTGAACAATGAGATCACTTGGACTCGGGAAGGGGAACATCACACACCGGGGCCTATCATGGGGAGGGGGGAGGGGGGAGGGATTGCATCGGGGAGTTATACATGATATAAATGATGAATTGATGGGTGCTGACGAGTTGATGGGTGCAGCACACCAACATGGCACAAATATACATATGTAGCAAACCTGCACGTTATGCACATGTACCCTAGAACTTAAAGTATAATAAAAAAAAAAAAAAAGAACGCGTGGACACAGGGAGGGGAACATCACATACCAAGGCCTTTCAGGGGGTGGGAGGCTAGGGGAGGGATAGCATTAGGAGAAATATCTAGTGTAAATGATGGGTTGACGGGTGCAAGAAACCACCATGGCACATGTATAGCTATGTAACAATCCTACACATTCCTGTACATGTACCCCAGAACTTAAAGTATTAAAAAAAATTAATATCCATGTAGGGTTTTTTCTGCCCTGATGTACTTGATTCAATCTATTCAAGATATTGAATATATATCACTGAAGATACATAATATGAATAAGCTACTTGAAACCATAGAAATGGTGTTTGCTGGAATTATCACATTAAAGAAAAATGTCAAGGTTTTTTTTGATAGAACTTTAGGAAGCAATTTCAAATTCCTGGTAAAATAAAAGTTGCACCTACTCTTGAATTCAGCAATTCCTCTTCTAGATATATTCTCTGCAGGAACCCCTACCATATGCAGGAGGAGACATGAGCTATTCATTTTAGCTTTGTTTATGACAGAAGAAAACAAAGAGCCTAAATGTCCATCAACAGGCAAATGAATGAATGAACTGTAATAAATTTTTACTAAATGAACTTAAGCCTACAAGTATCAACATGGATAAATCCCCAAAAATTCATGTTGAGGGGGAAAGTTACACAGCTATATTAGAGTATCATACTACTTATAGCATATTTTAAAACATTACAATAACCTGAATATCATCTGTCCATCATATATATGCAGCAATGTTATTAAAACAGTAAATTATAAACATCTCAAAAAAATTAGGTGGATGCAGTGACACACAACCGTAATCCCAGCTACTCAAGAGACTGAGGCAGGACAATGGCTTGAATCCCGGAAGTGGAAGTTGCACAGAGCCGAGATCACACAAAGGGAGACTCTGTAGGAAAAAAAAAATTTTTTTAAATATTCTAACTAATATATAGAATTGAAACAACTAGATACAAGAGAAACAATTCTGTACGTAAAATGTATAAGAAAATTAGGATATGTTTTTGGTAAGAAAAGTTACTAGCAGAGGTGAGAATATGGGTCTTGTTTAAGGAAAAGTAATTTTGCCTAGTCTAGAGGTTTTTAAGGACTACTTTAACTTGGGGGATAGAAATACTAGGTAAATCTGAATGGATGTACAAACTTGGAAAAGACAATAAAAAATCGTAAGATGTTATAAATGTGTATGGAAATCTTACTTTGCAGTCAAAACTGACATTGAATAGATTTGTTTATACGATTTTCTTAAAATTAGCTATAATATTTAAAATACACTAATACAAAACTAAAAATTTTGATTAAATCAAGCTTTTCTTGAAGTATTGATTTGCTCTCAATGAGATTTCAAGAAACATTAACTTTTAATTTTGAAATCTGCTTTTTTTTTTAATTCTCAGATTTATGTCTCAGAATTTCAACTTTTCCTGTATCTTGATACATGTATGATTTGAAAATCACATCATTGACTTCTGTTCCTTTTTCCCTCGAAAAGATATATCTTTTTGCTAGGCTGTGATGATACCTCTTTCCTTCAACTTTGAAGTTCATTCAACTTTTTCTTCAGCTCCTATAACATTTTCCCCCTAGTTCTAATTCTCCTGTTGTGGCATAACACTATAATGTTTATCTTAAAAGCAGTATTTTCCTCAAATGTAACATGATTTTGTACTTGTGACTTTTTGATATGAATTGTTTCATGTAGCCAGGGAACTTCCCACTTTGTTACTAGGAGTCATGTGTCTCCCTGCTCAAGGTACTAGTTTTCTTGTTCACCTTTTTCTATAATGCAACATTCTCACAAGACCCTGGACACATTCTTCCTGTGTGTAATGAAATGCAAGTACCCTTTTTATCAGGTTTGACTTTCAAGTTATCTAAATGAACATTCTATAAAAAGAAGCAATCACACTATAGGAGGTTTTTCTTTACCTTTTTGATGACTGGCCTAAAAGTAAAAATTTTACATTTATCAAGATAATCCTGTGTTGTCTTTATTGGTTTTCACAGTTGCTTGGGAAAACTGAGCAGTAACAGTGTTAAGGTTTTTATATTGGTGTAACTTTCTGTATTGCTTTTGAGGTCTTTTGGTTATCACTCTAGCTAAATGAATAACTATTATTTTAAAATGACCTGTGATTCTGTTTTGATTAAGTGTTTTGAACCTTCAGTAAGACATTTGGAAAACGGTAGGTGGGCATTATCAAATCATAAATAACATTGATCTTCTTTTGGTTATATATATGGATGTGTTATTGATATAAAATTTCCAAAAATTATAAAGATTTATAAAAATCTAATGTGATATTGGTCATACTTTGTGTTAAATCTTTTCTAAAGTTATATCTGTATAGATATATTATTAGTCTAAGTATCCCAAGGATTTCATACAATTTACAAAATTCTGCTGGTCCTAATGTGATGCTATCAGTCATAATTCTATATGCTTCATATAATTAAAAAATTAAATATCTTGCCAATTGAATTCTTTCATCAGATTTTAATCATGGCTATTCTAAGTTTTTGTCATCTGAGTTACTCTTTTGAATTCTTTTCTAAAAACAATTGCAATCATCTATAATTAAAATTACTTTTCATGAAAAGGATTTTGACAAGTACTCTTAAATACAACTCTGATAACTTCGGAGACTATACCATTGGACTAAAAAAACTTTCCAGGACTCTATGGTAAAAAGCTGCATGAGGACTGCTGACCTGATATTCAGCAGAAAAGAGGAAGCAGTAAAAGAAACGAGCTTTTCATGTGAAGCTTATTTTGCACACAAATTTATCATACTATGATTTGTCTTTGGTAAAAATGGGGAATCCGAGACAGAGAAATTACATTTCGAAAGAAAACTATAACACACCTATCTCTGCTACCATTAAACCAAATATGTAACTTTCAGAATGTGTCAGGAACTTTATGTGCACCTCCTGCATATACATTTGTTTGTCAATATATCAACCACCCATGGGCTTGGAAATGTGTTGACAGCTGGCACGTGAGAGATATTTGTCTATTAGGTTATCTGGGTACTCCCGTTTCTATATGTATTTCCAGTGTCACTCAGCACTGAACCAGTTTCTTAGAATTGTTTTCCAGGACTAGACAAACCCTACCTGAAAACCAAGAAGACAGACTTTGGCCTATGTTTGGCAGATATCTATCACCATGGTGGGGAGTGGTCCCTTATTAACATAGGGTTAGAAATCTGTCAATCACTCTAGATAACTTAGTGAATGAAGCAACTGAAGCCTTAGTGACCCAACAAAAATTTTAGACTTTTTAGGGAGGGTAGTCCAGGATAACAGAATATCCTTAGACCACATATTGGTGGAGCAGAGAGGAGTTTGATGTTATTATAGCTAACACAGCATGTTGTGTTTACATCAATACATCTTCTGAAGGTAAAAGACATTTAGAAATAATAAGACAAACTTATTGGCTGCCACAAATTCTTAGAGAAGAAGGAGGTACTGGGTGGTTCTCAGATTTATTTTCCCTGACCCCCACACAGAATTTGATCTATGCTCCAGGGCATAGTAAAATTGGAACTTTATCTACTGTTAATATTCATTGTTGTATATCTGGTAATCTGGTAATGCTGCTTCCAATGCTATGTCAATACTGTTTTTCAAAAGCAATGCACTAGTGATGCAAAATGTCAATGTTGAACCAGACATTAGAGAATATCTTCAACTTAATATGAAACAATTTGATTCCTCACATTGAGCCCTGCACCCCTGGTCAGAAGGAAGAAGCTAGAGTGGACATTTTCCCTAATTCCTCATGATGGAAGAATGCACGTAGGACAAGGGGGATTAAATTTATTGCCCAAGGAATTAAAAAAAAAAACTAATGATGTTACAACCTAAATTTCCATGGCATGTTTTATACTACCTTCCCCTAATTTGCACATGCAACATGAGTCAGCATATAGAGATAACTGCTCATGCCCAAGGACCTTCCAGACTTCCCTTTTCCCTCCACCAATGACCTACTCATCTCAGAATACACCCTCTGTACCTTTTCTAATACAAACACTGCCTTGAAGCCAGCATGGGAGGCAGACTTGAGCTTGACACCTGACTCCTTAGGAGTGAATTTGCAGTATAAAGCTTTTCTTTTCTCAAAAACCCAGTGTCACAGTATTGGCTTCTAGCGTATCAGACAGCGAGCCCCTTTTGCTTCATAACATGATTTATCTAACTTCTATGAAGTTGGAGAACTGGACAAACTGACGTATGTTAATAAAAAGCAAAAGAAGCTGCATGAGGTGCGATGGGTGAATATTAGCTGAGAAGTTACAAGGGAGTATTTTAAGTGTTAATGAACATGATCTATATATTGATAGGACTTGTCAGATGCTTTAAGTGATATAAAATTTTAAAAATCTGTAAAGCTGCCAGGTACGGTGGCTCATGCCTGTAATTCCAGCATTTTGGGAGGCTGAGGTAAGTGGATCATGAGTTCAGGAGATCGAGACCATCCTGGCTAACACCTGTCTCTATTAAAACCTGTGAAACTTGTCTCTACTAAAAATACCCTGTCTCTACTAAAAATACAAAAAATTAGCCAGGCACGGTGGCAGGTGCCTGTAGTCCCAGCTACTCAGGAGGCTGAGGCAGAAGAATGGTGTGAACCTGGGAGGTGGAGCTTGTAGTTAGTCGAGATCGTGCCACTGCATTCCAGCCTGGGGGACAGAGCAAGAATCCATCTCAAAAAAAAAAAAAAAAAAAAAAAATATGTAAAGCCATTCACTTTACACCTTCAGATTTTACTACATTTTAATTTTATAATAATATAAAATAACAAAAAAGAGGTAAAGAATAATCATTAAACAGTAATAGAGATAAGCATCTTTTACTTACAAATATCCCCCTGTCACTAAGCATATAACTAACCAACCCAAGATGCCAGTTGCTGGTTGGGTTCCAAGCAGAATGTTGGGGCATTCTCTGGGGTTTGTTATGGCTTCAGAATCCATGGTTACTGGGCAGAGCCCTGTGGTGGCTGCAGTGTCATGGAGTGGCTGCCATCCTCTGAGGGGTCGGGCCCTGGGCTGATCCTTGGGAAGCTGGGCAAAATGGTGGTGGAGCTACTGTTCCCTGACCTGAGTCCACGCCTCACCTTCTGCCATCTCCAGGAAAAGACACTGGTGTGTCCGTCTCTCATCGGCTTATTGGTGAGTCTGTTCCTTAGGAGTTAACTTTATGGAAAACATAAAAAGCAGCTTGTGGAAACACTGGATTCACAGGTATAGAAGGAATGCCAACTCAATGACAAGTTTAGTACTGCCAAAGAGGAGTACACAGAGGTCAAGTCATCTTTACAGAATGTCAGGGTAGAAAAAGTCTTTTTAGATACACCCAGCCTTATAGATGCTCACAAAATATTAAGAATACCAAGTCAGTGCTATTAGGCGGTGAGAGTGGTGAGTGTGAGGATTAGGCAGTGGTCAGAGTGGCCTAACTCTGTGAAAAAATGGCCAGAGGGGATGTGGGAAGGGGTGAAGGCCACCATGGGTCTGATGATGCATGGAGCCATTGCTATAATAGCGTCTAATTTTAATATAAAAAGTCAGAGGCTGCCATGTGAGAAATAAGGCAAAGTAGGGAGACTGGGTGGGAGAATGTGACAGTGATTGAGGCTGAGGATGGCGATGACTGGACCCGGTGAAGCAGTGGAGGTGGAGATGGAGAGATGGGTTTGGGCTCATGATCTGTGCTGCAGGCAGAGGCCATGGGACTTGCTGATGCCTCTGGGTGCAGAGAAGAGGGGAGTCAGGATGAGGACAAGGTGTCCTGTGTGAGCATCTGAGTGACGGGGTGTCCTTCACTGCAACAGAGAGAGATGGCAGAGGAGTGCATCTGGATGATAGTTGTTTGGGAGAAGACTGAAAACTTTTGACACCAGAGTAGAAATACAAAGTGCTCCAAGGAATATAATGTATAAGATTCAGAGGAACTATCATGGGGACAACTATCAATGTGATGGATCATGAGAGAGTGAAGTTACTACAGCAAAGAAGACATTCAAGATCACCAATATATTCCACAGGATAAATCCAATGGTCCTGTTGTTGGTCAGAGCTCTTCTTAGGTTTTCCAGTATCAACAATACCATAGAGTCTCAAGAGTGACCCACTCAAGTCTGTTCCTGCAAGCTGAGGCTTGAGTTTTGCAGAATCTACATAGCTCAGCCTCCACCACATACGTGTGTATCCATGTCCACATGCCATATACATTCATGTGCATATTGATGAAGATGAAGATTCTCTCTTTGACCAGGCTTTAGACAGGCATTCCTGAGTTCTTTTCTAAACTTAGGGCTCAACCTTCGCCCAGGAAATGTACACTCATCACAAATTATTGAGTCCACCTCTTCCCTTGTATTTAAAGGCTTAAACAAACATTCACATAGTTCTATCACCTCAAGGCTGTAGTTTTGTACCTACTAACAAACCCATCTCCTTTCCCCTGTGCCCTCTCCTCCCTATCCTCTCACAACCACTATTCTACTGTATATTTCCATGAGAACAAGTTTATCAGTTGCATGCATGAGTGGGATCAAGTGGTACTTGTCTTTTTCTGCCTGTCTTATTTCACCTAACATAACATACATAGGAGTGTGGATATCTCTTGGACATACTGATCTTATTTCTTTTGGCTAATATACCCAGTGCTGGGATTGCTGGATCATATGACACTTATTTTTAAATTTTTTTGAGAAACTTTTATATTATTTTCTATAACTTTATAAGTGCTCCCTTTTCTCCATATGCTTACGAATACTTGCTGTCTTTTTATTTTTTGAGGGGACACATTCTGACTGAAGTGACACATTACCACAGAGTTGTTGTTTTGATGTGCATTGTATTTGTTTTTTCCTTAAATAGGAATCTTTTTATTAATTTTACTGATTTTATAAGTAGCACATTCTCATAGTAAGAAATTTAAACAATTTAGAGATAAGTATTGAATTTAAACAATTCAAAACTCCCATAAACATGTTCCTCAAAAGAATCACTGTTGAAAATTTGATGCATATTTTTTGATTTTTTATTGTATTTTTAGTTCCAGAATACATGTGCAGGATGTGCAGGTTTGCTACATAGGTTTGCCTTGGTGGTTTGCTGCACAGACTATCCCATTACCTAAATATTAAGCCCAACATCCATTAACTATTCTTCCTGATTCTCTCCCTCCTCCAATCCCCCCACCCTCTGACATGCTCAAGTTTATGTTATTGCCCTTTCATGTGTCTGCATGTTCTCATAATTCGGCTCCCACTGATAAGTGAAAATTGCAGTGTTGGGTTTTCTGTTCCTGCATTAGTTTGCTGAGAATAATGGCCTCCAGCTCCATCCATGTCCCTGCAAAGGACACGATCTCATTTCTTCTTATGGCTGCATAGTATTCCACAGTGTATATCTACCACATTTTCCTTATCCAGTCTCTCATTGATGAGCATTTGGGTTAATTCCATGTCTTTGCTATTGTGAATAGCACCGCAATGAACATACTTGTACATGTATATTTATAATAGAATGATTTATATTTTTTGGGTGTATACCTAGTAATGGGATTGCTAGGTTAAATGGTATTTCTGTTTCTAGATCTTTGAGGAATTACCACACTGTCTTCCACAATGGTTGAACTAATTTACATTCCCACCAACAGTGTAAAAATGTTCCTATTTCTCCACAGCCTCTCCAGCATCTGTTGTTTCTTGACTTTTTAATAATCACCATTCTGACTGGTGTGAGATGGTATTTCATTGTGGTTTTGATTTGTATTTCTCTAATAAACAGTCATGTTGAGCTTTTTTCATGTTTATCGGCTTGAGGTGCATTTTCCTGATGATTAGTGATATTGAGCATTTTCTCATATATCTGTTAGTCATTTGCATGTCTTCTTTTGAGAAATGTCTATCCAAGTCTTTGGCTTCTTTGGAAATCAAGGTTTTTGGGCTTGTTGTTGTTTGTGAGTTGCTTGAGCTCCCTATGTATTTGGGGTATTAGCTCTGTATCAGCATTATCATTTGCAAGTATACTCTCTCACCCTGTAGGTTGTCTTTTTGCTCTGTTACTTATTTGAGTAGTATGAACATTTTAGCAATATTAGTTTTTCTAACGCGTGAACATGAGGTTTCTTTCTATATATGTGTGTTTATTTCTATAATCAGTATTTTGCAGTTTTGATTATAGAAATATTTCACTTTGGTTAAATTTATTTCTAGGTGTTTTACTCTTTTGGAGCTATTGTAAATGATGTTATTTTGTTTTTTCAGAAAATTTGCTATTGGTGTGTAGAAACACTCTTGATATCTGTATATTGATTTTTTATCATGCAATTTTACTGAATTTCTAGAACCCAAAAGAGTTTACTCTTATAAATAACTCTAAGAGAAATAAATGAAAGAAAGACTTCCAAAGCGTCTCATTACCTTGTTGACATTAACGTTCTCACAACAAGGAATCCCCAAATATTGGGAACCAGCCCCCAATATTTCAATGTAGGTTCTTTTCTATTTTCCCTAAGTGTCTGCCAGTCTGAGAAGTAAAGAGAAAGAGTACAAAAGAAATAAATTTTACAGCTGGGTCTCCATGGATGACACCACATGTTGGCAGTTTCCGTGATGCCCACCTGAGCTGCAAAACAAGCAAGTTTTTATTAGCAATTTTCAAAGGGGAGGGAGTGTACAAATAGGGTGTGGGTCTCAGAGATCACATGCTTCAAAGGCAATAAAATATCACAAGGCAAATGGGAGCAGAGCAAGATCACAAGGCCAGGATGAAATTAGAATTACTAATGAGGTTCCATGTCCCACTGTGCACGCACTGTCATTGATAAACATCTTAACAGAAAACAGGGTTCAAGCCAGGGAACCGGTCTCACTAGAATTCACCAGTCTGGAATTTTCTAGTCCTAGCAAGCTTGGGGCCACTGCAGGAGATCAGGGCATATTTTATCCCTTATCTTGAACTGCGTAAGACAGACACTCACAGAGCGGCCATTTTAGAGGTTTCCCCCTGGGAATGCATTCTTTTCCCAGGGCTGTTCCTTGCTAAGAAAAAGAATTCAGTGATATTTCTCCTATTCACTTTTGCAAGAAGAGAAATATGACTCTGTTCTGCCCAGCCCCGCAGGCAGTCAGGCCTTATGGTTACCTCCCTTATTCCCTGAAAATCACTGTTATCTTGTTCTTTTAGGATGCCCAGATTTCATATTGTTCAAACACCCATGTTTTACAAACAATTTGTACAGATAATGCAATCATCACAGAGTCGTAAGGAGACATACATCCTCAGCTTACGAAGATGACAGGATTAAGAGATAAGTAAAGACAGGCATAGGAAATTATAAGAATACAAGAATATTGATTGGGGAAGTGATAAATGTACATGAAATCTTCACAATTTATGTTCAGAGATTGCAGTAAAGACAGGTGTAAGAAATTATAAAAGTATTAATTTGGGGAACTAATAAATGTCCATGAAATCTTCACAATTTATGTTCTTCTGCCAGCTTCAGCTGGTCCCTCCATTCGGGGTCCCTGACTTCCCACAAACCCTGGCCCAGAGTCAATGTGGAAAAGCCTTCTTGTAGAGCTCACATCAGAAAACTCAGGTATATTATTCAAGTATTAATCAAAGGAAAGCAGAAGTGGCTAACCTAAGATCATATAATGTAGACTTCAAAGAAAAGAAAATTACCAGAGACTTAAAAGAATATGATATAATGATAAAAGAATCAATCTATCTGGAAGATATAATCTAAAATATTTATGCACCAAACAACACAGCTGCAGAATTAGGAAAGTAAAAAAGTGATAGGACTGAAAAGAGAATTAGATAAATACTATTCAACAATAAAGAGAAATGTATTTGAGGCACAAAAACAACTCGGAAAAATCTTCAAGAAATTATGCTGAGTGGGAAAAAAAGTCAATCACAGAACTTTCTATATTTTCCTGGGAAGGTAAATTTATGAAAATAGAGAAGAAATTAGTGGTGGCAAAATATTAGGTCTAAAGTAAGTATGGTAGGCAACAGGGGAGTGGGTTTGGTTATAAAAGGACAAGAGGAGATATTCTAGTGCTAGAACTGCTTACTACCTGAGTAACATCTACAGGATGGCAGAGAGGGAAACTCTGGACCATCCTTCCTCTGAAACACACACCAATTAGCAAAAATTAGCCCTCAAATTCTATTACTGAGAATTATAAATTAATTGAAATACTGCTGTACTGTGGGAGAACGAATATAGTTTTTGTGGAGTCCTTTGGGTTTCTTCATATAAGATGATGATGTCTGCAGACAAGAACAATTTTGACCTCTTTTTTAAAATCAATTTGGATGCTCTGAATTTGTTGATGTGAATATATTCTTTATCATGTTGAAATATGTTCTATCTATACCTAATTTGGTGTTTAACTAATTTGTTAGCTGTGGTTTTGTTATATATCTTCTTTATTGTGTTGAAATATGCTCTTTCTATACCTAATTTGTTGTTATTGTGTTGAAATGTGTTCCTCCTATACCAATTTGTTGAGGAAAGTTGATACGTTAAATTTTATCAAGTATTTTTTCTACATCTATCGAGATGATCATATGTTTTCATCTTTCATTCTGTTTACATGATGTATCTCTTTTATTGGCTTGCATATTGGGAACTATCTTGCTATCTCTTAGATGAATTCCTGGATATCCTAGCCCTTGCAAAGGTACTTTTGCATATGGATCCTTGCAAACTTGATGTTTCTATGGGAAGATGGTCACTGGACAGTTGTATTTTGCAAGTTGGTTCACCCCTTTCTCTCTTAAAGATTATTTCCAAAGATGCCCTTCTAATTTTTCTAGAACTGATTCTCAAGTCTCTGACATTGAGGGCTTTTAATGTTAAATATTTGTGTTCCAATGGATTTATGTTTTGGAAGATAAATTTCTCTTAGACAAGGGAAAAGAAACAACTGTGGTGTTCATGTAGAGGAGATAGGGGAGGACAGCCTTTCCACTGTTTTCAGGAGTCCAGGGCCAAATTTCCTTACCCTGAGCTCAGCTCACCCCACTCACACCTACTGGGAAGTGGACAAAGAGGAAGGAGCCAGGGCTGTTCATCATTTGGAAGTCATGGGGTGTTCTCAGGAGAGCAGAGGACCTTCAGGGAGACTCAGCTCTGCTCAACAAACCAGGAAGCATTCGCGCCACATGAGTGCTGACACAGCAGTTTTCAAGGTGTTTTCTGAGCATGAATTCCCCAAGATGCACAAATGAAACACTGCCCAAACCTCCTGGAAAACTGTGACCTCTCATCCTCTTCACAATAGCACAATGGACATTTGCATTTTCTGAAACAACGTGACCTTGGGACTAACTTAGACAGTGTGATTTATTAATATCCAAGCAACTTGCATTTATAGAACATCTGGAAAGCACTGTGTTTATGCATCTCAAATCTTAATTATAGTCCATGTTGCTTGCAGCTCAGAAAAGTGGGTGAAGCATGTTTTCTGTCTCTGTCAGACCCCACCAACCAGAAATGTATTGCCTCCTCTCTGCCTTTCCAGGTGAAAGGAGTGCTGTATTTGCTACATACTCAGTGCCATGCTCACCTCTGAAATGTACATTCTGCTGTCTTTCTCAGTGTCAGGTCTCTGAAGGCCTGCCCTAAACTCTTTCCTTCCTATACAGCTAACTTTACCACTCAGTTAATCACTTCCTTTATGAGGTCTTTTCCACTCCACATCCTGCCAACCTAGCCTCCCTCCTCCCCAGCCTGAATTGAGTGCCCTCCTCTATACTTATCTCTACCATTCAACAAATAAAAGTAAAGAGGTGCTTCTTTATCACTTGCTTGGTTCTAGGCACTTAAAAGTGCTCAGTAAATACTTGGGAGAGAATCTGCAACTAGTATGTTTGCTCTGTGAACAAGAGTATTTTATTTTACTCATAGTTACAGCTCTAGCACCATGTAAGCAACTGCCAATAAATACATTTTTTGACAAATATGTATTATGTACACATAAAGCTCCTAATATTCTCATAAATCAAAATATTAGCTAGTTAAATAAATTAATTAGTACATTAATAGACGTGATTGGGATAGGGAAAGGGGCTGTTTGAGTCTAGTCCATACTTGAAGGTTCACAAATATGGTGGAAACTAAACAACATACTTCCTTTAAATGCCTACAGTAAAAAGAAGAAAGACCTCCAGTCAATAACCTAACTTTATACCTGGAGTAATTAGAAAAAGAGTAACTAAGCCAAAAGCTAATAGAAGAAAGGACATAATAATGATTAGAAATAAAATACAGATAGAAATAAGATAATGAAGACTAAAATAAGGGAGAGAACAGAAAAACAATAGACAGAATTAAAAAACCAAATGTTGACTCATTGAAACAAATGGAAAAATTGACAAATATTTAGCCACACTGGCAACAACAAAAGGGGAGACGACAGAAATAACTAAAGAGAAATAAAAATGCAGATATTATTTATAATCCTTAAAGGAACAAAAAGAATTAAAAGAGAATACTATGAACAATTATAAGTCAACAAATTAGATAACCCTGATGAAACAAACAAATTTCCAGAAACATAAAAATTGTCTACACTGACTCGGGAAAAACTGGAAAATCTCAAAATATGTATAATAAGTAAGAGAGTGAATCATTCATCAAAAGCTGCCAACAGAAAAAGTCAGTGAAGGCAGACCTTCATAGGTAAATTCTACCTAGAATTTAAAGAAGAATTGAAACCAATACTTCTCAAATTCTTCCCAAACATAGAAAAGGAGGGAATATTTTCTATGGTATTCTAATATGCCAGCATTATTTTCCTGAATATATCAGCCAAATAAAGACATGACAAGAAAAAATTACAGAGTAGTATCCCCTAAAGATAGAGATACAAAACTACACATATGGATACACACATGCAAATAAAAATACAAGAAAGATGTATCTATTAGTACATTAAGAGGATTGTACATCATGGCCAAATGGGGCTTATCTTAGAAATTCTAGCCTGGGTCAACATAAGAAAATCAAGTAAAATAACACATTAATAAAGTAAAGGGAAAAAATGCAGTATAATCTAAGTTGCTGCAGAAAAGGTATTTGAAAAAATCCAACTTCCACTTATGATAACGAAGGAAACAAGGAATACAGTTTCCTCAACATGAAAAGAGCATTAGTGAAGAATCCACAGCTTACATTATAGTCACTCATGAAAGAAAGTTTTCCTCTGAACATCAGGAAGAAGACAAAGATACCCACTTTCACCAGTGCTATTTAACATTGTATTGGACATTCTACCCAAGCAATTAAACAAGAAACAGAAATAAAGACATCCATTGTAAAGGAAGAAGTAAAACTATATATACTGACAGGTGAGATAGTCCTAAAGATAGAATATCATAAAGAATTAACAAGAAAGATACTATAGCTAATAAACATTCAGTAAAGTTTTCGGGTACAAGCTCAACACACAAAAATCATTTGTGTTTCACACTTGCAAAGACAATCTGAAGAGGAAGTTAAGAAAACAATTCTATTTATGGTAGCATCTAAAAGAATAAAATACCTAGAAATAAATTTAACCAAGAAAGTGTAATACTTGTATACTGAAAACTACCAAACATTGCCGAAAGGTACTAAAGAAGGCATAAATAAATGAAATAGAATCTCATGCTCATGGTTTGGAAGATTTCAGATTGTTAAGATGACAATACCATTCAAAGTAACCTACAGAGTAAACAAAATTCCTACAAAAACTCATCAACATTTTTGCAGAAATAAAAAACTGATCCTCAGGCCGGGCGCGGTGGCTCAAGCCTGTAATCCCAGCACTTTGGGAGGCCGAGACGGGCGGATCACGAGATCAGGAGATCGAGACCATCCTGGCTAACACGGTGAAACCCCGTCTCTACTGAAAAATACAAAAAACTAGCCGGGCGAGGTGGCGGGCGCCTGTAGTCCCAGCTACTCCGGGGGCTGAGGCAGGAGAATGGCGTAAACCCGGGAGGCGGAGCTTGCAGTGAGCCGAGATCCGGCCACTGCACTCCAGCCTGGGTGACAGAGCCAGACTCCGTCTCAAAAAAAAAAAAACATAAAAACAAAACTGATCCTCAAAGTCACATGGAATTATAACGGGCCGTGGGTAGCCAAGATAATTTTTAAAAAGAAAAACAGTCAGAGGACTCACAATTTCCAATCTCAAAACTACTAAGTTTCTAATTAGAAAGCTACAGTTATCTAAACAATGTGGTCATAGCATACGTATAGACATATAAACGAATGGAATACAACTGACATCCCTAAAATAAACTACCCATGGCCAACTGATTTTTGACAAAGTTGTTAAATCTATTCACTGGGAGAAAAAAAAGTCTCCAACAAATGATGCTGGGTCAACTGAATTTCCACATGAAAAAAATGAATTTATAGACTACCTTAAACCACATACAAAAATTAATTCAAAAAGGCTGAAATATTGCAGGATTGATAAGGAATCAGAGAGACCAACGAGGTTGAGGAGGATATTTATTATTTAGGTGCACTGACCCAGTCGGATTAACATCCAAATGACTGAGCCCTGAACAAAGAGTCAAGTTACCTTTTAAGTATTTCGTGGGTGGGGGGATATTTGTGCTGGGGGAAGCATATTACAGAAGCAAGAAACGAAGACAATTATTTAATTAAGACATGCATTGCATCATTTCTTACTTTTCAAGGAAAAACATGTTTTATGACTTGAGTTTATCTGTCTAGTGACCTTGCAGCTACACAGCTAGAGAAACAGGGTCTTCACAATGCCTAGGAAAGGGAGAGATAAGACTCACTGGCCACAGAAAAACAGGCAGTTAATTTTCAAAGGACTCCAGCTCTTTCTCTTTCTCAGGGGGAATTGGGTTTTCTTACATACAACTGAGTTTCTGCTTACACATTCTTTAATTTCTTTTAATTCTTGTTTCATAATAACCTAAATATAAGAGCTAAAACAGTAAACTGTTTAGAAGAAAACATAAGGTAAACCTTTGATTTGGTGCTGGATTCTCAGATATGACATGAAATGCATGAGCAACAGAAGAAAAATAAATTAAAAATAGTTCAGCGGTACACCAAAAAGCTAAAAAAAAAATTACCCCTTGATGCAACAATTCAACTCATATGTATATACCCAAAAGAATTGAAAATAGGGAATTGAACATATAATAATATGCTAATGTTCACCAAAGCATTATTCATGATGGCCAAAAGATATACATGAACAGATGAATGAATAAACAAAATACAGTACACACTACAGTGAAATATTATTCAGTCAGGAAAGAAAAAGTTCTGACACTTCCTACATATAGGTGAAACTTGAAAGCACTATGCTAAGTAAAACAAGGTAGACACAAAAGAGCAAATATTGTCATAATGCTACTGACATGAAATACTTACAAAAGTTATATTCATAGAGAAAAAGTAGATCAGAGGTTACCACAGGCTGGTGAGAGGGGGAAATGAATAGTTATTGCTTAATGGTTTTAGACTTTCTGTTTGGAGTTATGAAAACGTTTTGGAAATAGTGAAGATGGTTGCACAACATTGTGAGTGCAATTAATGCCACTGAATTGCACACATAAAAGTGGTTAAAATAGTAAATTTCATGTTATGTGTATTTTACCACAATAGAAAAAAAGATATTGTCAAAATGTTTCAGCATAATTTGTTGAATTCCTGCAATTAATTTCTTTTTTTTTTTTTCATTTTAAACAAGAAGTTTTTTTAAACAACAAGATGCTTGACTTGAAGGGAAAACTATCTAGGATTCTTTTTTGTTTTAGAGTACTTTATCCCTACTTAAAGACAGATTGCCCTACATGTAACAGCTACGCACAAAAAAGTTAAAAACTTATCCTTGGCTTTACAATGATAAATGAAAAACAGTAAAATTCCTCAATTGAAAAAGGTATGCAAGGATTTTTATGTTGTTGTGTTTTTGTTAAAACAGTGAGAGCAAAATAACTTACTGGAATATAAAGATAAGAGCTGAATGAGCATGCCACTAATGGAGAAAGGGGGTATTTTCACAGAATCAGTATTTTTCCACATCCCATCTCCACATGATGTCAATCAAAACATACCATTGGCTGTTTAGTTAAAAAAAAAAAAAGCAATATGCTTGTGCATATATACCAATTACTTTATGTACAATAAAGGAATGGGGAAGGGGGAAATGAAAGAATAGAGAAAACTATACGGTAGTAGTCAGGATGTGGTGGAACCAAATTGCAGTTTTTTAATTGAAAATGTAATCTTGGTCTTTAAAGAACAGAGTTCTGGAGTAAAGAAGCAGGTTCCCTTTTCAGTAGACACCTCCCGTCTGCTGTTGGAACACATCAATTATATCTTCATCTTCCATTTCCAACTGTGCAGGTGTGTCTGTTTCATTGATTGGTTGCCCGTCGAATCGGAATCTGATCTGCCTCATTGACAATCCCTGTCGTTCACATTAGGCTTTCATTAGTTTACTAAGTGGTGTATGCCTCTTAATCTTAAACTGCACCACAGAACCATCCTGCCCCGCCACCTTCAAATGAATATGATCGTTGTTCTCAATCTTGGCTCCTTCCTTGGGCTTTTCATCGGCCATGGAGAGCGCCTGAGTCTCCTCAGCTGCAGCTTCACAAAAGAGGTACCACGTCCGCACCAAACGAGCACACAAGCAGCACCAGGAGCGGCAGAAGAAGGAGGCGGCAGCGGTGGACGAAGGAGAGCTTGAGAGGTTTTTTTTTTTTTTTTTTTTTGATTCGGAGTCTCACTCTGTCGCTCAGGCTGGAGGGCAGTGGCATGATCTTGGCTCACTGTAACCTCCACCTCCTGTGTTCAAGTGATCCTCCCACCTCAGCCTCCCGAGTAGCTGGGACCATAGGCACACACCACCACACCCAGCTAATTTTTTGTGTTTTTTAGTAGAGATGGCGTTTCGCCATGATCTCAAGCTATGTGCGCACCTCAGCCTCCCCAAATGCTGGGATTACAGGTGTGAACCACCAAGCCTGGCCCTGCATAGAATTTCTTCTGCATTTTTATCAGCAATCCATTTGGCATATGTCTTAGTTCTAGTTACCATAATAAAATACCACACACTGTGTGGCTTAAACAACAGTTATTTTCTCACAGGTCTGGGGGCTGAGAGTCTGGTATCAGGATACCAGCATGGCGAGGTCCAAGTGAGGGCCTCTTTCCATCTTGCAGATGGCCACTGCGTGTTCACGTGGCCTTTCCTCTGTACATGCATGTGGAGAGGGCAAGCTCTCATTTCCTTTTCCTATAAGGCGTTAATCTCATCTTAAGAGCCCAACTCTCATGAACTAATCTAACACTAACTACCTCCAAAAGGCGCCATCTCCAAACACCACCATATTGAGGACACAGGCTCCAACATGTAAATTTGGGGGAGACACAAACATACGTCTATAACAGCATATTTCTGAGTCAATGTCTAGATTTTCCATTCTTTTTCCTTTTTTCTATGTGTGGATTCCATCAATGTGTATATTTCATTAATACCCTGTTCTGTGGGGGTTCAGTCAGGCTGGTGGGAAAAAAATTAGTTATAATAGCCACAAACCCTGTTGGAAGTCCTGAGAGTTTGCATAAGCTTCAGTAATAAATCTGGCTGAAGGCAGCCAGAGTCTCTCTGCAGGAGCCAGAGAGCTTAAGGTGTAAATACAAATGAATGTAGAGTAGTTTATCTAACTAACTTGTTTACTCATGTGGTCTTAAGACTAACCTTTGTTTTACCGCAGTGCTTAATTGCTTTCTACTCGGAAGTCCACAATGTCAATTACCCTCTAGTGTTTACTCACGACCTTTGTCAATTAATATTTACTGGATAAATGCAAGTCTGCTAACTGAGTGAGGCTGTGGCTGCTACTAAGTGGCCCAAATGCTCAGCTGGACTGGCAAAGCAGAATATCTGTGTGTCAGTGTACTTTTTTCATCCGTTGTTGGGTCAGGGTCTGTGGGACGGACCTCCACACTGTTCTTTTTTTTTTTTTTTTTTTTTTGAGACGGAGTCTCGCTCTGTCACCCAGGCTGGAGTACTGTGGCCGGATCTCAGCTCATGGCAAGCTCCGCCTCCTGGGTTCACGCCATTCTCCTGCCTCAGCCTCCCAGGTAGCTGGGACTACAGGCGCCGCCACCTCGCCCGGCTAGTTTTTTGTAGTTTTTAGTAGAGACGGGGTTTCACTGTGTTAGCCAGGATGGTCTCGATCTCCTGACCTCGTGATCCGCCCGTCTTGGCCTCCCAAAGTGCTGGGACTACAGGCTTGAGCCACTGCGCCCGGCCACACTGTTCTCTTATTGCAACTTTATACAGTAGTCCACCCTCATCCAAAGGAGATGCATTCCAAGACCCCCAGTGGATGCCTGAAACCTTGGATAATATTGAGCCCTGTAAATACTGCATGTGTGTGTGTATATATACATATAAATATGATAAAGTTTAATTTATGAAATAGGCATGGTAACAGATTAACAGCAATAACTCATCAGAAAACAGAAAAATTATAACAATATGCCAGCATCACTACACTTGCACTTTAGGGCCATCATTAAGTAAAACAAAGGATACTTGAACACAAGCACTGCAAAACCATGACAGTGGATCTGATAGCCAAGACAGCTACTAAGTGACTAGCAGGTGGGTAGCATATACAGCTTGGGTGTGCTGGACACAGGTTGATTCATGTCCCTGGAGTGATGGCATAGGACTGTGCAAAATGTCACCATACTACTCAGAATAGCATCCAATTTAAAACTTACGAATTTTTTATTTCTGGAATTTCCCATTTAATAGTTTTGAACTGCAGTCAAACTTAGGTAACTGAAACTGTGGAAAGCAAGCTTCAGGTGAGGGGTGACCTGTTATAAGCCTTCACACTGGCTACACCATACGATGAGTCCTCATACTATACTTTCTTTTAACATTTTTTCAGATATGTCTAGTTCCTTTGCCTGTTTATTCAAATTTTTCAATAAGGTTATTTAGGACTAAAACACCTCATTGGGATTTTGACAGGAATGCCAATAAACCTATATAAATCACTCCGATGAGAACTAACATACTTACTATGTTGAGTCTTTCAATCAGTCACGAAACCATATATCTTCAATTATTTCAGTATTATTTTCTTTCATCAGCATTTTGTAATTTTCAGCACAAAAGTCTAATATATATTTTGTTTAATTTATACCAAAATATTTCATTTTCTATGGAAAGATTATTAGTGGTGTTTTTTCTATTAAAAATTAAAATCACTAATTTAAAAAATTAGTGATTTTTTAAAAAAATGATACTTTAAATTCTGGGGTACATGTGCAGAATGTTCAGTTTTGTTATACAGGTATACACGTGCCATGGTGGTTTGCTGTACCCATCAACCCCTCCCCCACATTAGGTATTTATCCTAATGCTATTCCTCCCCTAGCTCCCTTCCCCTCAGCAGGCCCTTGTTGTGTGATGTTCCCCTCCCTGCGTCCATGTGTTCTCATTGTTCAACTCCCACTTATGAGTGAGAACATGTGGTGTTTGGTTTCCTGTTCTTGTGTTTGCTGAGAATAATGGTTTCCAGCTTCATCCATGTCCCTGCAAAGGACATGAACTCATCCTTTTTTATGGCTGCATAGTATTCCATGAGTGTATGTACCAAATTTTCTTCATCCAGTCTATCATTGATGGACATTTGAGTTGGTTCCAAGTCTTTGCTATTGTGATAGTGCTGTAATAAACATACGTATGCATTTATAGTAAAGTGATTTATAATCCTTTGGGTATACACCCAGTAATGGGATTGCTTGGTCAAATGGTATTTCTAGTTCTAGTTTCTTTTTTTTTTTTTTTTTGAGACAGAGTCTCGCTCTGTCGCCCAGGCTGGAGTGCAGTGGCACAATCTCAGCTCACTGCAACCTCTGCCTCCCGGGCTCACGCCATTCTCCTGCCTCAGCCTCCTGAGCAGCTGGGACTACAGGTGCCCGCCACCACGCCCAGCTAAATTTTTTTGTATTTTTAGTAGAGACGGGATTTCACCGAATTTGCCAGGATGGTCTCGATCTCCTGACCTCGTGATCCACCCGCCTCGGCCTCCCAAAGTGCTGGGATTATAGGAGTGAGCCACCACGCCCGGCCTCTAGTTCTAGATTCTTGAGGAATTGCCACACTGTCTTCCACAATGTTTGAATTAATTTACACTCCCACCAACAGTGTAAAAGCATTCCTATTTCTCCGTATCCACTCCAGCGTCTGTTGTTTCCTAACTTTTTAATGATCACCATTCTAACTGGTGTGACATGGTATCTTACTGTGGTTTTGATTTGCATTTCTCTAATGAGCAGTGATGATGAGCATTTTTTCATAAGTTTGTTGGCTGCATAAATGTCTTGTTTTGACAAGTGGCTATTCATATCCTTTGTCCACTTTTTGATGGGGTTCTTTGTTTTTTTCTTCTAAATTTGTTTAAATTATTTGCAGATTCTAGATATTTGCCCTTTGTCAGATGGACAGATTGCAAAATTTTTTCCCATTCTGTAGGTTTCCTGTTCACTCACTCTGATGAGAGTTTCTTTTGCTGTGCAGAAGCTCTTTAGTTTAATTAGATCCCATTTGTCAATTTCGACTTTTGTGGCCATTGCTTTTGGTGTTTCAAAAGAAGTATTTCAAACATTTCATTTGGTGTTTCAAATGAAGTATTTGCTCATACCTGTGTCCTGAATGGTATTGCCTAGGTTTTCTTCTAGGATTTTTATGGTTTTAAGTCTTACATTTAATTCTATAATCCATCTTGAGCTAATTTTTGTATAAGGTGTAAGGAAGGGAACCAGTTTCAGTTTTCTGCATATGGCTAGTCAGCTTTTCCAACACCGTTTATTTTTTATTTATTTATTTATTTATTTATTTATTTATTTTTCAGATGGAGTTTCACTCTTGTTGCCCAGGCTGGAGTGCAATGGCATGATCTCGACTCACTGCAAACTCTGCCTCCCAGTTTCAGGTGATTCTCCTGCCTCAGCCTCCTGAGTAGCTGGGATTACAGGCATGTGCCACCATGCCTGGCTATTTTTGTACTATTTTAGACATGGAGTTTCTCCATGTTGGTCAGGCTGGTCTTGAACTCCTGACCTCAGGTGATCTGCCTGCCTTGGCCTCCCAAAGTGCTCAGATTACAGGCATGAGCCACTGCGCCCAGCCTCCAACACCATTTATTAAATAGAGAATCCTTTTCCCATTGCTCGTATCAGGTTTGTCAAAGATCAGATGGTTGTAGATGTGTGGTGTTATTTCTGAGGCTTCTCTTCTGTTCCATTGGTCTATATATGTGTTTTGAATTTTGAGTTTCCACTTTACAAATCTCATAGTTCTGCTATTTCACAGTAGGATTTGACACTAAATAAGTACATTTTTGATGGTTACAGAGTGATATCAATGTCTAAAATTTTGGTCTATCAAAATTGAGAAGACAACAAAAAGAAAGAAATTGTTGAATTAATTTTACCCTCAAGCTGCACACTTTGACATTTAATTTTGGTACATAGGTATTTTTCTGAAATACTAAACTGAAAACAAACTGAACGTATAAGTAGACTGTACCTATTCTTATACTAACCACTGTGTTTTGGCCAATAACAACTGTTGAAACCATGTTCAAATAAGGCAAATCTCAAACTATAACAATCTAGCTGTTTCTGTACCTTACTTCCATTGTCTGAATGTTGTTTTGCTTTTTCTGTCCATAAATCTTTTACCACTATGTGGCTGTGCTGGAGTCTCTCTGACCCTACTCTGGATTCACAGGCTACCCAATTTGCAAATTACACTTTGCTCAATTAAACTCTGTTAAATTTAATTTCTCTAAAGTTTTTTTCTTTTAAAAGTTTTCAATTTTTTTCTATGATCAAAAGTAAATCATGTGTTTTGGAGCTTTGATTTTCTTTCTTTCTTTTTTCTTTTTTTCTTTTTTGAGATGGAGTCTCGGTCCATTGCCTGGGCTGGAATGCAATGGCACGATCTTGGCTCATTGCAATCTCCACCTCCCAGGTTCAAGCGATTCTTCTGCCTTAGCCTCCAAGTAGCCGGGATTACAGGCACCTGCCATCATGCCTGGATAACTTTGTATTTTTGTAGAGAGGGGGTTTCACCATGTGGATGAGGCTGGTCTTAAACTCCTAATCTCAGATGATCTGCCTGCCTTGGCTTCCCAAAATGCTGGGATTACAGGCATGAACTACCACACCCGGCCTGGACTTTGATTTTCTAAGCTCACCCTTCAGCTATTTTCTTAAATTATTCCATGCTTGGTTAAAATGCTTCTGTAGGTTTTTGTTTTGTTTTGTTTTTACAGTGTCTTATTCTGTCACGCTAGCCGTAATGTAGCGGCATGACCAATCATTGCTCACTGTGACCAATCATTGCTCACTGTTGCCTTAACCTTCCAGGCTCAAGCAATCCTCCTGCCTCAACCACCTGAGCAGCATGCAATATCATGCCTGGCTAATTTTTAAATTTTATGTTCATGTTCACAAGATAATACTATGCTGCCCAGTGTTGGGGAACAGGCCCCCAAATCTGACCATAAACTGGCCCCAAAACTGGCCCTAAGCAAAATCTCTGCAGCACTGTGACATGTTCGTGATGTCCATGATGCCCACACTGCAAGGTTGTGGGTTTACCGGAATGAGGGCAAGGAACACATGGCCCATCCAGGGTGGAAAACCGCTTAAAGGCATTCTTAAACCACAAACAATAGCATGAGCGATTTGTGCCTTAAGGACATGCTCCTGCTGCAGATAACTAGCCCAACTCATCCCTTTATTTTGACCCATCCCTTTATTTCCCTCAAGGAATATTTTTAGTTGATCTATAATCTATAGAAACAATGCTTGTCACTGGCTTGCTGTCAATAAATATGTGTGTAAATCTCTGTTTGAGGCTCTCAGCTCTGAAGGCTGTGAGACCCCTGATTTCCCAGTCCACATACTCTGTATTTCTGTGTGTATGTCTTTAATTTCTCTTGCGCCGCTGGATTAGGGTCTTCACCACTGAGCTGGTCTCAGCAGCCCAGGCTGCACTTGAACTCTTAAACTCAAGTAATTTTTTCATTTCAGCCTCTTAAAGTGGTAGGATTACAGGTGTAAGCCACTGTGTGCCTCAGCAATTTCTTGAGAGGATTATTCCCACATGTTATATGGGCACAAATCTAAAAGAAATCTGGCTTCTATTGTAAAAGTGTTTTTCTCCAGGATTTCAATGATCTGTGACAGTCAATAGTTTGATCTGTGGAGGTGCATGAGCTTTGGAGTTGGACTGAGTTGATCCTGAGTCTCAGCCCAGCCATTTGAATGTTTTTGTTTTTATTTTGAAATGCTGCCATCTCCCTGAATAAAACCCATGTTAGCCTGCTGGAGGATAAGATACTATGAGGAGGAGAAGCAAGGTGCTCCTGTTGACATCCCCAGAAGCAGAAGCTCACCACCATAAGCACAGCTGCCTAGTCCTCAAGTAGCTGATTATACATGTCTGAAGGAACTCTACTGAGACTAGAAGAATGGCCCCACAGCCCAGCCTAAATTGCTAACCATTCCAATTTTGAGCTAATAAGTTTTGGATGGTTTGTTATGCTGCAATAGCTAACTAATACATGCACTCAGTGCAGATAATATTCCAGTATTCAAGGACAGGTTGATTACTAGTTACAGTCTAATAGTGGGCACCCAAAAGGTATTGACTTTTTTCCCTGGATTTTAAGTAGTATGACTTGCAACAGAATGTTCAGTAATGCAGAAATACACGTAGACATGCATGCATGTAATTGGTCCTTATACTCACACAGCCCCCGCACCACAGGAGAAAACAGATGACCACAGCCTGAAAATTAGGGACAATGCCAAATAGCAAGGTAAGTTTGTCTTTAGCCAGGCATGGTGACTCACGCCTGTCATCCCAGCACTTTGGGAGGCTGAGGCGGGCGGACCACAAGGTCAGGAGATCGAGACCATCCTGGCTAACACGGTGAAATCCCGTCTCTACTAAAAAAAAAAAAAAAAAAAAAATACAAAAAATTAGTCTGGCGTGGTGGCGGGCGCCTATAGTCCCAGCTACTTGGGAAGTTGAGGCAGGAGAATGGGGTGAACCTGGGAGGCAGAGCTTGCAGTGAGCGGAGATCACGCCACTGCACTCCAGCCTGGGCACAGAGCGAGACTCCATCTCAAAAAAAAAAAAAAGTTTGCCTTTAATCTATTTTCTTCAGGTCTAAACATTAAAGGTCAAGACTGTGGAGAGATTTGAAGACATGGAGTTTTCTTTTCATGTAGCCCTATCATTCCTTTGTTCTGTTTTGTTTTAGGACAGAGTCTCACTCTGTTGCCCAGGCTGGAGTGTAGTGGTGCGATCTTGGCTCACTGCAACCTCCGCCTCCCAGATTTTAGTGATTCTCCTGCCTCAGCCTCCTGAGTAGCTTGGGATTAAAATCACCCGCCACCATGCCTGGCTAATTTTTGCATTTTTAGTAGAGACAGGGTTTCACCATATTGACCAGACTAGTCTCGAATTCCCGACCTTGTGATCCGCCCACCTCAGCCGCCCAAACTGCCGGAATTACAGGCGTGAACTACCATGCCCAGGCTTTTTATTTTTATTTTGTTTTATTTTATTATTTTTAGAGGGAGTCCTGCTCTGTCACCCAGGCTAGAGTACAGTGGCAACATCTGGGCTCACTGCAAATTCTGCCTCCCAGGTTTAAGTGATTCTCCTGCTTCAGCCTCCTGAGTAGTTGGGATTACAGGTGTACACCACCACGCCCAGCCAATTTATATATTTTTCGTAGAGACGGGGTTTCACCATGTTGGCCATGCTGGTCTCGAACTCCTGGCCTCAAGTGATTTGCCCACTTCAGTCTCCCAAAGTCCTTCCTTCCTTCCTTCCTCTCTTTCTCTCTCTCTTTCACTCTTTCTTTCTCTCTCTCTCTTTCTCTCTTCTTTTTTACTTGAGATGGAGTTTCACTCTTGTTGACCAGGCTGGAGTGTGCAGTGGGGCGATCTCCGCTAACTGCAACCTCTGCCTCCCTCCGCCTCCCTCCGCCTCCCGGGTTCAAGTGATTCTCTTGCCTCAGCCTCCCAAGTAGCTGGGATTACAGGCACCCGCCACCATGCCTGGCTAATTTTTTGTATTTTTAGTACAACCATCATGTTGGCCAGACTGGTCTCAAACTCCTGACCTCAGGTGATCCACCCGCCTCGGCCTCCCAAAGTTCTGGGATTACAGGCGTAAGCCACCGCGCCTGGCCCTTCTTTATTTTTCAAGTCTGGCTACTAGAAAATTTAAAATTCACATGTGGGTCACATCTTATTTCAGAAGATTGGCTCCTTTTAAAAATCTCAGGCTGCTAGTTCAAAGGACTAGGAGCCAGGAAGGTCATAAAATCTGAAATTTTAAAATAATTATTTTTTAAAATTTGTGAATAGCCACATATTATTTATAACTGTTTACGACCTCATACACAAGGTTAGGGAAAAATACCCTCTAAGGTGGGCTTGGCTCAGCTCAGGGAGGAAGCCCTGCCTGAAAAAGCTGCAGCCTGGGCTGTCACTCTGTCTTCACTTCGCCCAGCATTTGGTCATATCTTCTGTCACTCAGGGCCTGAGGGGGCGGGTCCTTAAACCTTATCCAATCAGGGGCACTGAGCTAGGAACCGTCCAATCAGGCACACAGCTGGAGCGGAAAGGACGGCTTCCGGGATGTGGCTGGGCCATTGTTTCTCGCTGCTGCCGAGCTCTAGGTCTCCCCACTGTTCTGTGTCCTCAGCGTGTGTGTGGCTTCATGACCTGAAGGTTTTGGGAGATCCATAGCTAAGATGCCAGGACCCCCTGAGAGCCTAGAAATGGTGAGAGTGCCGGGTCCGACATCACGAGAGAGGGCAAGGGGTTGCTTGGCACCGGTGGGAAGTGGCTGTGGCGTGACTCAGGCCTCCTCTCAGTCAGCTCCACAATCTGCGCCCGAGTTTTTCTTGCCCAGCTCAGCCTCAGTCTCCTTCAGCCTTAAGTTGGCGGCTACGCCGACAGCCGGGGCCTCGGGTGTCTTGTCTCTCCCCTGCACTGTGACTGTGCGCTGCCTGGAGCCCTCTCTGGCAGCTCTGCACCCGCAGCACCGCGTCTCTCAGATTGTGCAGGGACCACGGGAGGGTCGTCAGGGGAGAATCCTGAGTTGGGTTGCGGGTTCATGAATGGGAAGAGCTTTGGTCGGTGGGGTTCCCAGTTGCTATTTTCTCCTATTAAAAATGTATGGAGTCGCTGCAAAAATATTAAAGAGTTTAATCAGAGTGGTTCTAGAATTGTAGAGCACCCAGCTATGTTTTGTAGTTTGTGGTCTGTGGGAGAGGCTTGAAGGAAAATCTTTTATAAAATGCATGGTGAAGAAACCAAATTTAGTAATTGGTTAGATGCAGTTACGTGGTTTCTTAATTTGTGCATTAAAGGTGAAAATTTCCTGGTTATGTAATCAGAGCTTAATTGGCAGTTTATAGTTGCTGAAGCCTGAATTTTGTTTCTCTGAATGTAGTAATTAAAAATAATGCACCTGAGTTAGATTTAGATTTTTTTTTCTTTTAAAGTAAGAATCCAGGGACTAGAGATACCTCAGTCTAATTGCCTGCCACTTATTTATTTTCACACTCCACAGGGAACTGATTTTCTGCTGTATTTTTCACCTGTGTCCCAAGCAGCGTCTTGGAACCCATACCCCATTTCTCCAGCCTCACTCTGGCTTGCAGTAAGATAATTTCCAGTTTCTTCTGACGTTCCCGAATGCCAGCTTTTCCTCCCTAATTCATATTATTGCCTTTTTGTCTTTTAGTGTACTTTTTTATACCGTGTTTTAATTTTTTTTGGCAAAGCATTAAATGGTTAAATGGTGCGTTTAAGGAGATTTGTTATCTGTAAATATTTCCCATGAAAAGAAAGCAAATAATAATACCCTGACACTATACTGTCGTAAATCTCTGTGTCTCTTTTGCTTTTATCTTGTCTAGATGTTACCGGAATGTTTTTGGGTCAAAGTTCTCCTTTGGAAAATTTATGGGGTGATGTGTCCTCAGCCACCCTTTGGTTTTTTTCCTGGTCATGGGTTTCAGTACTATCTGGGGATAAACAAAGGTAACTGCCATGGTTATGTTAGCTAGAGTGTCCATTGGATTTCAGCTTCTGGTGTATTTTCTCCCATAAAATGACCTGAGGTATGGAGTGTATCCTCTCAAGGGAGCAAGTGGATATTCTGGGGCTGAGGGGAATCTGCCGGTGGACTCTTATTTTGAAACGGTAACCCCTTGAAATGTTAAAATTGCCTTCACCCAACCAGGCTTCCATTTCTTGGAGACAAATTGCTGGTCAGCCAATCAGATGCTGGTAATGAGGGGAAAACACAGAAATAATTTCTGCCCCCTGGATTCTCTAAGGGGAGCAGAAAAATAGTGAAATAAATATAGTAAAAGAAAGAGAGTAAAAAAAAAGTGAAAATTTTGTGACCAAAAAAATAGTATCCCAAAAGACAAACAAGAACAAAAACAAAACTGACTCCAGTGAGATGGTGTAAGAGCTTGCCAAGTAAAATGCAAGTGGGACAGTCACCGAGAAATAGTGCAGTGTCTTCTGGATGGGTGGTTCTTGAGCACACAAGTGAGCAGGAGTGGGTGGAAGAATCTCTCAAGTGAATGAATGGCCTTACTTGAAACATGAGTCAGACACATCTGTTATTTATTTATTTATTATTATTTATTTGTTTATTTATTTATTTTGGGAGGGGGGGACATAGTCTCACTGTCGCCCAGGCTGGAGTGCTGTGGCCTGATCTTGGCTCACTGCAAGCTCCGCCTCCCAGGTTCAAGCCATTCTCCTGCCTCAGCCTCCTGAATCGCTGGGACTACAGGCGCCCACCACCACGTCTGGCTAATTTTTTGTATTTTTAGTAGAGAGGGTTTCACTGTGTTAGCCAGGCTGGTCTCAATCTCCTGACTTCGTGATCCATCCGCCTTGGCTTCCCAAAGTGCTGGGTGGCGTGAGCCACCGCGCCCGACCCACATCTGTTATTTAACCAGCACTTCTACTCATGGATTTGTCACCTTGAAGGGATTTGTTCACTTATTTTGACCTGAGTTTTTATAGTAGGGCTTGAAAGGTAGAAAAATATTTACAAAAGACATGAAAGATGTGAGTTTCAAAAAATTAGTATCTAATCATATATGTCATTTGTTAAAAATTCTCACATACCTTTTTCTTTCCCAGAGTGAGTTTACGAATTTTCTCAGGTGTGTTTTTTTATAACTGGGTAATTTCAAACAGAATTTCAAGGCTTAGCTTTTAGAATGCTGCCAAGAAAAAGAAGAGGAAAAAATCTCTATTTCATTTTTGCTGTAGAAAATGAATACATTTTCATGAGAAGTTGTGGTAGATAATTGATTGGTTACATAGATTCATAAAAACATCAGTTCCTTTTTTTGCAAGGTAAATTTTTGACAGTGAATATCTCTGTTCAAATCCTGTTTTCTTGATTTGTTAGTTTCATGCTAAATATGAGACGAAACTTGGTACTGCCTATAAGTGTTTTCATATGACTCATTGTTTACTGCATGATTTTTAATGGAATTAATAGAATAAGGCATTTATTTTCCAAAAGAAATAGATACTTTTGCTTTTCTTTCTTTCTTTCTTTTTTTTTTTTGAGACAGAGCCTCGCTCTGTCGCTCAGGCTGGAGTGCAGTGGCTGGATCTCAGCTCACTGCAAGCTCCGCCTCCGGGGTTTATGCCATTCTCCTGCCTCAGCCTCCCAAGTAGCTGGGACTACAGGCGCCCACCACCTCGCCCGGCTAGTTTTTTGTATTTTTTAGTAGAGACGGGGTTTCACCGTGTCAGGATTGTCTCGATCTCCTGACCTCGTGATCCACCCGTCTCGGCCTCCCAAAGTGCTGGGATTACAGGCTTGAGCCACTGCGCCCGGCCTGCTTTTCTTATTAAGGTATACAGTATAAGCACCTTGGCCGGGCGCAGTGGCTAACGCCTGTAATCACAGCACTTTGGGAGGCCCAGGCAGGTACATCACGAAGTCAAGAGATCAAGACCATCCTGACCAACATGGTGAAACCCCGTGTCTACTAAAAATACAAAAATTAGCTGGGCATGGTGGCACGCACCTGTAGTGCCACTCGGGAGGCTGAGACTTGAACCTAAGAGGTTGAGGTTGTAGTGAGCCAAGATCGCACCACTGCACTCCAGCGTGGTGACAGAGAGAGACTCCGTCTCAAAAAAAAAAAAAAGTAAGCACTTTAAAATTTTTTTCCCTTATATGAACACTGTGTTTCAGTAATTTTGCTGAATTTTTTTAAATACTTAATTTCAAAAACCAAGTGAGTAACTCTAACACGAAAATTAAAGTTTGAGCCCAGTGACTCAGAGCTAAGGCTAATATTGAGCCTGCAAAAGGAGTTTATGAAAGGCCTAGTTAGTTTTTTTTCCTGGAGAGCCTCCCCTGCAGAAGTTCCAGCCTGCTCACTCCAGTCATAGAAGAATCCTTTCTGCTGACAGAAGCTACAGAGTCCTGGAAAGCTACAGGCAGATGCAGTTAAGGCTAAGATAAAAGGGGACAGGGAGGGTCATACTAGCCATGTAGTTGTTATTGTACATCAGGGATGCTACTGATTTAGTATCCTGAAACTTTGCTGAAGTTGTTTATCAGTTTAAATAACTTTTCTGCTGAGACTGTAGGATTTTGAAGATATAGAATCTTGTCATCTGCACACAGGAATAGTTTGACTTCCTCTCTTCCTGTTTGAATGCCTTTTATTTCTATCTCTTCCCTGATTGTTCTGGCCAAGACTTTCAATTCTGTGTTGAATAAGAGTTTTGAGAAAAAGCATTCTTGTCTTTGCCAGTTTTCATGAAGGAATGCTTCCAGCTTGTGTTCATTTTCTATGTTGACTGTAAGTTTGTCATACTTAGATGACTCATTATTTTGATGTAGGTACCTCCAATGCCTAGTTTTTTGAAAGTTTTAAACATGAAGGATGGTAAATTTTATTGCAAACTTTTTTAACATCTACTGAAATAACCTTGTGGTTTTGTCTTTAGTTCTGTTTACTTGAAGAGTAACATTTATTAATTGTATGTTGAACCAACCTTTTGTTTCAGAGATACAGCCAAGTTGATCACAGTGGATTAGCTTTTTGATGTTCTCCTGGATTTGGTTTGCCAGTATTTTGTTGAGGATATTTTCATCAATGTTCAATATTGGCCTCAAGTTTTCTATTTTTTTGTTTTATATTTGCCAAATTTTCATATCAGAATAATGCTATTTTTATATAATGAGTTGGAAAGAAGTCCTTTTTTCTCAGTATTTTGAAATAATATTAGTAGAAGTGGTACCAGCTCTTATTTTACATCTGGTAGAATTCAGCTGTAAATTTGTCTGGTTCTTTGTTTTATTTTTGGTGGGTAGGCTATTTATGTATTTATTTAATTTTGTTTTATTTTACTTTTTGAGACAGAGTCTCACTCTGTCGCCCAGGCTGGAGTGCAGTGGCACAATCTCAGTTCACTGCAGCCTCCACCTCCCGAGTTCAAGCAATTCTCTGCTTCAGCCACCTGAGTAGCTGGGATTACAATTGTGGACCACCACACCCAGCTAATTTTTGTATTTTTAGTAGAGATGAGGTTTCACCATGTTGACCAGGCTGTTCACTACTCTTGAACTTCTGACCTCGTGATCCACTCGCCTTGGCCTCCCAAAGTGCTGGGATTACAGGCTGAGCCACCATGCCCCGCCAGCTATTTATTTATTTATTTATTTACTTTTATTTATTTATTTTTTGAGATGGAGCCTCACTCTGTCGCCTAGGCTGCAGTGCAGTGCCACAATCTCGGCTCACTGCAACCTCTGCCTTACGGATTCACCCCATTCTCCTGCCTCAGCCTCCCGAGTAGCTGGGACTACAGGCGCCCGCCTTCATGCCCGGCTAGTTGTGTTTTTAGTAGAGATGGGGTTTCACCCTGTTAGCCAGGATGGTCTCAATCTGACCTCATGATCCACCGCACCCGGCCCTGACCGGCTATTTGTTACTAATTCAGTTTTGGAGCTTGTTATTGGTCTATTCAGGGATTCAATTTCTTATTTGTTCAGTCTTTGGAGGATGTATCATTGCTCCAAGGTTACAATCCTCAAGCTTGGCCCAGCGAACTTTCTAATTCATATTTCCTCAGTTTTTTCCTTTTACATAGACATATTACTTAGAATGTGCTAGAGGAACCTCTATGAAGGGATCTCTCCTTTGATTGTACTCTGCTTGCTGTAACACCCAAGGATGCAGAGTCAGGTTAATCCCACCTAGAATCTGCACGTAGGGTCAGGCCTCTGCCTGGGATTTACAAGACAGGGCCAGACTTTCGATTGAGAATGTAATGAAAACCAACAAAATATATTTTCTGCATTGTGAGATGTCAACATAACGTCTTAAAGCCCCCCTTTGAGAGTGTGGCTTTGTAAGCTTTTCAGATCTTGTTTGGTGACCTGCTACAGTTATATGAGAGGCTCTAGGTATAAATAGAATCTGATGACAGAATCTATAAGTGTAAACAAGCATCTTCAGAGTGAGAGATCAAGGCCACAAAGTATCCAGAGCCATGACCACAACTATACCTACCTGTAAATTGTAATTATGGAGTAGAGTATTCTTGTCCTTCTTATCCAAAAGCCAGCAAATCAGGATAGGTTGTCCAGATTCTGGAGCTCCACCAAAGCAGTTCCATTTTCTATTTAGAATCAGCCTGAGTTTCTCCAGTTCGGCTTATCATTGGGCCATCAGCCTTGAGTCATTGGGAACCCTCTCACAATTACCTAGGTTTCTTTAAGACATTTGAGGATGTCAGGGACAGAATTGTGTCAGGCTGACAAGAGTGATTAATTCTGCTTGTGTCTCAGTGTAAGAGAAAGGAGTCATTCTGTGTTTTTTTCTCCCTCATAAGAGATAACTTTGGTTAGTGCCCAAATTAAAGTTTATCAAGTTTTCTGGTAGTTGGGTGAAAGACAGAGGAGGTCTGGCAACTCAAATAAACTAATTGCTTCCATTTCATATTATCATTCAAAAAATAGATGAAGCAGTCATGGTCCCTACCATCCAGGAACTTTTAGTCTAGACTAGCAACTGAATACATGGTTGAATTAAGCATTATATGGTTGGTAGAATGAATAGATGTTTGGGGGAAAAAAAAAACAACTTGGGCCACTTTTTAAAAATATTGCTGTGACTTCTGATGTTATCACCTGAAGGAATATTTATGGACTGAAGAGGTGTTATTATTTGTGTTTATTTTACTTTTCTAAGAATACATATTTATCTTCTAATAAAATTATCCTAGAAAACTTTAAAAGATTCATTTAAATTGCTTATTAGTGTATGTTATAAAATTGAGAGAGCAGTGGCAAAAATAGATTAAAGTTACATAAACTCTGGGATTTAAGTTTTTCTTAGGTAAGCTTAGGAAAAACAGAACTGGAAGCACCTCAGTGGCATAGAGAACAAATTCAACCTAGGATCTTCTCCCTGCCCCAGTTCTGATCAGATTCACTTTTTTTGGAGGCCTTTTTAGCTCTGGCCCCACTCTGGAGTCTTTCCTTACAAAACTGATTTATAGAGATTCACGTTTTGGTTGGTAAATCCTGCTGACTTTCTAGAGCTGGTGCTCACAAGATCCTGAAACCCAAAGGTAGATACATAAGAAAAATAAACTATACATTTTAAGATCTTAATTTTTAAATTTTGTAGTAAAACCAGTGCTTACAGAAACATTCCATTTAGCAACTTGTTTTTTATTCCTGCAGATCCAGTAGTTGCTATACAAGTCACAAACAAGTATATATAAACAGAAAAAATTCTCTAAACTACATTAAACTCTTTCTGTCTATATTTCTTTATATATCTTCATCTGTCTATATTTAGTTTTTAGTTTATATGTTTTTAAGAAAATCAATGACAGAGAAACAGAGGAAGAAATACTAATTCTGGGCCCTTTATCTAAATCCTAAGAATTATTCAACACTTAGTATGAACTTCGAAGGTCTTATTAGGATTTAATCACAGAATGTGTTATTCCCAGCACCGTGCTCTGTATCATACTCTTGAGCACAAAGTACCTGCACAAGAGTGCTGAATGTAAGGGGCTCTCTGCTGTGCCTGCTTTCTCTAATGCTAATGATAAGCCCAGGTGGAGCAACATAGCAACATTGACTTTGACAGGGGACTTGTTTGGAACACCCATTCATGGACCCTTTCTAAACCTGCAGAATCACATTACATAAAGTGGGACCAACATTACCAAGTAATTTTTGAGTTCATTAAAGCTTGAGAGGCAATGCTTAGCTAAGTGACTATCAGCCCAGGCTTCTCATTAGGATCACATGGCCAATTTGCAGACATCTCTTTACTTGTGCCATCTCCCCAGGTTCTGTGATTGTTCTAGGTGAAAGTATTCATGTTGTTTTGTTTCTCATGTGATTCTAAGGTGAGGACAAAATCAAGTGGGTGGGGTTCAAGATACATTCATGAGAGTTAAGTTTCACCTTTGCGCTAAAAGGTAGTCACAGGAACTGTTCTATTTGGTTTTGATAGGAAGAGGTCAGCGTGACCCATATTTTCATCACCATAGCAGAAATTGCTGGTGTTTGTGGCAAGGGCGGGCACATGAAGACAGAAATAGAGAAACATATTTTTATATTCATTGAGCAGCTCGTTGTTCCTGAATCTCTGCTGTTATAAAGGACAGAAATGGGTGGGCTTTTTCTGCAGGTCCTAGTTATTTTTTCTGTAGTTGTGAGGCTAGCAGGTAAATGGGTGGTGCTGACTTCTTTACAGGAATTTTCTCAAGATGCAGGTGTAACTTCTCCAGAGAATGTCATCTGAAAAGGATTTCCAAAGAAGGCAAAAGAGGAAAAATGGCTTTTTTTTTTTTTCCAGCTAAATATGTCTCAGATGAAGATCTGTGTCCACTCTGCCTCTTGGAATGCCATGCATTTAGTCCTTGCAAACCTTTACTTCTCTACTTGTGTTTCTTTTCCCCTAATGAGTTAAACGACTTTTTAAAATTCTTTTTTTTTTTTTTTTTTTTTGAGGCGGAGTCTCGCCCAGACTGGAGTGCAGTGGCCGGATCTCAGCTCACTGCAAGCTCTGCCTCCTGGGTTTACGCCATTCTCCTGCCTCAGCCTCCCGAGTAGCTGGGACTACAGGCACCCGCCACCTCGCCCGGCTAGTTTTTTGTATTTTTAGTGGAGACGGGGTTTCACCGGGTTAGCCAGGATGGTCTCGATCTCCTGACCTCGTGATCCGCCCATCTCGGCCTCCCAAAGTGCTGGGATTACAGGCTTGAGCCACCGCGCCCGGCCGACTTTTTAAAATTCTTGTGATAGTCAAGGGTCTCTGCAAAATGTTTCTCTCCTATATCCCAGAACCTTCTCTACACTCTCTAAATCATGACTTCTTATATGCCATGCAAAATTCTTAAAATGAATTTATAGTCTGCACTATTTTAAATGTTCCCTTTGTTGCCTTTGAACATGGGAAAATGTAGATATTCAAGATTCCCATTGGCGGAAAGTTGGCGTCCTTAGTAAAGATAAATAACATCATGTAGTCTTGTGACTTCATCTGTTTTCTCCATTAACTCTGTGCGGAACAGGATTAAGAAAATGCTTATTTAAACAGGATGGCGTTTATTACCCTGAAAATTCTGGAAAAAAGTTATTGAAAGATACCCGCTCTCTCGGGTGCTAAAGAAAGACTACTTTAAAATGTTATTAAAAATTGCAGAACATAGAAGATATCTGCATCTTGAACTCCACATAATACTGACTTTTCTGTATGGTTAAATTCAGACTAGAATTTACTTTTTGAGAGGCAGTATCTCAGCAGTGATGATGTGTTCTTCTGTGTGCATCACATCAGCACATCATAAACATTTGTCCTAATGCAGTTGATTTTAAAATTTACTTAAAGAGCTCTTTGAAATACTTATTTCACTATAGAGTTCATTATTTTTCTCTTCATTATTAAGTATCTTTATGTAGCTAAAGAAGAGCTGTGCATAAACCATCACATTTAATCCGGCAGCTGCCTTTCTTTCTTAGGTTTTCCTTGCATGTATCTGTCTTTGGAAAATGAAGACTCTTGTCTTTGTTTACAGGGCAGAAAAATTGAGTAAAACACAGGTTCTTCCACTTACAGGATATTTGACAAAATATTCTTTCTGGGCCAAACACATTGGCATTACTAGTGAGCTTGTTAGAAATTCAGAAAGCAGAGTTTATTTCAGATCTTCTGGGAAAAAAAATTGTGCACAAGATCTTCAGTTTATTGTTCACATTAAAACTTGAGAGGTGCCTTCTAACTCAACATCTTTTTTGTCTGAAAAATATACACAACTCATTCTTTGTGTGGCAAATATAGCACTAAAAAAGTACATGTTTGTGTTTATGCATTTAGTTTTATACTTTAGTATTCATAAAAGTATATATACACTGGTGTTGTAGATCTTATACCATTCTCATTCCTCAGAGAATACATTAGAGAATATTTCCGTGTTGAAAATTGTTGGATAACTTCAGTCATTCCTGTAAATCAGAACCAAGCTTTTTTACTCTCTCATTTAACCTTAACTCAAATGATAAATTTTGCCCACGTGTAAATATGTGTGTTTGTGTGCACGTGTGCATGCGTGTGTGTGTGTTTGTTTCAGGGGCCGTTGACATTTAGGGATGTGGCCGTAGAATTCTGTCTGGAGGAGTGGCAATGCCTAGACACTGCTCAGCAAGATTTGTATAGGAAAGTAATGTTAAGAGAACTACAGAAACCTGGTCTTGGGTGAGAATAACTTTAATACACAATTCCTTATATACCCTAAAGTTTTCATTTCTCTGTTTTCGTAGAATAATTTTTGATAATTTATGCTTTTCATAAATGAGTTTCTGATGCCTGTTTTAAAAAAATCTTGAGGAATTGTCCATGTAAAAAAAAAAATTCTTCAGGATGTTTTATCTTGGCCTGATGTTTTTACATTTCTGAGCTGGTCTATATCCTTCACTCTAGTGAGAATTTCAGAAATTTAGTGGTATAAAATATTGTTGCCCATATGTTAAAATCTATATGCCACCACTAATTTTTTATCCATGAATACTGGGTGGTGAAATTAAGCACCTACAAATTTAAAATATTTTCTAAATGTTAAGAACTTTCTGTCATTAAATATTATTTTGGGATAAATTTTCTAGAATATTCTATTACATCCTCTTTATTAAGCATGGTACTAGGTAGGCAATTAGAGAATACGGGCAAGATTCATGTTATTTATTTTTAATAAAGCAGGTATTGCTGTCTCTAAGCCAAATCTGATCACCTATCTGGAGCAAGGAAAAGATCCCTGGAATATGAAGAGACACAGTATGGTAGTGAAATCCCCAGGTAGGTGAGAGTGAATGAAACAGTTGACATAGATGAAAGATTGAAAGATTAAAAAAAAAAAAAAAGCCAGTCCCTGCCGGGCGCAATGGCTCACACCTGTAATCCCAGCACTTTGGGAGGCCGAGGCTGGTGGATAGCCTGAGCTCAGGAGTTCGAGACCAGACTGTTTTACACCAACATGGTGTAAACTCTGTCTCTACTAAAAATAGAAAAATTAGCCAGGTGTGGTGGCAGGTGCCTGTAATCCCAGCTCCTCAGGAGGCTAAGGCAAGAGAATTGCTTAAACTGGGAGACAGAGGTTGCAGTGAGCCGAGATCGCACCACTGCACTCCAGCCTGGGGGACAAAAGCAAGACTTCATCTCAAAAAACAAAAAGAAAAGAAAATAGTTATCAAGTGAATATAATACCATCACCGAATCTGTCCTGCTGATTTGGGAAGCTGTGTTCCAAAGCAAAGAGTTTCTCGGAAGCCTGAGGTATATATGTTTTTGTTGTTGTTGTTGTTGTTATTCTCACATAGGGCCATCTTCTGTCTTATGCTTTTAAATTCTCTAAGGATTCTACTTTCTCTTCATTGATACTCCTTTAAGTTTACAGTGAGAGCGAAAATCCTCTTCATGGCATATAAGAGACTGCACAATCTGACTGCTTTTCCATTGTTTTGGGAGACATACAAATATCTGCATCTGCATGATTTTGAGAAACTTATGTTAAACTATTTTATTAGTTCTCTTTTTGCATCATTTCTAAAAATATGTGAGGGTAGTGGTCTCTGTTCTATTGGTTTTTATGTTAATTTTCTGAACATTTCATCCTATTCTTGTTAGTATATTCTTGAAATATAGTTTGAAATTATTAAGTATGATGTCCCTCTGTTTTTTTCTCATAATTAATTTGGCTATTCGAAGTTTATTGTAGTTTTTTGTAAATTTTAGAATTGTAATTTTCATTACTATAAGAAAAAATGCTACTGGAATTTTGATAGGAAGTTTGCTGAATCTATAGATTACTTTAGAGAATATGGTACTTTAACAGTATTTATTTTTTCAATCCATAAATATGAAATATTTTTAAATTTATTTGTGTCTTCCCTAGTTTCTTTATTGGTTTATATCTTTCATTGTTAAGATTTTTTGTCTCTTGGGTTAAATTTGTTCTCAGAAATTAATTATTTTATTTATATTTTTAAAAAGATTGTTTTCTTGGTTGGCATGGTGGCTGGGGCCTGTAATCCCAGCAATTTGGGAGGCTGAGGCAGGTGGATCACTTGAGTTCAGGAGTTTGAGACCAGTCTTGCCAGTATGGTGAAATCCTGTCTCTACTGAAAATGTAAATAATTAGTTGGGTGTGGCAGTGAGCACTTGTAATCCCAGCTACTCAGGAGGCTGAACCAGGGGAATCACTTTTACCAGGGAGGCAGAAGTTGCAGTGAGCCGAGATCACTGTATTACACTCCAGCCTGGGCCACAGAGCAAGACTGTGTCTCAAAAACAAAACAAAAAATTAAATTAAAAAAATAATTTTTTTTTTTTCTAAGATGGAGTCTCACTCTGTTGCCCAGGCTGGAGTGCAGTGGTGTGCTCTCTGCTCACTGCAAGCTCCGCCTCCTGGGTTCTTGCCATTCTCCTGCCTGAGCTGCTCGAGTAGCTGGGACTACAGGCACCAGCCACCGTACCTGGCTCATTTTTTTGTATTTTTAGTAGAGACAAGGTTTCACCGTGTTAGCCAGGATGGTCTCGATCTCCTGACCTCATGATCCACCCACCTTGGCCTCCCAAAATGATGGGATTACAAGTGTGAGCCACCATGCCTGGCCTAATAAAATTTTTAAAATTTCTATTGTATCCAATAGCTTGTTTTAAGTGTATAGAACAATAACATACATTTATGTTAATTTTATATTTTGTTAATTTACTGAGTGTATTTATGAGTTTAGACAAATTTCAGTGTACTATGGTTTTTTATATATGTTATATATATTCCTCAAACAGCAACTTTTTACTTATTTGTCTTCAGTTTCAATGGCTTAAAAAAAAATTTTTTTTTTTCATTATTCTGCTACATACTTCCAGTGCTATGTTAAAATAGAAGCATTGACAATGGGCACAATAGAGTTTACTATTGGTATCTGTGAATTTGAAACAGCAAACAACTCCTTAAGTTTTCATAAACTAATTTCAGAAGATAAAGATCTTTTCTTGGGTCCCCAGGGTTCTGGGATACCCCCTGGGTTTGTAGTGGAGTGGGGTTGTAACTTGGTTGCAAGGCTGCTGGGTCTGCACTAGGGTCCACATTTAGTTGTCTTGTTGCAAGAGGCTTGGGTAGTTGTAATTCCCAATTTTTTTTTTTTTTTTTTTTTGAGACAGGAGTCTTGCTCTGTCACCTGGGTGGAGTGCAATGGTGTGATCTCAGCTCATCAAAACCTCTGCCTAGTTCAAGCGATTCTCATGCCTCAGCCTCCTGAGTAGCTGGGATTACAGATGCCTGCCAGCACGCCCAGCTAATTTTTTTGTGTTTTTAGTGGAGACTGGGTTTCACCATATTGGCTGAGCTGGTCTCGAACTCCTGACCTCAGGTGATCTGCCCGCCTTGGCCTCCCAAAGTGCTGGGATTACAGACGTGAGCCACCGCGCCCGGCCACTGGTTTCTTTTAAATGCTTGTTAGAAGTTTCACATCAGAATATTTTATTTATAATTATACTGCATATTCTCTGAAATTTTACTGCCAATTATTCAAAATACCTGCCTTTGATGAGTACACATTTACAGTCACTGTAGTCAGACAAATTCTTTCTTAATGGTACATTAATGTTGCATACCAAATTGTATGAGTAAACATGTCTTATTGTTGTGCAGTTTCATATTAGTGGTATTTTAGTGTAGGTTTCTTAATATCAGCTTATCGTGGTTTTTGGTTGTTTTATGTATTACAATTTTAGTCAATTTGCAATTCTGTCTGTATACTTTATGTCGATGTAAGGTTTAATTAAAAGATAAATCAGCCATATCTCTATCACAATCATATATGTGTGTTTATCTGTAAATATGACCCCAATATTGGTTATGGCTTATCTTGTATATATTCTTTCTTTTTTTTTTTTTTTCTTGAGGTGGAGTCTCTCTCTGTTGCCCAGGCTGGAGTGCAGTGGCACAATCTCAGCTCACTGCAATCTCTGCCTCTCGGGTTCACATCATTCTCCTTCCTTAGCCTCCCAAGTAACTGGGACTACAGGCCTCTGCAACCACATCTGGCTAATTTTTTGTATTTTTAGTAGAGAGGGGGTTTCACCATGTTAGCCAGGATGGTCTCGATCTCCTGACCTCGTGATCTGCCCGCCTCAGCCTCCCAAAGTGCCATGAATATATATTTCCTTTGTGTAAGAGAAACACTTCTGTGATTTGAAGGTAATTTTTGAAAAGATTTATAATTCTTTGTTTTTTTCAGTTTTTTGGTTAGAAAATTAATTGTTGTAAAAACACATAAAATTTAGCATCTTAAATCTATTTAAATGTACATTTCAGGGCCCAACATGTGGGTGGCTCACATGTGTAATTTCAGAAATTTGGGAGTCCAAAACAGGAAGATCACTTGAGCCCAAAAGTTTCAGACCAGCCTGGGCACCATATGAACCAGCCTGGGCACCATATGAACCAGCCTGGGCAACATATGAAGATTCCCTCTTTACAAAAATTTGTTAAAAGTAGCCAGGCATGGTGGTGTGCACCGGTGGTTCCAGCTACTTGGGAGATTGAGAGGGGAGGATTACTTGAGCCTGGAAGTTTGAGGCTGAAGTGACCCTTAATTGTGCCACTTCACTTCAGCTTGGGTGACAGAGTGAGACCCTATCTCAAAAGAAAGCTGTATATTTCAGGCATGTTAAGTATATTCACATAGTTACGCAAAAGACTTCTAAAAGTTTTACATCTTGTGAAACTAAAACCCAGTACCCATTAAGTAACAACAACGCATTTACCCTCTCCCCAGGCTTGACAAACACCCTTCCAGTTTCTGTTTTTATAAGTGTGACTACTTAAGATATCTTATATAAGTGGAATCATACGGTATCCGTCATTTCGTTTCTGACATATAGGTGACATTTGGAAAGTTTATCGTAAAATGTGATAATTTCTTCTTTAAAACTGAATAATATTTTATTGTATATATATATGCAACACTTTTGATGTGTTTATAAATCAAGAGACATCTGAGTTGCTTCAGCCCTTTGGCTTTTGTGAATATGGGTACAATAAACATGGATGTTCTGATAGGTCTTCCAGGTCTTGTGTTTCATATTTTGACTATAAATTCATAAATGGAATTGTTGTATTTGATAATTCAATTTTTAATTATTTGAGAAACATAACATTTTAAAATAATAACTGTATCTTTGTTTTCTACTAACAATATAGGTTTCATTTTTATTGCATCATCAACAGATTTGGTGTGCTTAAAAAATTTATAGTGGCCATTGTAATGGGTGTGAGGCAATTTTGTTTTTCACTGTTATTTTCAGGTGTTTCTGTACAAAGTAGAGAAATGTTCTGTGTCATTTCAAATTCTCTTTTTCTATATGTGTATCTTTTCTGATGAAAATTTTGTTCAATTGCTCATTTCTAAATCAATTTAGCATTATTGTTCAGTTTTAAGAGTTGTTCATATATTATGAATATTAACTCCTATCACATATGATTTGCAAATATTTTCACCTATTTCCTAGAAGGCATTTTCCCTCAATTGAATATTTTTTTTAATGTGCAGAAATTTTCAAGTATAGTGTAGTTACATTTTTCTGTTTTTTTCTTTGTAATTCATGCATTTAATATCATATCTAAGAAAATGGTGCCAAGACCCATATCATCTCATTTTTTAAAGAGATTTGTTATTTTTTCATGTCTAAGTTTTTTTGGTTTTGTTTTTGTTTTTGAGATGGAGTTTCATTCTTGTTGCCCAGGCTGGAATGCAATGGCACGATCTTGGCTCATGGCAACTTCAGTCTTCCAGGTTCAAGCAATTCTCCTCCCTCAGCCTCCCAAGTAGCTGGGATTGCAGGCAAGCACAACCACACCCAACTAATTTTGTATTTTTAGTAGAGACTAAAAATACATGTTGGTCTCTATGTTGGTCAGGCTGGTCTGGAACTCCTGACTTCGGGTGATCCACCCACCTTGGCCTCCCAAAGTACCGGGATTACAGGCATGAGCCACCACGCCTGGCCGCATGTCTATGTATTTTTTTTGTAAACTTTTTGTATATAGTTTTAAAAAATGGTGTAACTTTATTTCATCAGTGTTGATGTTGTTTTTAACATTTTTTGAGAAGATTATCTTTTCTCTATTGTGAGTTCATGGCAGCTTTGCAAAAGATCAGCTAATCACATACAGAAGGCTTCATTTCTGGGCTCTCTGTTCTTTCATCTTTTTATTTTTGTGTAAATATCACACTGTTTTTGTTATTGCAGCTTTTAATGTGTTTTGAAATCAGAAAATATAATGTCTCTTTGTTCTTTTTTACGAGTGTTTTGTGAGTTATAGTTTATAATCAAATTTTAAAATGTTAAGCAGGCTGGGTGTGCTGGATTACACCTGTAATCCCAACACTTTGGGAGGCTGAGGCAGGCAGATTGCCTGAGCTCAGGAGTTCACAACCAGCCTGGGCAACAGAGTGAAACCCCGTCTCTACTAAAATACAAAAAATTAGTAGGGTGTGGTGGCGCATGCCTGTAGTCCCACCTACTCGGAGGCTGAGGCAGAAGAATTGCTTGAACCTGGGATGCGGAGGTTGCAGTGAGCTGAGATTGCTCCACTGCACTCCAGCCTGGGTGACAGAGTGAGACTCCATCTCAAAAAAAAAAAAAGTTAATGTTTTTGCAATAAAACTGCGCTACTGTAATTTTTTTGTTTGTTTGTTTGTTTTTGAGATGGAGTCGGCTCTGTCGCCCAGGCTGGAGTGCAGTGGCTGGATCTCAGCTCACTGCAAGCTCCGCCTCCCGGGCTTACCCCATTCTCCTGCCTCAGCCTCCCAAGTAGCTGGGACTACAGGCACCCGCCACGTCGCCTGGCTAGTTTTTTGTATTTTTTCTTTTAGTAGAGACGGAGTTTCAACGTGTTAGCCAGGATGGTCTCCATCTCCTGACCTCGTGATCCGCCAATCTTGGCCTCCCAAAGTGCTGGGATTACAGGCTTTTTTTTTTTTTTTGAGATGGAGTTTCGCTCTTTCGCCTAGGCTAGAGTGCGGTGGCTGAATCTCAGCTTACTGTATCCTCCGCCTTTTGGTTTCAAGGAATTCTCCCTCAATCTCACATTGCATTAAATCTGTAGATTACATTGAGCATTATGGACATCTTCAAAATATTTCAAATTTTGAACAAGAGCATGCTGAAGGGTGTGTTGTTTAATTTCTATGTATTCGTACTTTTTTTTTTCTGTTTTATACTGCTGAGACCAGCTCGACTGGGGAGACCCCAACCCAGAGGCACTAGAGGAATTAAAGACACACACATAGAAATATAGAGGTGTGAAGTGGGAAATCAATGGTCTCATAGCCTTCAGTCTCACCTGAACAGAGATTTACCCATGTATTTATTAACAAGCCAGTCATTAGCTTTGTTTCTATAGATACTAGATTAACTAAAAGTATCCCTTGTAGGAAATGAAGGGATGGGCTGAAATAAAGGGATGAGTTCGGCTAGTTATCTGCAGCAGGAGCATGTCCTTAAGGCACAGATTGCTCATGCTATTGTTTGTGGTTTAAGAATGCCTTTAACCGGTTTTCTGCCCTGGGCAGGCCAGGTGTTCCTTGCCCTCATTCTGGTAAACCCACAACCTTAGTGTGGGCATTATGGCCATCATAAACATGTCACAGTGCTGCAGAGATTTTGTTTATGGCCAGTTTGGGGGCCAGTTTATGGCCAGATTTGGGGGGCCTGTTCCCAACATGTCCCCCTGTGATTTGCAGATCGATAAAGGCAAAGGCAGCTTTGTCATGGTGAGCTACCTCTCGCAGAAGTCAGGATCCGTAACTACAGACTATCAACACAGATTAAAAGCACAATCATTGAACTCACAGAGCTTCCGAGTGTTTTTGTCCATTTTAATGGGTTACTAGCTGCTAATCTGTCTGTAGCTCCTTTAAGCCCTGTAGTTCTTGGCAGCAAGGTCCAGGTGTGCCTGGGATGCTTTAAATATTTGTTCTTTTAATTTTGTAATATTCAAAGATAAGTCTGTAGAGTGTCTTTCTGGATGCTTTTTTATTCTTTCCCAAACTTTGATCTTATTAAGAACTATTAATAGTTTCCACAAATCCTTGTGTTTAGCTCCTACAGCGGGCCATATAATTTGAGGTTGAGGTGCCACTATACCGCCATGGTTCCAGATAATAGGAACACTTGCTGTACTTCTTATCATTTCTATCATCTGACCATTTTGTTCAGATCAGCTGAACATAGTGTGGCCATGGCACACAGACTGAGAGGTGCAATTTAAGCTAAACATCCCCTTAGGGGACCAGTTAGTAATGATTCCATAGGAATCGTTGTGCAGCACCTCTGCCCGTTCTGCAGTGCACTCTTTCTAAAGAAGTACATTCATTTTTTTCTGGTCAGGTTCTATTTTGTTTACAAATAGGTTTTTGAGGGCAGTATTCCTCAATTATAGGAGCAGATTTAGTATGGTAAATACTGAGATCAGAAAGCATGTGTAACTGCGTCATAGAGTGATTACATCCAGGCATTATTACCAGCCAAGATAGATAAATGTGCCCAATAAGTATAATTGTTCTCTGTGTCAGCCCTTGTTGAAGGCATACTCACAACAATGGTGATAATAGCTGTCATAGCTACCACTAAATTACTCATTGTGACTGGTTGTTCCACTTTACTCAGGGTTTCTTCTGCCATCTGTGACAGCTTCTTGATCTGTCCCAATGTGGGTGGCTGTGTTCAATGGGTGTTGCTTGTGACAGTAGGGGTCTTCCTCAGTATCACTCTCGACATGGCTAGAACCGGAGGGTCCTCAGGATCCTCCCAGAATCTCTTCCTCGGCATCTGGCTCATGATAAAAGTTTCAGATGTCTTGATGATATCCAAATCGGCTATTGATTTTGGCCTGGAGGAACAAAAGCATAACCTCTACCCCAAGTTATTATTTTACCTATTTTCCAACTTTTTGTTATCGGCTGTCTCCACCAAATCAGTTCTGCTTCTGTCTTTGCAGCTGGTTTCTGTAGATGCTGTTCAGCTGCTGATAACATCTGGCCTTTGGGCAGGCTCAAACAATTTAAAATTAATAATGCTAGATTCAGTTGCATCTGTGGGGTTCCCTATTCTCTATTTTCCTCCCTCTGCTTCTGCAACTGCTGTGTTAGGGAGAGATTCATTCTTTCCACTATGGCTTGTTCTTGAGAATTGTATGGGATACCAGTAATGTGTTTAATATTCCACATAGAGAAAAATGTAGCTATAGCTTGGCTAGTGTAGCCTGGGGCATTATCTGTTTTAATAGAAGCTGGAATGCCCATCACCACAAAGCACTGCAAAAGGTGATGTTTAACACAGGCAGAAGACTCTCCTGATTGGCATGTAGGCCAGACAAAATGACAGAAGGTGTCCACACATACATGTACATAAGCTAGTCTCCCAAGTGAGGGAACATGTGTGACATCCATTTGCCAAAGAGAGTTAGGTTCCAATCCTCGAGGATTAACTCCTCCTGTAAAAGATGAGGAATACACCATTTGGCAAGTTGGGCATTGCTGGATAATAACTTTAGCTTCTTTCCAGGTAATGCTGTATCTGCATTTGAGACCAGAGGCATTAACATGGGTTAAATTGTGAAAGTGTCTAGCATTAGATATTGCATTAGCAACTAGGTGATCAGCCATTTGATTCCCTTCAGTCAAAGGTCCTGGAAGAGGTGTATGAGCCCTAATGTTAGTGATGTAAAAAGGGTGCATTCTACTCCTAACTGCTGTTTGCAGTTGGGTAAATAAAGTCATCAGTTGTTCATCTGTATGAAATCGTAACTGAGCATTTTCAATTAACTGTGTGGAATGAACCATGTATGAAGAATCAGAAATCACATTAATAGGCACATCAAAAGCAATCAATACCTCAATTACCGCTACAAGCTCTGCTTTTTGAGCTGAAGTATAGGGCATCTGGAAAACTTTACTTTTCGAGCCAGAATAAGAAGCTTTACCATTACTAGACCCATCTGTAAAAACATTCTCAGTACCTTCAATTGGTTTACATTTAGTTATTTTAGGGATAATCCAGTTAATTTCAAAAAAATGAAACAATTTGGTTTTAGGAAAATGATTATCAACAAGACCCACAAAGTCAGCTTAATGGGTTTGCCAAGTAAGACTGTTTATAAAAGCTTGTTGTATTTGTGCCTTCATGGGAGGGATAATAACTTTTCCAGGATCATATCCATGTAATTTAATAATCTGAGTTCTCCCAATCTCTATCATAGTAGTGATTTGATCTAAATAAGGAGTTAGAGTCCGTGAATTAGTATGTGGAAGAAAAAGCCACTCTACTTAAAGTCCTGTTCTTGGACAATAACACCAGTAGGTGAATGCTGAGTTGAAAAAATTAACAAATCTAGAGTCTTCTCTGGATCTATTCTATTTATTTGAGCTTTATGAACTTGCTTCTCAATTAGTTATAACTCTCCCTCAGCCTGACCTTTGTTAATTGTGGAGGGCTAGTGAGACTAGGATTTCCCCTAAGGATAGAAAACAGATTACTCATGGCATAGGTAGGAATGCCTGGAGCAGGTCATATCCAAGTAATGTCCCCTAGTAATTTTTTTGAAAGTCATTTAATGTTTTCAGTTGATCCCTACGTATGGTTACTTTCTGTGGCACAATGGTAGTGTCATTTACAAAGGTTTCCAAATAGGAGTAGGGAGTAGTAGTATGAATTTTGTCAGGAGCTGTAATTAAACCAGTACAAGAAATCAAATTTTGCAAGTGATTGTAACATTGGAGTAATATTTCTCACGTAGGGGCAGCACAAAGTATATCATCCATATAATGAATACTGTAACACTGAAAATTTTTTATGAGTAGATTCAATTACTTGCCCTACATACGTCTGGCAAATTGTTGGACTGTTTAACATCACCTTGTGGCAACACCTTCCAATGAAAACGCTTAGCAGGCTGCAGGTTGTTTACTGTAGGAATCGTAAATGCAAACCGTTCACAGTTTTGCTCAGCTAAAGGGATAGTAAAGAAGCAGTCTTTTAAATCTATGACTTTTTTTTTTTTTTATTATACTTTAAGTTCTAGGGTACATGTGCATAACATGCAGGTTTCTTACATATGTATACTTATGCCATGTTGGTGTGCTGCACCCATCAACTCGTCAGCACCCATCAATTCATCATTTATATCATGTATAACTCCCCAATGCAATCCCTTCCTCCTCCCCCCCGCCATGATAGGCCCCAGTGTGTGATGTTCCCCTTCCCGAGACCAAGTGATCTCATTGTTCAGTTCCCATCTATGAGTGAGAACATGCGGTGTTTGGTTTTCTCTTCTTGTGATAGTTTGCTAAGAATGATGGTTTCCAGCTGCATCCATGTCCCTACAAAGGACGCAAACTCATCCTTTTTTATGGCTGCATAGTATTCCATGGTGTATATATGCCACATTTTCTTAATCCAGTCTGTCACAGATGGACATTTGGGTTGATTCCAAGTCTTTGCTATTGTGAATAGTACCGCAATAAACATACGTGTGCATGTGTCTTTGTAGTAGAGTAATTTATAATCCTTTGGGTATATACCCAGTAGTGGGATGGCTGGGTCATATGGTACATCTAGTTCTAGATCCTTGAGGAATTGCCATACTGTTTTCCATAATGGTTGAACTAGTTTACAATCCCACCAACAGTGTAAAAGTGTTCCTGTTTCTCCACATCCTCTCCAACACCTGTTGTTTCCTGACTTCTTAATGATTGCCATTCTAACTGGTGTGAGATGGTATCTCATTGTGGTTTTGATTTGCATTTCTCTGATGGCGAGTGATGATGAGCATTTTTTCATGTGTCTGTTGGCTGTATGGATGTCTTCTTTTGAGAAATGTCTGTTCATATCCTTTGCCCACTTTTTGATGGGGTTGTTTGTTTTTTTCTTGTATATTTGTTTGAGTTCTTTGTAGATTCTGGATATTAGCCCTTTGTCAGATGAGTAGGTTGCAAAAATTTTCTCCCATTCTGTAGGTTGCCTGTTCACTCTGATGGTAGTTTCTTTTGCTGTGCAAAAGCTCTTTAGTTTAATTAGATCCCATTTGTCAATTTTGGCTTTTGCTGCCGTTGCTTTTGGTGTTTTAGACATGAAGTCCTTGCCCATGCCTATGTCCTGAATGGTACTACCTAGATTTTCTTCTAGGGTTTTGATGGTATTAGGTCTAACATTTAAGTCTCTAATCCATCTTGAATTAATCTTCGTATAAGGGGTAAGGAAAGGATCCAGTTTCAGCTTTCTACTTATGGCTAGCCAATTTTCCCAGCACCATTTATGAAATAGGGAATCCTTTCCCCATTTCTTGTTTCTCTCAGGTTTGTCAAAGATCAGATGGCTGTAGATGTGTGGTATTATTTCTGAGGACTCTGTTCTGTTCCATTGGTCTATATCTCTGTTATGGTACCAGTACCATGCTGTTTTGGTTACTGTAGCCTTGTAGTATAGTTTGAAGTCAGGTAGCGTGACGCCTCCAGCTTTGTCCTTTTGACTTAGGATTGTCTTGGCAATGCGGGCTCTTTTTTGGTTCCATATGAACTTTAAAGCAGTTTTTTCCAATTCTGTGAAGAAAGTCATTGGTAGCTTGATGGGGATGGCATTGAATCTATAAATAACCTTGGGCAGTATGGCCATTTTCACGATATTGATTCTTCCTATCCATGAGCATGGTATGTTCTTCCATTTGTTTGGGTCCTCTTTGATTTCACTGAGCAGTGGTTTGTAGTTCTCCTTGAAGAGGTCCTTTACATCCCTTGTAAGCTGGATTCCTAGGTATTTTATTCTCTTTGAAGCAATTGTGAATGGAAGTTCATTCCTGATTTGGCTCTCTGCTTGTATGTTACTGGTGTATAAGAATGCTTGTGATTTTTGCACATTAATTTTGTATCCTGAGACTTTGCTGAAGTTGCTTATCAGCTTAAGGAGATTTTGGGCTGAGACAATGGGGTTTTCTAAATATACAATCATGTCATCTGCAAACAGGGACAATTTGACTTCTTCTTTTCCTAACTGGATACCCTTGATTTCTTTCTCTTGCCTGATTGCCCTAGCCAGAACTTCCAAGACTATGTTGAATAGGAGTGGTGAGAGAGGGCATCCCTGTCTTGTGCCAGTTTTCAAAGGGAATTTTTCCAGTTTTTGCCCATTCAGTAGGATATTAGCTGTGGGTTTGTCATAAATAGCTCTTATTATTTTGAGGTACGTTCCATCAATACCAGATTTATTGAGCGTTTTTAGCATAAAGGGCTGTTGAATTTTGTCAAAAGCCTTTTCTGCATCTATTGAGATAATCATGTGGTTCTTGTCTTTGATTCTGTTTATATGCTGGATTACGTTTATTGATTTGCGAATGTTGAACCAGCCTTGCATCCCAGGGATGAAGCCCACTTGATCATGGTGGATAAGCTTTTTGATGTGCTGCTGAATCCGGTTTGCCAGTATTTTATTGAGAATTTTTGCATCAATGTTCATCAGGGATATTGGTCTAAAATTCTCTTTTTTTGTTGTGTCTCTGCCAGGCTTTGGTATCAGAATGATGTTGGCCTCATAAAATGAGTTAGGGAGGATTCCCTCTTTTTCTATTGATTGGAATAGTTTCAGAAGGAATGTTACCAGCTACTCCTTGTACCTCTGGTAGAATTCAGCTGTGAATCCATCTGGTCCTGGACTTTTTTTCGTGGGTAGGCTATTAATTATTGCCTCAATTTCAGAGCCTGCTATTGGTCTATTCAGGGATTCAACTTCTTCCTGGTTTAGTCTTGGAAGAGTGTAAGTGTCCAGGAAATTATCCATTTCTTCTAGATTTTCTAGTTGATTTGCGTAGAGGCATTTATAGTATTCTCTGATGGTTGTTTGTATTTCTGTGGGGTCAGTGGTGATATCCCCTTTATCATTTTTTATTGCGTCTATTTGATTCCTCTCTCTTTTCTTCTTTATTAGTCTTGCTAGTGGTCTGTCAATTTTATTGATCTTTTCAAAAAACCAACTCCTGGATTCATTGATTTTTTGGAGGGTTTTTTGTGTCTCTATCTCCTTCAGTTCTGCTCTGATCTTAGTGATTTCTTGCCTTCTGCTAGCTTTTGAATCTGTTTGCTCTTGCCTCTCTAGTTCTTTTAATTGTGATGTTAGAGTGTCAATTTTAGATCTTTCCTGCTTTCTCTTGTGGGCATTTAGTGCTATAAATTTCCCTCTACACACTGCTTTAAATGTGTCCCAGAGATTCTGGTATGTTGTATCTTTGTTCTCATTGGTTTCAAAGAACATCTTTATTTCTGCTTTCATTTCGTTATGTACCCAGTAGTCATTCAGGAGCAGGTTGTTCAGTTTCCTTGTAGTTGAGCGGTTTTGATTGAGTTTCTTAGTCCTGAGTTCTAGTTTGATTGCACTGTGGTCTGAGAGACAGTTTGTTATAATTTCTGTTCTTGTACATTTGCTGAGGAGTGCTTTACTTCCAATTATGTGGTCAATTTTGGAATAAGTGCGATGTGGTGCTGAGAAGAATGTATATTCTGTTGATTTGGGGTGGAGAATTCTATAGATGTCTATTAGGTCCGCTTGGTGCAGAGATGAGTTCAATTCCTGGATATCCTTGTTAACTTTCTGTCTCGTTGATCTGTCTAATGTTGACAGTGGAGTGTTGAAGTCTCCCATTATTATGTATGGGAGTCTAAGTCTCTTTGTAGGTCTCTAAGGACTTGCTTTATGAATCTGGGTGCTCCTGTATTGGGTGCATATATATTTAGGAGAGTTAGCTCTTCCTGTTGAATTGATCCCTTTACCATTATGTAATGGCCTTCTTTGTCTCTTTTGATCTTTGATGGTTTAAAGTCTGTTTTATCAGAGACTAGGATTGCAACCCCTGCTTTTTTTTGTTCTCCATTTGCTTGGTAGATCTTCCTCCATCCCTTTATTTTGAGCCTATGTATGTCTCTGCATGTGAGATGGGTCTCCTGAATACAGTGGACTGATGGGTCTTGACTCTTTATCCAGTTTGCCAGTCTGTGTCTTTTAATTGGAGCATTTAGTCCATTTACATTTAAGGTTAATATTGTTATGTGTTAACTTGATCGTGTCATTATGATATTAACTGGTGATTTTGCTCGTTAGTTGATGCAGTTTCTTCCTAGCCTCGATGGTCTTTACATTTTGGCATGTTTTTGCAATGGCTGGTACCGGTTGTTCCTTTCCATGTTTAGGGCTTCCTTCAGGGTCTCTTGTAAGACAGGCCTGGTGGTGACAAAATCTCTAAGCATTTGCTTATCAGTAAAGGATTTTATTTCTCCTTCACTGATGAAACTTAGTTTGGCTGGATATGAAATTCTGGGTTTAAAATTCTTTTCTTAAGAACGTTGAATATTGGCCCCCACTCTCTTCTGGCTTGTAGAGTTTCTGCCGAGAGATCTGCTGTTAGTCTGATGGGCTTCCCTTTGTGGGTAACCTGACCTTTCTCTCTGGCTGCCCTTAAGATTTTTTCCTTCATTTCAACTTTGGTGAATCTGGCAATTATGTGTCTTGGAGTTGCTCTTCTGGAGGAGTATCTTTGTGGCGTTCTCTGTATTTCCTGAATTTGAATGTTGGCCTGCCCTACTAGTTGGGGAAGTTCTCCTGGATGATATCCTGAAGAAATCCCATACTTCTTGCAGGCTTTGTTCATTTCTTTTTCTTCTTTTTTCTTTTGGTTTTCTCTTCTCGCTTCATTTCATTCATTTGATCCTCTATCGCTGATACTCTTTCTTCCAGTTGATCGAGTCGGTTACTGAAGCTTGTGCATTTGTCACGTATTTCTCGTGTCATGGTTTTCATCTCTGTCATTTCGTTTATGATCTTCTCTGCATTAATTAGTCTAGCTGTCAATTCTTCCACTCTTTTTTCAAGATTTTTAGTTTCTTTGCGCTGGGTACGTCATTCCTCCTTTAGCTCTGAGAAGTTTGATGGACTGAAGCCTTCTTCTCTCAATTCGTCAAAGTCATTCTCTGACCAGCTTTGATCCGTTGCTGGCAATGGGCTGCGCTCCTTTGCATGGGGAGATGCGCTCTTATTTTTTGAATTTCCAGCTTTTCTGCCCTGCTTCTTCCCCATCTTTGTGGTTTTATCTGTCTCTGTTCTTTAATGATGGTGACGTACTGATGGGGTTTTGGTATAGGTGTCCTTCCTATTTGATAGTTTTCCGTCTGACAGTCAGAAGGACTGTCTGTTGGTCTGTTGGAGATTGCTTGAGGTCCACTCCAGACCCTGTTTGCCTGGGTATCAGCAGCAGAGGTTGCCAAAGATAGAATATTGCTGAACAGTGAGTGTACCTGTCTGATTCTTCCTTTGGAAGTTTCCTCTCAGGGGTGTCTCCACCCTGTGAGGTGTGGGGTGTCAAACTGCCCCTAGTGGGCGATGTCTCCCAGCTAGGCTACTCAGGGGTCAGGGACCCACCTGAGCCGGCAGTCTGTCTGTTCTCAGATCTCAACCTCCGCGTTGGGAGATCCACAGCTCTCCCCAAAGCTGTCAGACAGAGTCGTTCGCGTCTGCACCGGCCCCCGCTGCTTCCCCTATTGGACTCCAGCTGTGCGCTGTCCCCAATGGTGGAGTCTACAGAGACAGGCAGGCTTCCTTGAGCTGCTGTGAGCTCCACCCAGTTCGAGCTTCCCAGCGGCTTTGTTTACCTACTTAAGCCTCAGCAATGGCGGGCGCCCCTCCCCCAGCCTCGCTGCTGCCTTGTGGATAGATCGCCGCAGACTGCTGTGTTAGCAGTGAGGGAGGCTCCGTGGGCGTGGGACCCTCCCGGCCAGGTGTGGGATATATTCTCCTGGTGTGCCTGTTTCCTTAAAGCGCAGTATTGGGGTGGGAGTTACCCGATTTTCCAAGTGTTGTGTGTCTCAGTTCCCCTGGCTAGGAAAACGGATTTCCTTCCCCCTTGCACTTCCAGGTGAGGCGATGCCTCACCCTGCTTCAGCTCTCGCTGGTCAGGCTGCAGCAGCTGACCAGCACCGATTGTCCGGCACTCCCTAGTGAGATGACCCCAGTACCTCAGTTGAAAATGCAGAAATCACCGGTCTTCTGTGTCGCTCGCGATGAGAGTTGGAGACTGGAGCTGTTCCTATTCCTTAAATCTATGACTGTTAAAGGCCAAATTTTGGAATTATAGCAAGAGAAGGCAATCCTGGCTGTAATGCTCCCATAGGTTGTATAACTGAACTGATGGCTCTTAAGTCAGTTGACATTCTCCATTTACCTGATTCTTTCTTAATTACGAAAACTGGAGAATTCCAAGGGGAAAATGTTGGAGCTATGTGCCTATTTTCTAATTGTTTGGTAACTAATTTCTCTAAAGCTCCAGTTTCTCTTTACTTAGCGGCCATTGTTCTATCCAAATTGGCTTATCTGGTAAACATTTTAAAGGTATAGGTTCTGGAGGCTTAACAATGGCTACCATCAAAAGTGATATTCTAATCTTTGGCAGGAACTTTGTCTTTCTGCTTGAAGTGGTTTTTTCAAACCTTGCAAAATTTTTTTCTAGGCCCATACCAGGGACATACCCCATTTCATGCATTGTATGTTGACTTTGAGGGCCATATAATTGTTCCAAAATTAGAACTTGTGCTCCCCATTGTTGTAATAAATCTCTTCCCCATAAATTGAAATGTCCCCTCCTGTATCTACCAAACCTTTGAATTTCTTTCCCTCAGTAGTTATTTCACAGGTAGGACGTTTATCAGTAATTTGAATTACCCAATAAGCTGCTTTGCCTTGTTTATTTGTGCTTCCAAATCCTCCTGTTCATTGAATTTTACTTTTTCCCATTTAAATCTATGACTTATTTGTGATTCCCATTTTAACATACGGCACAATCAGGAGCAGTGTTATGCGCTCTCCTGGCTCTGCTTTCTGGGGAACAGAAGTAGATATAACAATTTGAATTTCCCCATTGTAATCTGAATCAATGACTCCTGTATGTATTTGTGCCCCTTTTAAACCTGTATGTAGTTGTACCCCTTTTAAACTAGACCTTCCTAGAAGTAATGCTATTGTCCCCGCTGGCAAAGGTCCACAGACTGCTGCTGTTGGGACCTTTTGCAGGGGTTCCCCAGGCAGAAGGCTCACAGCTTTTGTGCAGCATAAATATACTGCAGCAATACCAGCTGTGGCGGAGGACAGACAATGTACAGGGATGAGAGAATGGCCCGAGCTGGAAATGCCCCAGTTTTGAATGGGGCCTGTGATGGGACCCTCATGGCATTTCCCAAAATCTGGTTCCCATCTTTATCAAACTTAGAGTGACAGTGATTAACCCAATGTTTTCCTTTTTTAGATTTTGGACATATTTCAGGATCAGCAGTTTTCTTTTTTCCCCTATCTGGCGGCCTGACTTGCTGATTTTTTCTACATTCTTTTTTAGTATGACCATGCTTCCCACAGTTAAAACAAGCTCCAGGAAATGGAGTATTTCCTTTATCCACTCTCAGCCCTGCCACTGTGTGTGCTAGCAGAGTGGCCTTATGCAGATTACTTCTGATAACCATCACAGGCCTTGATATAATCAACTAAATGTGCTTTCCCTCTGATAGGTCATATAGCAGCCTGGCAGTCGGGATTAGCATTGTTGAAAAGTAATAACTGCAACACTATATCCTGAGCAGCCAAATCTACAATCACCTTTTTAAGAGACTCCTGTAACTAAGCTATAAAATCCATGTATGGTTGTTTTGGTCCCTGTTTAACAGCACTAAAGGAAGGGTATTGTTCTCCACATGAAGTGATGTTTTCCCAAGCTCTAATACACACTCCTCTATGCTGTTCTATGGCATCCTGCATGACCACTTCTGCATCTAAACCCAGCCATCAAACCCCAAAAGTTGGTCTGCAGTTATATTAATTTGAGGTTGGGCCTGGGCATTGCGAGCAGCCTGAATGGAAGCTTCATCTGCCTACCAAGTTTTAAATTGTAAGAACTGAGCAGGAGTTAGACAATCTCGAGTAAGAGTATCCCAGTTAGTAGGAATCATCCAACTGGAAACAGCAATATTCTTTAATGGCCCCATTACAAAAGGAGAACCTGGTCCATACTGATTAATAGGTTGTTTAAACTCCTTGAGTATTTTAAAAGGAAAAGGCTCAAATGTAGCTATATTTCCCTGTTGATCTGGGGGGTGTATTCTAACAAGGAACTGCCAAGCCTCTCTATCACCCTCTCGTCTAGCTTGCTGAATTCCTGCCTGAAGAGAATTAAGAGTGGTGGCTCAAGGCACTGCTCGAACAGTTACTGCGGCAAGTAGTTTTTGCCCAGTGTCCTCCAGAAAAGAAAGATCTGGAGGTTCAGGCCACTCTTTTTCTTCAAAATAATAATGAGGGGTGCAGAAGAGTAGGGATGAACCTCCCTCCTGTGCCACTTTAGCTGGCAAATAAACCTGGTCTATAACCTCTTCTGTTACTTCGTTATACTCTCCTTCCTCCTCATTATCAGTGTGGAAAAGTTACAAGGAGGAAGGAACCAGGGCCCACACTTGTCCCATTGTTACCCTGATGCTTCCAAGCTCCCCTTCTTACTTACCATGGGAATTGTTTTAAGAGTACTTGGGTGTCATCCAGCTTAGTTCCACATTCTCCAGTCGTTGCTCCAGTGACCCTTTGACCTGGATTCGAGCCCCCAGGATGGACGCAACTTGCTGAGACCACCTCGGTTGGGGAGACCCTAACCCAGTAGCGCTAGAGGAATTAAAGATACACACAGAAATATAGAGGTGTGAAGTGGAAATCACAGGCCTCAGCCTTCAGAGCTGAGAGTCCCAAACAGAGATTTACCCATGTATTTATTAAAAGCAAGCCAGTCATTAGAATTGTTTCTATAGATATTAGATTAACTAAAAGTATCCCTTATGGGAAACGAAGGGATGGGCTGAAATAAAGGGATGGGTTAGGCTAGTTATCTGCAGCAGGAGCATGTCCTTAAGGCACAGATCGCTCATGCTATTGTTTCTGGTTTAAGAATGCCTTTATGTGGTTTTCCACCCTGGGTGGGCCAGGTGTTCCTTGCCCTCATTCTGGTAAACCCACAACCTCCCAACTTGGGCGTTATGGCCATCATGAATATGTCACAGTGCTGCAGAGATTTTGTTTATGGCCAGTTTGGGGGCCAGTTTATGGCCAGATTTTGGGGGGCCTGTTCCCAACATGTAAGTTCAGTGTTTTGCTGAGTTCTCTGAGTAGCCTATCAAATTATTGAACTTGAGGAGGAAGATGTGGAAGACCTTGGCTTGTTAGCAGTAGTTCAGAAATAAAGATGGTTATCCAGAGCCATGTGACTGGCATCTGTAGTTGGGACAGTGTTGTGGGACTGAGTCCTGAACTTGTGGATTCTGTGTTGACTCTGGGTAGTGTCAGAATTGAGTTGTTGGACAGCCAGTTGGTGTTGGATAATTGATTGGTGTTCAGCAAACTACACCTTTTTTTGTCAGACGAGAGCTACCACAGGGGCCTTGTGTTAGGGTTCTCTAGAGGGACAAAACTAATAGGATGGATATATATGTACAAAGGGGAGTTCATTTAGTATTAACTCACGTGATCACAAGGTCCCACTATAGGCCGTCTGCAAGCTGAGGAGCAAAAAGAGCCAGTCTGAGTCCCAAAACTGAAGAACTTGGAGTGCAATGTTTGAGGGAAGGAAGCATCCAGCCCAGGAGAAAGATGAAGGCTGGGAAGCTAGGCCAATGTAACCTTTTCATGTTTTCCTGCCTGCTTTTATATCCTGGTCGTGTTGGCAGCTGATTAGATGGTACCCACCCAGATTAAGGGTGGGTCTGCCTTTCCCAACCCACCGATTCAAATGTTAATCTCCTTTGACAACACGCTCAAAGACACATCCAGGATCAATACTTTTCATCCTTCAATCAAGTTGACACAGTATTAACTATCACAGGCCTGGGCTGGAGGGAGACTTCAGGTGTCTGAGAGAAGTGAAGCTTTGTTCTGCACACAGGCTGTCACACTGTACATTGTCCAGTTATTCTTGGTCTTCTAGGGAGAGAGGGAAAAGAGAGTAAAAATGTTGTGAGAACTTATTCCCTCTCCCCACTTTGGTGCCCACATGATTGTGACCCACATGATTGTGACCCACTCTTGACCATACCCACTAAAAATTGACATGGCTACTCCTCTCCCAGGACAAGGTTTTACCCTCTGGAATTATGCCCACAACAGCTTTGCCCCTAGAGTTTTCGGCTAAGAATATACACAGGTGCCTAGAAGACTTCTGGCTTTTCTCAACCCCAGACACTGAATGTGTAGCAGGAACTTGTCTCCTTTACCAACACAGGCTTCTGTACTACCTGATCATAATCTCTTCTGCCTGTACAGACACAAAGTTTTCTGAAACAGAGACTTACTAATGTTTATTGTTCTTTTTGATTCTTGTATCTTTGTCCCACATTTTCTTTTTGTGTCTTTATTTTTATTTTGATATGCTTTTAATTCTTTCTTATTTTGCTTTGTGTATCTACATAGATGTATTTTTTGTGCTAAGAAATTTGTTTTTGTGTATGTGCATATCTTTCCCAGAAAATAATGTATTTTAATATGATTTTATGTTGTTTTGTTGAGTCTTGTTATTTTCATTGGAAGCAACTGCTTTCAGCACCTTTTATATGTAAGACGGTGCCAACATACTTCTTTAGAATTTGGTTAGTTTTGAAGTTTTTTTTCTTTTTATTTTGCAGGACAGACTTGGTGATGGTATTATAAATACTTGATAGTTAATTTTTTTCAGAACTTTGACTATTTCACACAGTCTCCTTCTGGCCTGCAAAATTTTTGTTGAGAACTGGCTATCTCATAAGAGTATTGTTGCAAATAACACTTTTTTTTTTTTTTTTTTTGAGACGAAGTTTCACTCTTGTTGCCCAGGCTAAGTACAATGGTACAATCTCAGCTCACTGCAACCCCTGCCTCCTTGGTTCAGGCAATTCTCCTGCCTCAGCCTCCCGCATAGCTGGGATTACAGGTAGGCATCATCACACCCAGCTAAGTTTGTGTTTTTAGTACAGACAGGTTCCCCCATGTTGGTCAGGCTGGTCTTGAACTCCCAAACTCAGGTGATCGGCATGCCTCCGCCTCCCAAAGTGCTGGGATTACAGGCATGAGCCTCTGCACCCAGCCAACACATCACTTTTATCTTGTAGCTCCCAAGATTCCCTTTTCTGTGACTTTTACAATTGTACTTACATATGTGTTTGATATAAATATTTTTGCTTGTATTCCAGTTTGTTTGTTGAGCTTTTCTATTTTTACATCATTTTCAAGATTTTTCAGTTTTTTTATATTTTTTACCTCCATAATTTGTTTTTCTATTATTTTAAATATTTTTGTTCTTATTTTCAGTTTTCTGATTTTCTATAGTTCTCTGTGTTCATATTTCACTCATTGAGTATTACTCAGTTTATTTCATTTTTTATTGTTTCTTCCTCAAATTTTTATTTTATTTATTTTTTGCTCTTCTTGCCCAGGCTAGGGTGCAATGGCATGATCTCCACCCACCACAACTTCTACCTCCCAGATTCAAGCAATTCTCCTGCCTCAGACTCCCGAGTAGATGGGATTTCTGGTGCCTGCCACCATGCCAGACTAATTTTGTATTTTTATTAGAGACAGGGTTTCTCCATGTTGGTCAGGCTGGTGTCAAACTCTTGACTTCAGGTGATCCACCCACCTCAGCCTCCTAAAGTGCTGGGATTACAGATGTGAGCTACTGCACCTGGCCACATTGTAATCTTTTATCAAAATTTGAACATTAAAAAGTTACCTGTCACAATCTTTGTAATATGGCTTTCTCCTGGCATACTTTGAACAATTGTCTGAGTTAGAGATTCTGAGAGTCTCTCAAGAGCATGTTCTTTCAGTCTGTCTTGTCTGAAATTTTGTGTTTTTTAGTTAAAGGAAATTATTCGTCTTTTTTTTATTTTTTATTTTTTGGAAATGGAGTCTTAGTCTGTCACCAGGCAGGAGTGCAGTCGTGTGATCTTGGTTCACTGCAACCTCTGCCTCCCAGATTCAAGTGATTCTCCTGCCACAGCCTCCTGAATAGCTAAGACTACAGATAAGTGCCACCATGCCCAGCTAATTTTTGTATTTTTAGTAGAGATGGGGTTTCACCATGTTGGTCAGCATAGTCTCAATCTCTTGACCTCGTGATCCACCCGCCTAGGCCTCCCAAAGTGCTGGGATTATGGGCATGAGCCACTGCGCCTGACCCCTAGTCATCTTTTTTCATAATACTCAGTAATCACTTGCTACACCTGTTTTCTTTCTGTGGTACTGCAGTGTCTCTGCTGCTGTAACATTTACCTTTGGTCTCAGCATACTCAAACTGTCATTCCAAAGTAAATCACCATTTCTTTTTGCACTATGTATCATAGGAGACAGAAACCAGTGTCTGGAAAAGCCCAGACAAGCAAGTAATAAAGAAGTTTGAGGCAGCATTTTACTTGTCTTTTTTAAAAAAAATCAAAAGTTGGCAATTTACCTCTTTTTTTCTTTTTCTTTTTTTTTTGAGGTTTATTCTTGCTCTCTTCCCCAGGCTGGAGTGCAATGGTGCAATCTTGGTTCACTGGTACCTTAGCCTCCCAAGTAGCTGAGATTACAGGTTGAGCCACTGCATCTGGCTGGCAATTTACTTCTAAAGGCATTATGTTATATTGGGGACCTGGAATAGCCATGTTGGGTGAATGTAATAAACTTTAGCTCTTCCCTTCTGTGTCACTTTGTGCTCACCTGGGGTGCTTCAAACACTTAACTCATTTATAATTTTTTCTCAGATGTATTCTGGTTAGTATGTTTTTGTTACATATATATGTCTATAAAGAATTGGAGCCTTTGGTATTTTGCTATGCTATCTTGTTTATGTAGTTTGTATAATATTATAGGTTAGATTTGTAATCTATGTTTATCTGAGTCTAGTAAGTGGAGTAATTTGATATTTTTATTTCTTTCAGTTATATGTTCTCATTTTGCTGAAGACCTTTGCCCAGGGCCAGGCATTAAAGATTCTTTTCAAAAAGTGATACTGAGAGAATATGTAAAATGTGGACACAAGGATTTACAGTTAAGAAAAGACTGTAAAAGTGTGAATGAGTGTAATGTGCACAAAGAAGATTATAATGAACTAAACCTGTGTTTGACAACTACCCAGAGAAAAATATTTCGAATGTGATAAATATGTGAAAGTCTTCCACAAATTTTTAAATTCAAATAGACATAACACAAAACATACTAGAAAGAAACTTTTCAAATGTAAACAATGTGGCAAATCATTTTGCATGCTTTTACACCTACATCAGCATAAAAGAATTCATATTAGAATTTTTACCAATGTGAAGAATGTGGCAAAGCGTTTGTCTGGTTCTCAGCCCTTACTAGACACAGGAGGGTTCATACTGGAAAGAAATCCTACAAATATGAAGAATGTGGCAAAGCTTTTAAACGATCTTTAACACTTACTAACCATAAGATAATTGATACTGAAGAGAAACCCTACAAATGTGAAGAATGTGGTAAAGCTTTTATTTTTTTATTTTATTTATTTATTTATTTTTTGAGATGGAGTCCCGCTCTGTCGCCCGGGCTGGAGTGCAGTGGCCAGTTCTCAGCTCACTGCAAGCTCCGCCTCCCAGGTTTACGCCATTCTCCTGCCTCAGCCTCCCAAGTAGCTGGGACTACAGGCGCCCGCCACCTCGCCCGGCTAGTTTTTTTTTTTTTTTTGTATTTTTTAGTAGAGACGGGGTTTCACCGTGTTAGCCAGGATGGTCTCGATCTCCTGACCTCGTGATCCTCCCGTCTCGGCCTCCCAAAGTGCTGGGATTACAGGCTTGAGCCACCGCGCCCGGCCGTGATAAAGCTTTTAAACAATCTTCAACCCTTACTATACATAAAACAATTCATACTGGAGAAAAACCCTACAAATGTGAAGAATGTGGCAAAGCTTTTAATCGGTCCTCACACCTTACTACACATAAGAGAATTCATACTGGACAGAAACCCTACAAATGTAAAGAATGCGGCAAAGGCTTTAGTGAATTCTCAACACTTAGTAAACATAAGGTAATTCATACTGAAGAGAAACCCTACAAATGTGAAGAATGTGGCAAAACTTTTAACCGATCTTCAATCCTTAGTATACATAAGAAAATTCATACTGGAGAAAAACCCTACAAGTGTGAAGAATGTGGCAAAGCTTTTAAGCAGTCCTCACACCTCGCTGGGCATAAGCATGTTCATAGTGGACAGAAACCCTATAAATGTGAACAGTGTGGCAAAGCTTTTAGGCGGTCTTCACATCTTAGTAGACATAAGATAATTCATATTGGAATTCATACTGAAGAGATTCTACAAATGTGAAGAATGTGGCAAAAGCCTCTTCCCTTACTAAAGAATGTGGCAAAGCTTTTAATCAGAACTTAATCCTTACTACACATAAGATAATTCATGCTGGAGAGAAACCATACAAATGTGAAGAAGGTGGCAAAGATTTCTATTGATTCTTATACCTTACTAAATATAATTCATATTGGAGAGAAATTCTACAGATGTGAAGAATGTGGCAAAGGATTTAATTAGTTCTCATCCCTTACTAAACATAAGAGAACTCATATCATAGAGAAATCGTACAAGTGTGAAGAATGTGACAAAGCTTTTAACCACTTCTCAACCCCGCCTACATATAAGATAATTCATGCTGGAAGGAAACCCTACAAATACGAAGAATGTCTCAAAGCTTTTTACTGATTCTTATACCTTACTAAATATAAAGTAATTCATAAAGGAGAGAAATTATACAAATGTGAAGAATGTGGCAAAGCTTTTAACAAATCCTCGTCCATTTCTAAACATAAGATAATTCATACTGGAGAGAAAACCTACAAACGCGAGGAATGTGGCAAAGCCTGTCCAACTTACTGCACATAAGATAGTTTATACTTGAGAGAAGCCCTACAAATGTGAAAAATGTGGCAAACCTTTTAACCAATCCTCAACCCTTGCTACACATTAGATAATTCGTGCTGGAGAGAAGCCCTACAAATGTGAAAAATGTGGTAAACCTTTTAACTAATCCTCAACGCTTGTTACACATTAGATAATTCATGCTGGAGAAAAACCCTACAAATGTGAAAAATGTGGCAAACCTTTTAACCAATCCTCAACCCTTGCTACACATTAGATAATTCATGCTGGAGAAAAACCCTACAAATGTGAAAAATGTGGCAAACCTTTTAACCAATCCTCAACCCTTGCTACACATTAGATAATTCATGCTGGAGAAAAACCCTACAAATGTGAAAAATGTGGTAAACCTTTTAACTAATCCTCAACGCTTGTTACACATTAGATAATTCATGCTGGAGAAAAACCTACAAATGTGAAGAATGTGACAAAGCCTTTAACCAGTCGTCAAGTTTTGCTAAACATAAGAAAATTCATACTGGAGAGAAACCCTATGATTGTGAAAAATACGGCAAAGGCTTTAACTAGTCCTCAGTTCTTAACACACATGAGATAATTCATACTGGAGAGAAACTCTACAAACCAGAAAGATGTGGCAATGCTTCTGACAACACCTCAAACTTTTCTAACCATAAAAGAAATCATATTAGTGAGAAATCCTAGAAATGTGGAGAATGTAACAAAGTATTTAAATGGTTGTCACACTTGATTATAGGTAATATACTGGAAAAAATTCCAAGTGAGAACAATGTGGCAAAATTTTTAACTAATACATCTTACTGCACAGAAAATCATTTATATTTGAGAAAAATTGTACAAATATAGACTATGAAAAAGATGTCAGTATCTGCTCACATCTTAACACCAGAGAGTTCATGCTTAATAACAGCATGATAAGTGCAATTACTGTCAAAAGATCTTTCAGAAAACATTATCCTTTAAAGTGAAGGAGAGTATATTAAAGATGAACATTACAAACATAAAGAAGGTTGTAGTACTTTTACTTGTATCGGATCTTATTGTCCACATTTTGTACTAGAGAAAAACTCTGAAGGGGTTGCTCAAACTTTATTCAACATTAGGGAATTTATATTGGAGAATTGTCTTACAAATGTAATAAATTTGGGAAAACACTTTTCCAAAAACTACAGCTTAGGAAACACCAGAGTTTATACTAAAATATATTTTCAAAGATGCAGTAAAAATAAAAAAATTCAATCCAAATTTAAGTCTATGTAAATACCAGAATTTATAGTAGAAATATATGAGGAACTGACACTTCGAATATTCTAAATCAGAGTTCTGAGTATATAAAATAATCTAAAACTAAAGTTGGTAGAAAAATTATTTGTATATAGTGTTAGGAGTAAAAGATTTGCAGAGTAATAACTATATTCAGATCATACATTCTTGAAAAAATTACAAATTTTTTGAAAAGCAAATGATGTAACTCAGCTCTTTATTTTCTGCTGTTTCTTCATTCTTATTGACTTGTGAAAACATGTTATCATTTGTTGCTGCATCAGAGGTATGAGAGATTCTTTTTCATTAGGTGGGCATTTATTATCTTTTTTATGGATGAGTAAGAGTATTAAAATGTAAGATGTATGATGAAAATCTTAAGTGGAGAGGTTCTTTGTGGTTAACTTATACTATTGAGTGATGCATGAGTAAGGTGTTAAGAGTAATACTCTTTTGCATTATGAGAAAACTAGTAGTATATTCATATGTTGTACTAATTGTGAATGCAGTACGTTTTAAAAATTTTAAATTATGTGTAAATGTAACTGTTTCAACATTTTTAACATGGTAAATATTGTTCATTCAATGAAGTGTTATTATGCCAAAAAGGTTAACCTTTTCCACCTTACCAAAAGGCATAGGTAAAAGATGGTAGTAGTACACTATTTAGTAGCATAATGGACTAACATCTGTAGTCATCTCTTTTGCCAGTGGCTTCAAACTGCAAATGTGTTAAAGAATATTGTTCTTAATAGGTTAAATTTTTATTCTTATTTTAATCATTTAAATTTATTTTTCTTAATTTTTATGGGTACATTAGTGTATATACTTATGCCATATATGGCATATTTTGATACACAAATACAATATATAATAATCACATTGGGATACATGTGGTATCTATCACCTCTAGCACTTATTCCTTTGTATTACAAACAACCCAATTCTACACTTTTACTTATTTTAAAATGTACAATTATGGCCAGGTGTGGTGGCTCACGCCTGTAATCCCAGCACTTTGGGAGGCTGAGATGGATGGATCACCAGGTCAGGAGTTCGAGACCAGCCTGACCAACATAGTGAAACCCTGTCTCTGCTAAAAATACAAACACTTAGCTGGGCGTGGTGGCAGGCACCTGTAATCCCAGCTACTTAGGAGGCTGAGGCAGGAGAATCACTGGAACCTGAAAGGTGGAGGTTGTAGTGAGCTGAGATCACGCCACTGTACTCCAGCCCAGGTGACAGTGTGAGGCTCTGTCTCAAGAAAAAAAAAAAAAATATATATATATATATATTTGTTATTTATAATTAATTATATATTAAATTATATATTAATTAAAAATATATATAATTGTTATTGCCTACTGGGTTATTTTTATGGTTATAATAAAAATTATTTTAAAATGTGCAATTATGGTTGGGTGCAGTGGCTCACGCCTGTAATTCCAGAACTTTTGGGAGGCCCAGGCGAATGAATCACCTGAGCTTAGGAGTTCGAGATGGCCAGGAACCTGGGAGGTGGAGGTTGCAGTGGTCTGAGATCATGCCACTGCACTCCAGCCCTGGCGACACTACAAGACTTCATTTCAAGAAAAAAAAAAAGAAAAAAAATGGACAGTTAAATTATAATTGACTACCAGGTTATTTTTATGGTTATAATAGAAATCATATGCAAGTATAAATAAAATACATAAATTCCTGAGTTCTGAGTAGATATCTTAAAATTTTATACATATATATATTTGAACATGTGTCCTGTCTGCCTGCAAACACACACAAACTTTAGTTTGGGTTAAATATACATTACTCTAAAAGATAAACTTGAGGTGTAAGGAAATTATAAAGTGAGTGTGTGTGAGTAAAAGTTTGTACTTATTTGCAGAAGAAGTATTGGGGAAAAAATTATTTTAACAAGGTGACTAGTATAAAACCAAAAGCCTCAAAAGTGCTGCAAGCAAATGTATACTCTGCTTTGTATTGAATTTATTACTATAGTTATTATGTATGACAGTGTTTCTTAATTTTTATTTTGAAATAATGCATAGAAATGCTACTGTCCTGTTGCTTTTGTATTTTGAAAGTTCAATAATTTTTTAAGTAAAATCTTAGGCTTTTATTTATTTATTTATTTGAGATTGAGTCTCTTGTCACTCAGGCTGGAGTGCAGTGGCATGATCTTGGCTCACTGCAACCTCTACTTCTCAGGTTCAAGCAATCTTCCTGCCTCAGCCTCACGACTAGCTGGGATTACAGGTATTGTGCCACCAGGCCTGGATAATATTTAACTTTTTTTTTTTTTTTTTTGTATTTTTAGTTGAGACTGGGTTTCACCATGTTGGCCAGACTGGTCTTGATCTCCTGACCTCAGGTGATCCGTCTGCCTTAACCTCCCAAAGTAGTGGGATTATAGGCGTGAGCCACGGTGCCCAGTCCCAGTCAGTCAGTCTTAGGCTTTTCTATACTTCAGATTATGTGTAGTGATAAAAGATAATTATACAGGAACAATTAACTTCCTTTTGTCCTATCTGAATGCTTTTGATTTTATTTTCTAACTCCTTTTTCTTGGATTTGTACTATGTTTAGCAAGACTGACTTTAGTAAGGATGAATGGGCATCCTTGTCTTATACTAGCTTTTAGAGTAAAATCTTGCAACTTATCCCTGTTTAATATGTTGTTAGCTGTGTATTTTTTGCTAATATGTGGCATTTATTGGCGGAGGTACCAATAATTTGCTCTATAACTACTTTTTCAGGGATTATCATAAGGGAATGTCAAGTTTTGTCAAACTTCCATTGTGCATCAATTCTTTTGTACTCTGCATCTAATTTGATGTTAGAGATGTGAAATCACAACAATTTTACATATATACAAAAAATCAGAGACTACTATGAACATCTCGATGCATGCAAACTAGAAAATTTGGAGAAAATGAATAAACTCCTGAATACACAAAACTTTCCAAGATTTAACCAGGAAAAAACAGAAGACGAACAGGGCAAAAATGTATAAAACATATGATGAAATTAATTAGTAATAAAAAATCTACCAACTGTAAAAGCCCTGGATTATGTAAAATCACAGCCAAATTTTACCACATATACAAAGATGAGCTTGTACTACTACTGAATGTACTCTAAGAAATCAAGGTGGGATTCCATCCTAACTCATTTTATAACATCAACATTATCTTAATTCCAAAATATAGTGAAGGCACAACAAAAAAAGGAAACTACAGGCCAATATTTTTGGTAAACATTGAAACAAAAATCCTCCATGAAATATGAGCAATCTGAGTTCATAAGCAAATCACAACGTTGTTATGAATAAATTAACACAAGAATATCCAGTCTAACACTCCAACATAATTCTAGAAGTCCTAGTCAGAGCTATCCAACAAAGTTAAGAAATTAAAAGCATCTAAATAGAAAAAAAGGAAGTTAAATTATCTTCACTGATAATAATTCTCTACCTCCCAGTTCTAAGTGTTGCAGGACGCAGAGGACTAGAGAGACTAGTATGGGTGAATACAGGAGGATATTTATTTTAAGGTAGGCACCAGCTCAGTGGATTCACAGCCAAACTTACAAAGCAAAGACTGAGCTCAAAGACTGAGCAAACTTGGAGAAGTGAAACAAAGGCAGTTAATTATATCATGACAGGTCACATAATTTATAGCATAACTGATGACTTGGCATAACTTGTGACCTGGCATAGCTAGTGGCCTTGGAGCTGCGTTGAAAGAAAAAACAAAAACTGGCTAATAGAGACATTTGTTTGTGTCCTTCACCCTTGCTTTGGAGGGGACTGTCTGGAGCCTATTTCTTTGGTTTTGCCTTCTTGAACAAGGTTATTTTCTAATTGTCCTTGAAGTGAGCTTGCTAGGCAGAGGAAAACTTCTCTTTTTAACCCTTGCCTTGCCACATTCTGGGCTTTGGCTTTTACTTTTCTTGGAGTTAATGAATGCAGTACTTATTATTTTAAATTTCTGCCTCAGTTTCTCCCCTTCAATGCTTTTTATAAACAAAATTTTAATAGAAAGCATCACTATTACATGATTCCTTATGAGAGAGCAGGTTTTTTTCTTTAGGAACAGGCTGATATTTATGCAGAGCCGTTAAGTGAGTGGTAGTTTGCCTAGCTACAATTGTCTCTATAGTGATTGAATGCTCCTAATAAGGAAGGGTAAAAGGCAAGGAAGTATCAAACAACCTCCTAGTATGGCTAGAACTACTCCCTTTAAGGTTTTGAATCCATTGAAGGAGGAAAACCAGCCTCCAAAGAGGGAATCTGGAGTCCACCCTTTCCAGGTCTAGAATGAAATATGGGCTAATTTTTTCATTCTTGGAGTTATTTCTATAATAGCTTTCTCATTGTTATCAATTTTTAAGCAGCAATTAGTTAGATTAAACTTTTCACATATTCCTTCTTCCTGGGCTAGGAGATAGTCTAAAGCCAGTCTGTTTTGATAAATGGCCTTTCTCTTTTTTTGTGGCCTGCTGGGCCAATAAGTCTAATGCATTTGTTGTTTCATTAGTGATAATTTCAAGGACTGCCTGCAACCTTATGATGCAGTTAAGCATGTAAATCGAGGTGAAGTACCCCCATGACCCATTTTGTGCCCAGGTGGCTGGCCCACATTATTGAATTACTCTTTCAGTGGCAAATCTGTGTCCTTCCAATCTCCTTATTTTCTTTTCTTATTGTATTTTTTGAGACAGAGTCTCGCTCTGTCACCTAGATTGGAGTGCAGTACTGTGATCTTGGCTCACTGAAAGCTCCACCTCCCAGGTTCATGTCATTCTCCTGCCTCAGCCTCCCTAGTAGCTGGGACCACAGGTGCCCATCATCATGCCTGGTTAACCTTTTTGTATTTTTAGTAGAGACGGGGTTTCACCGTGTTAGCCAGCATGGTCTCAATCTTCTGACCTTGTGATCCACCTGCCTTGGCCTCCCAAAGTGCTGGGATTACAAGCATGAGCCACAGTTCCTGGCCCCCAGTCTCCTATTTTTGTGTCTCTCTTTATGTTTATATTTCTTTTGTTTCTTCTTTTTAATTTCATCATAGACAGGATACCCTAAGGTTTTTCCTTGTTGCAGGGGGAGTAAAAAGAAATATGGCTTAATTGTCTCTAGTATACAAGCCTCTATCTATTTCACTTGTAACTGTTGGTAGGCCCGTTACCCACAGATCCAGTCAAGACCAGAGGGTGCTTGCCAGGTATTTGGAGCTTCAAGCTGATACCAGGTGTGATTTAGAGAACAGAAATAGAACGGATTTGGATGAGGTGATTTGGAGTCATTTCTGCCCCGCCACAAAGTTTTTCTTAGCGTTTCATTATAATATTGCTGTTCTAAGCAGGTTAATTCTCTAACTGGATTTGTAAAAGACTTTCCCCAGCGAGCAACACAGTATCTTCCAACGATAGAAGTTTTTAGGATCCAGACACTTGAACTTACAGGCATCGGTTCGGGAGAATAGTCATTAAAGTAAAATGATCTTTTGGCGTTAACTTTTTTGCTTTTCAAGGCCACTGGTCTCCCATGTTAGTTCCTCTGTAAACTAACATGAAGAAACGCCTAGGCTGCCAGCAATGTTTTAAGCCAGCTGAGCAAACAGGTTCTTGGCCAAAGGTAGAGGCTCTGGCAACTTCTAGTTTACATGCTTATAGAATGATTTAAAGACTTGGAATTGGTGCTGAGCCAGACAGGTCCAGGTTTCTTTTTTGGTAACATATAGGTAGGTTGCTGGGTATGTATTGATGTAGACATGTATGGAGTAACCTGTAGTCCACACAGGCAAGTCTGGCTTTAGAATGGTGAAGTTTACAGGATTACAGGGTTTTATTTTGCAATCTGGTTTTATTGGCATTTTGGTAAGCATAATTGGCCTCTGTTGTGTGCTAGGATGCCATGATATGCAATACCAAGAATCCTTTTTTGGGACCCCAGGAGGACAAGGAGGAGCTACTCTTGGCATGCAGACATATTTGTAGTTATTTCTAAAGTATTTATAGGTAAGTTACCACAGACAGGTGAGTCTAGGTATGCTGCCTGATAGGCATCCAAGTACAGCGAAAGAGGCCCTTGGTAAAAAGGAGGGACCTTGGTTTGGTTTAAGAGGAAATTTTCCTTTGACCTTGCACGAATCTGAAACCATTCACCAGGTGAAAATTTAGGGTCATAGAATAAATAAGGTTTGTTATTTTCTGGGCCACAAATTGAGTAGGTGGTCTGATTAAAAGTACAAGTTCCTAAGCGAGTCCTTGTACACTTATAATAAGTATGGTACAATAGAGTTTTAGTTATACCATTCTCTGACCAGGTAGTGTGTGTACAGTGGGGACACCCTTCTATAGGTGCTTCTTCTAGCATGATTAAGGGGGATAACAACAGCAAAACAATATACAGCATATTTATATTCAGCAAGGACAGAAGAGGTCCTTATTTGTGGGAGGAGATTGAGCACAGCGACAGAACAATAGGAAAACAGTATTACAAGGAAAACTGCTACTTTTAAGATTTTTAACCACATTTACTTGTTTGAGAAGTTCTTAAGCTTCAGCCATGAGTAGACTAGTTAGATTCCTCTGTGTGACAAGAGTAGGGTTTGTTGTCTTATGCTTCTGCCATGCATAGATTGGTCAGCTTCCAAAATGACCAGGGCGGGGTGGTTGTTTTTAGCAGCAGCTTGGTCTCATCTCAGGTTCAGCCAGGTTGGATGATCTGGGTCCTGCTGGCTGGTCCACTTGTCTTGAGCTGCTAGTTTTAGCTGACTGTGGTGGATCCAAGGCACAACACCTGGAACTTTAACAGCAGTGGGAATGGACTAGATTACAGTATAGGGCCCATCCTATATGAGTCCTAGAGAAGTTGGATTCAACTTTTTAAACCAAACAGTCTCCAGGTTTAAAGGGGTGTACTGGGCCTGTCAGACTTAACAGGTTTTATGTACCAAGTAATGGACAGTTTGCATAGCTATCCATAGAGCCTGCATTTGCTTTTTAAAGTTAATTCCCCTAGTTCCTGGAGATCACCTTTTATTTCGCTTGTGATTGGGGGAGGCTGACAGAACAAAATTGTATAGGGTGAATACCCAGTTTGTTTGTTGGGGGTGCACCTGACTCAGAGGAGGACCATAGGCAAGACTTGATTCCATCTTAGATGAAATCATCTTAGATGAGTTTCCTGCTATTTTTTTAGTAGCTGCTTGAGTGTCCGGTTCATACATTTCACTTATTCTAAAATTCATGGCCCATAGGCTGTGTGTAACTTCCATTTTATTTTTAACAGTCTTGTTAAATCTTGCATTATTTCAGCCACAGATGACAACTCACTGTTTGATCCTAAAGTTAAAGGCAGTCCAATCCTGGCGATAATGTCTTTTAACAGTACTTTAGTTACTTTTCATGCTTTTTCTGTGCTGATGGGGAAAGCCTTAACCCATCCTCAGAAGGTGCAAACAAGCACTAGCAGGGAGTGGTAGCCCCCAGCACGGGCAGTTCTGTAAAGTCTATAACCAAGTTTTTACAAGGCATGGCTTCTACTTCCTGAATTCCTGGAGGCCAAGTGGGCCCCTATTGTGGGTTGTTTTGAGCACAGGCTAAGCACTGTTTACAAACAGCTCCAGTGATGGCAGAGAGCCATGGCACATAGAGATGGCATTTTAGTAACGTTTCTAGTGCTATTTTTTTCATATGAGTTCCTTGATGAATTTGCTTTACAAACATATGAGCTAACATATTTGGAATGGCTAATCTCACATCGAAGAATTTCCACCACCCTCCTTTAATAGATTTTTTAGCCTCCTGGGCAAACCAGGGTCTTTCATCTTGGAGAGGAGGTTCTGGGAGGAGAGCCATAGCTAAGGCTTCCTCTGCTTTAAAAAAAATAAAAATATAAATAATGCAGCATAATTATTGCTACCCATTTTACCTCTCTATCTGCCTTTTTGTTTCCTTTGGCTTCTGGTGTTCCTGCCATTTGGTGCCCTCTGCAGTGTATTACAGCTACTTTTTCTGGAGCCCATACATCCTTTAAGAGCTGTAGAATCTTCATACTTTTTTTTTTTCTCCAGCTGTTGAAATGGTTGTTTGTTTGCTTTTTTTTTTTTTTTTTTTTTTTTTTTAGCTCCATGAATATGCAGTGTGGTAAAAGCAAATTTAGAGCCAGTGTAAATATTCTTTTGCCAACAACAGTGCTCTTGTTAGGGCTATTAATTTTGCTTTTTGAGCCAATATTTTGACATTTGGGTTTCTGAGGGGTCGGTGTAAAAATTTTGCCGACTGGAGGATACCTTATCCTTGGTTTTGACACAGTTATGGAGGGGAGCTCCCGGTTTGACGGGGAGCAGAATAGCCAGATTTAGGTGTTTACTTTTTTTTTTTTTGAGACAGAATCACACTCTGTGGTCTCAGCTCACTGCAACCTCCACTTCCTGGGTTCAAGCAATTCTCCTGCCTCAGCCCCCCAAGTAGCTGGGGCTACAGGCGCATGTCACCACACCAAACTAATTTTTGCATTTTTAGTAGAGACGGGGTTTCATTATGTTGACTAGGCTGGTCTCGAACTCCTGACCTCGTGACATTCCTGCCTCGGCCCCCCAAAGTCCTGGAATTCCAGGCATGAGCCACCACACCCAGTCTGTATGTTTACTGTTTTTAAAATAATGTAAGGGTTTTTACGTAGAAGCCCTTAGTAGTGAGTCATTCTTGGGTTTGATAACCAGTGATGCCCTATTTGATCCATTAAAGTTATAACTGAGTGTGGCATTTGGGCAGTTAGCTGCTGTCCTGGAGTTAATTTACTAGCCTCTTTAAAGCAAGGAGGCCATCCTAGCACCACGGAGTCCAGTTGTTTGGGTAAATATACCACTGGGTGATGCCATGATCCTACAACTTAGAGTCAGAACCCCTGTAGCAATTTCCTTTTGTTCATGAATATATAGAAAGAAAGGCTTATTTGTATCTGGTAGTCCTAAGGCTGGGGCCTGAGTTAAAGCTCTTTGATTTGTTTGAATGCTATTTCCTGATTAGTTTCTCAAAGGAGGGGTTCCCCCCCCCACCCCTTTGTGACTGTATATAAGGCTTAACCATCAGTGAAAAATTTGGAATCCAGCTAAATTTTTTTTTATTTGACATCCCGGTGGTCGGGTTTGGAAGTTCACAAATGGATTCCCTTTGCTTATACCTAAGCTGGCATTCCTCATGGCTTACTATGAAAACTAGATATTTAACCTCTTCATGGCAAATTTAGGCTTTCTTTTAAAATACTTCGAAACCTGCTTTCAATAGGAGATGGAGGAGGTCTTGGGTTTTCTGATAACAGTCCTCTCGGGTTGGGGCTGCCAAAAGAAGGTCGTCCATGTGATGTAACAAGGTGCACTTATCATTTGGCAGGGTATAGGCCTTAAGGTCTGAGACCGGTGCTTCCCCAAAGATTGTGGGAGAGTTTTTAAACCCTTGCAGGAGCCTAGTCCAGGTGAGCTGTGTAACTTCTTTGTCCCATTGAAATGCAAAGATAGGCTGACTAACTGGTGCCAAGCAGATACAAATGAAAGCATCCTTTAAGACTGTAAACCAGGCAGTAATTGCTGGAATGAATTCCATTAAAGTATACAGGTTGGGTACCACTGGATGGATAGGTGCCATGGCTCGGTTCATGGCACACAAGTTCTGCACTGGTCTATACCTGGCTGTGGTTTTCATACTGGCAAAAGTGGAGTATTCCACGGCAACTGGCACTGGACTAAAATCCTGTTTATAGAGCTGCTCTAAGTGTTTATAAGTGCCCTGTACAGCCTTTTGGGGAACTGGGTACTGATGAACCTGAAGAGGATTTGCTCCTGGTTTTAATTTTGCTATTAGTGCTGCATGATTTACAGCTAACACAGGTGGGTTGTCCTCAGCCCACACTCCAGGCATTTCTTTAACTAACTGAAATAATAATTTTTCTTTCTTTCGCATACGAGGTTGCATTTGTGCCTGCAATTTCTTTTTATAAAGTTTTCACTCCTCAGCCTGTGGGATGGTAAGGGTTAACACCATGGCCTTTGGGTGAGTCAGATTTAAAGTCATATCTCCCTGTGGGCCAAAAGTAATTTGTGCTTGCAGTTTTTGGAGTAGGTCTTTTTCTAACAAGGGAACTGAACAATTTGGGAGGTATAGAAACCCATGCTGACTTCTTGTCCTTCTGTAACACACCTTTTTGACCAACAGAACTGCCTCCTCTTTGAGAGACCAGTAGCCTCTACAATCGTTGTATGATTCTTGGATAGTGGCCCTATGGGTCAAGTTATTACAGAGTATTCAGCCCCAGTATCTACCATAAAATCCATTAATTGGCCTCCAACTTCTAATTTAACCATAGGCTCCTGGAGGCCCAATGAGAAGGAGCCCAGTTTGTCCTAGTTCTCATATCTTTTAGCCACTGCCAGCCCGATTAGATTAGTATTGCATTGCTTTAGGGTTTGGCAGCCCCTGGCTGATGGCCTCTTTGTCACACGGCCTTAGCCATTTCCCTCATTGCCTTCTGGACATTCATCTTTAAGTGTCCTTTCTTTTTGCATCACGCACATTAATCCTTCTCTAAGCTTGTTGGCTCTAGAATCCCTGTCTAACTTGACCTCGTCCAGGTCCATGTGCACGTCCTCTCATATTACTAGTTTCTCTCTTTATGAGGGCTGCTGCTTACAGATTGGGGTTCTTTGTTTGTTTTTCAGATGGAGTTTCACTCGTTGCCCAGGCTGGAGTGCAATGGCACGATCTTGGCTCACCGCAACCTCTGCCTTCCAGGTTCAAGTGATTCTCTTGCCTCAGTCTTTCAAGTAGCTGGGATTACAGGCATGTGCCACCATGCCTAATATATATATATTTTTTAATAGAGATGGGGTTTCTCCATGTTAATCAGGCTGGTCTTGAACTCCCAACCTCAGGTGATCCGCCCGCCTTGGCCTCACAAAGTGCTGGGATTACAGTTGTGAGCCACCATGCCCAGCCTTCATTGGCTTTTTCTTAAAGCCTCTGTTCTGCTTCCTTCTTTGCCACCTGGTCATGGTTAACATACACTTTGGTGGCTACTTTTATAAGCTGGGTGGCATTCATGCCTGCAAAACCTGGTTTCTGAAGCTTTTGCTTTATATTACTGTTGGCCTGTCCCACAAATTATGTATTTACCATATGTTGATTTTCAGCAGCTTCAGGGTTAAACGGGGTGAAAAGCCAGTATGCCTCACAGAGTCCTTCAAAAAACTGGCTAGAGAACAGACACATGAAAAAATGCTCATCATCACTGATTATCAGAGAAATGCAAATCAAAAACCACAATGAAATGCCATCTCACACCAGTTAGAATGGCGATCATTAAAAAGTCAGGAAACAACTGGTGCTGGAGAGGATGTGGAGAAACAGGAACACTTTTACACTGTTGGTGGGACTGTAAATTAGCTCAACCATTGGGGAAGACAGTGTGGTGATTCCTTAAGGATCTAGAACTAGGAATACCATTTGACCCAGCCATCCCATTACTGGGTATATACCCAAAGGATTATAAATCATGCTGCTATAAAGATACATGCACACGTATGTTTATTGTGGCACTATTCATAATAGCAAAGACTTGGAACCAACCCAAATGTCCATCAATGATAGACTGGATTAAGAAAATGTGGCACATATACACCATGGAATACTATGCAGCCATTAAAAAAGGATGAGTTCATGTCCTTTGTAGGGACATGGATGAAGCTGGAAACCATCAATGTTCTCAGCAAACTATCACAAGGACAGAAAACCAAACACCACATGTTCTCACTCATAGGTGGGAATGGAACAATGAGAACACTTGGACACAGGAAGGGGCACGTCACACACTGGGACCTGTCATGGTGTAGGGGCAGGGGGGAGGGATAGCATTAAGAGATATACCTAATGTAAATGATGCGTTAATGAGTGCAGCACACCAACATGGCACATGTATACATATGTAACCTGCACATTGTGCACATGTATCCTATATATATATATATATTTTAAAAAGTATATATATATATTTAAAAACAAAACTGGCTAGGGAGCTTACTTCCCTGAAGCACCTCTGAGATCTTTCTTATATTGATAACCTTTTTTCCACCATCCCTTAGCCCTTGCAGAAGTGCCTTTTGGTACCTCTGCAAATGCTGAAGCTGAGTCGTATCTTCTGGGTCCCAGTTGGGATTTTGATCTGGGAACTGGCCTTGAGCATTTTTTTCTTCTTTTCTTGAGACGCAGTCTCGCTCTGTTACCCAGGCTAGAGTGCAGTGGCACCATCTCAGCTCACTGCAAGCTCCACCTCCCAGGTTCATGCCATTCTCCTGCCTCAGCCTCCCAACTAGCTGGGACTACAGGCGCCTGCCACCACGCCTGGCTAATTTTTTTTGTATTTTTAGTGGAGACGGGGTTTCACTGTGTTAGCCAGGATGGTCTCCATCTCCTGACCTCGTGATCCGCCTGTCTTGGCCTCCCATAGTGCTGGGATTACAGGCATGAGCCACCGCACCCGGCCCGCCTGAGCATTTACTGTGTCTGCTGGTGCTTGGGCTTCTAGCCAGCAGAGAGCTGCCTAGGTTACTCTCCTGTGCTCCTTAGTGTTACACAGCATGAGAAGCTGCTGCCTGCAGTCTGGTCAGGTTGGATTCTGTGTTAGAAAGATGACTATATCAGATCTGTAAGAGCTTGGGGCTTCTCCATATAGGAGGGAGTATGGTGTTTCCAGTTTAAGAGATCAGTGGTTGAAAAGGGCTGACAGATGAAAGTACATTGCCACCCTTGGATTTGGCCTTGGTTATCTTAATAAATGGGTCCTTGTGTCTCCCTGAGAGGCATTTGCATACATCAAGCACAGCCAGATCTGAGACAGCCTGTTTGACTACCTTGACTTCTTTCCCTGGCCTCTCAAGGCTCCATCTTTCCCTTCAGGATGAGAGTTGGGGTGTGCTAGCTCATGAATCTGGCTCCCAGGGGGCTGCTGACTTCAGTAAAGGGGGGGTAGGCTGTGACATATGGAGTAGGAATCTTTATTCCCTCTGGCAGCTCCTGCAAAACTGGCTTTTCTTGCTCCCTCTGGGACTTCTTTAACTCTCTAGCTGCTGGCGAAGCTGCTCTTACTTTCATTTTTGGCTTGGCTCGGGCCACAAATGTTTTGCAATAAGCTGCTAAACAGGGCTGGATTAAAGTTGGTCTTGTTTGTGCTGTATTTAACCATGAGTCAATATAAGGAAACTGATCTGGATACCGAGGCTGTCCTGTATTCCACTACTACCTTAAGTACATGGCCAATTATTTTTCTATCTATAGTTCCTTCGGTCAGCCATCCAACACTAAAAGAAGGTAGTTCTAATTCACAGAGAGTTCTTAACCTCTGGGGGGGTTTTACAGCTCCATAATTCTCTGTAAAACCTTCTTTAAAGTTCTGTAACATGTGCTCCAATGGAGTGGACTTTGATGACTTTACTCCCATTTCCTCCCTTTACTATGCAGCACACCCACTCTTCCTTTTGCCTCAGACTGACCAGACCATCCCCAACTACGGGTGTTTTCAGATGCCGCTTGGCTTTGGAGAGGTCCTTATTCCCACCCCAACTCTGAGCTGTGGGGCAAGTCCTATTGGCCGTATACAGTTCACCAGGGCAGCCCCACACTTTGCTTGGAGCACACAGTCTATGCTAAGAGATCTGTGACTCCCCACGTCACTCATTGCATTGGTTTCTCCTGGAACCATCTCTTTCACACACTTTTATATACGTCCCTGTTCCCAGTTCCTGTGTTCCTAATTGGGGTGGTGAGCCACTCTCACCACCCCAGTTTCCTTTACCTAACCAACTAAGCAAGCCACTCTTGCATCCTGTGTTGGTTGAGGTGTGAGATTCATCTGAATTGGCAAGCCCCTCTCGCTGCCCCAAGCCTCTCTGGGTCAGACTACTAGTTACACTCCAGGAGATGATCAGGCTCCCCTTCTGTCCTTATCGGACGGGTCCTGCCTTGGACCCCAATAACTTACTGTGGTTCCTGAAGTGCGCTATTTCTGGAATCATCCTGTAGCCCTTCTCAGGCTCCATTGCACTGCTGGTTAGGGATGCCAGGTCATGGGAGAGCTGATTTCCCCTCCAGGCTGAAGTTCTCCCAGCGGCACCTGAGTCCCAGGTTTCCCTTGAATCAGGGCTCCAGCCCCACAGGCAAAGGGGACAGTAAATCTGCCATCTCTGCTCCTGGCTGGCTCACCAAGAAACGTGGGACACAGATGATTAGAAAGACCAGTATGAGTGAATAAAGGAGGATATTTATTTTAAGGTACACACTGGCTCAGTGGATTCACATCCAAAAAGCTGAGCCTTGAACAAAGACTGAACAAGATTTTAATAAGTAAACTTACAGAAGCAAAACAAAGGCAGTTAATTACATAATGACAGGTTTATGTAATTTATAGCATAACTGAATTATCAGCATAACTTGTGGCCTTTAATAGCTGGTGGCCTTGTAGTTGTGTTGAAAGAAAAAACAAGAACTGGCTAAATACAGATGTTTGTTTTTCTTTGTTTCCTTCACCCTTGCTTCAGAGGGGAGTGTCTGGAGCCTATTTGTTTGGTTTCAACTTCTCAAACAGCATTATCTTATAACTGTCCTTGAAGTGAGCTTGCTAGGCAAATAAAAACTTGTTCTTCTTTTCTTTTCAACCCTTGCCTTGCCACATTCTGGGCTTTGGCTTTTACTTTTCTTGAAATAAATAAATGCAGTAATTACTACCTCATTAAGAGAGGTGCTTCTGATCAAATTGATCAGCATGTCAAACTCTCTGCTTAATCAGCAGTAACTTTATTTTCACTCTTCAAAGGCATTTTAACTGCCTGAAATGCAAAGGGGCAGTTCATGTGACTGTGCTGAGCTGGACCTCTCCAGTGTCAGTCTATTCACATTCACACAGGTGATATTCTGGTGTAAGGGGATGCACTTCAACAGCATTATCACAACAATGTGGAACAGATGTAATAGGATAAAAGGTGAATCACTGCCTTACAGGAAAAAGGAGTTAATCTTATTCATTTTGTGTATGAGTATGTGGAGAATAAAGTCACAGAGAACGCTTTACATTAGTAGTGCAGTGCAGATCCTATGCAATCTTGTTTCTCAAACATGTCTTGAATAGTTTTCTTAAGTACTATGTGAACAAACGGAGGCAAGATGGCGCAGTTCCAGGTTCTTCACCGTCAGCTTTCCCGCACCCAGGAAAGACACAGGTTGACTGCGCAGGCGCAACCCGACCTCCGATGGAGAAAAACCGGAACCCACCTAGCCACGCCTACCGCCCGGCCCCCGACCCGCCTATGTCCCGCCCACTGCCCTCCCACTCCCAGGCCCAGGACATAAAAGCCGCTCCCGGCAGGCACGCTGCATGCACTTCCTCAGCCCTCACTCCTGTCGGGACTGTAGGAACTCCGCCCAAGAGCTCCACCGGGTGACTCCCCCGGCCTCCCCTGCCGGAGACCGACGGACCTCACCCTTCCCCCACACCTTCTTTCCTGAAGCTGGGGGACCAAAAATAAATGTGCAGTTTTGCTCCTAGCCTTGCCTACTCGCTGGTCATTTAATACTCGCCCTGGTTTCCTAGAAAGCAAATCAGCTTCCTAGAAAGCAAATCAGATGGTGCCGAAACCCGGGAGGAGACCCCTCCTCTCCTCAGGCCTCTGAGGATTGAGGAACCTCCTCCTGCTTCCACGCCGTGGATGGACTAGGACCTGAGACCCGCTTCCCTCACTCTCACGGCCTCTCTGGGGTAAGTGCCCTTGTGTCCTCTTTACCTCCCTCGGCCAAAAATCCTGCGCAGGTCCAACGCCAACTTTTGAGCCACCATGTGGCTCGGGAGACCCGTTCAGGACAGAGACATCTGCCTGAAGGTAATCTCCACCTTGGCTCCAAGAGCCTCCAGTCTGTCTCTGCTGGTTCCAAAGGATGCTTTGAAGCCAGGCAGAGATCCACTTCCACTTCCATTTTGTCCATTGTGCAAGTAAAGAGGAAACAAATGGGAAACCCCCAATCCAAATTTCCAAAGAGCACCCCTTTAGGGTGCCTCCTAGCCAATCTAAAAACTCTACAACTCGAACAAGACCTCAAAAGAAAATGGTTAATTTTCCTCTCCACTGTGGCGTGGCCCCAATCAGTGGCCACCAGAGGGCACCCTAGCAGCAATTTCTGTCAGCGGCTAGGCAAGTGGTCCGAAATTAATTGCATACAAGGCTTTCGGGCCTTACGCTCTCGTCCCGACCTGCCCTATACTCCTCTTTCTCTCCCCGCTCTCTCCAACCCCTCCCTTCCTGCCCAGACCCCTCTTCCTTCCTCCTCATCGACTGGTGGCCCGCTCGCTCCCGTGCCCCCTTCCACTTCCTCAACCGGCTGCCTTGGGTCCCCTATCTCTGCCCACACCCACTCTAAGTGCCCTGCTGACACCCCCCACTCCTGCCCCACACCCTCCTACAGTGTTAGCGCCTTTGCGAGAGGTAGCTGGGGCGGAGGGGGTAGTCAGAGTACATGTCCCTTTTTCACTGGCTGACCTTTCCAACATTGAGAAGCGTTTAGGGGATTTCTCAGCTAATCCCACTGTATACATAAAGGAATTTAGATACCTTTGTCAGGCCTATGACTTAACTTGGCATGACCTCCAGGTTATCCTAACCTCTACCCTAAACCCTGAGGAGCAAGAGCACATCCTAGTGGCCGCCAGGCAGCACGCCAACCAACAACATTTAACTGATGCCACCATTCCACTAGGGGAGCAAGCAGTCCCCTCGGCAGACCCAGACTGGGACTACCAAGTAGGCCAGCCTGGGCACCGTAGGAGAAACATCATGGTCCAGTGCCTGTTGGCTGGTATGCAAATGGCTTCAAACAAAGCCGTAAATTTTAACAAATTGAAAGAAATTTCTCAAAATCCAGAAGAAAATCCAGCCGCATTCCTAAATAGGCTAACTGAGACTCTAACCCAATATACCCGGCTAGATCCGGCCTCCCCCACAGGGGCCACTATTTTGGCATCTCATTTTATTTCCCAATCAGCTCCTGATATTTGCAAAGAACTGCAAAAGGTGGAAAATGGTCCCGAGACACCAATACAAGACCTAGATAAACTAGCCTTTAAGGTCTATAACTCCAGAGAGGAAACGGCTGAGGCACAGCGGCAGGCTCGCCTCAAACAGAAGGTACAGCTCCTAGCGGCGGCTTTACAGCCCAGTCGTAACCCCAAACCAGAGAGCACACACCCCGCAACTCCAAGACTACAAAAGGAGCCTGCTATAAATGCAGCGAGGCAGGACACTATGCCAACAGGTATCCACAAGGTCCCCAAGCCCCAACGCAGCCTTGTTATAAGTGCAAGGCGTCAGGACACTGGGCCAGTGAATGTCCTAACCCTCGTCCACCAGCAAACCCCTGCCCTGCTTGCCAACAGGAAGGACACTGGAAGTCTGATTGCCCCACCCTGAGAACAGGTGCCACGTCTCGACGTGACCCCCTTTCCCAGGATCCTGGGAGCTCCTTCCAGCTCCTAAATCTGGACGATGACAACTGAAGGTGCCGAGACTCGGGGACCCCCATCACCCTCGCCGAGCCATGGGTAACTCTCCTGGTAGCGGGTAAGACAATTTTTTGATCAACAGTGGGGCTACCTATTCTGTTTTGCTATCCTTCTCCGGACCTAGCCTTCCATCCAATATCTCCGTAGTAGGAGTAAACCGAAGGCCGTCCACTGCACGAAAAACTCCTCTCCTTAATTGCTGCCTGGCCAACAACTACTTTGCGCACTCGTTCCTCATTATACCCTCATACCCTACCCCCTTATTAGGCTGAGACATCTTGAGCACCTTAAAAGCCTCCATATCCATTCCCACCAACTCATCTACTCCCCTCCAATCCCCTCATGACCTGTTGTTCATGCTTTGTGCATGCACACACGTTCCCCCCAGCCACCTACACTTGCATGACTGGCCCCTTCAGAATGCACAACTAACCCTATTTGTGGATGGCAGCTCCTTTATCAACCCTCAAGGAAACAGACAGGCAGGATATGCAGTAGTTATCTCCTCCACAGTTTTAGAGGCAAAACCCCTACCACAAGGGACCACATCACAGCAGGCAGAACTCACTGCACTAACCAAGGCACTCCTCCTATCAAAAGGAAAAACAGTAAACATATACACAGATTCTAAATATGCTTTCCTAATTGCACACACCCATTCAGTCATCTGGAAAGAGAGAGGGTTTTTAACCACCTGCGGTACCCCATAATCAACAAAAACCAAATACTCAAACTACTGGATGCACTGTCGGCACCTTCCAAGGTAGCCATTATACATTGCAAAGGCCACCAAACTCCATCTAACCTGGTAGCAGCTGGCAATAGTTTTGCCGACACCACTGCCAAATCGGCGGCCGGATTCTCAACCCCCATGCTTCCCTCTATTTGTTTTCTCTCTCCTCAATATACCCCTATTTACACCCAAGAGGAAAAGGCCAAACTATTACAAAATCCAACAGCCAAACTAACTACAGATGACTGGATATATATTGATAACAAATTAGTTATTCCTGAAACACAACTCCATACCATTCTAACAGACATACATAATTCTTTACATATAGGACCCAAAGCTTTATACAACTTTCTAAAGCCCCTCCTCCACTGTCCAACACTACAAAAACACTTACTTATAATCAACCAGCAGTGCCCTATCTGCCTAAAGACAAATCCTCAAGGTGCATTGCGTAATCCCCATCCCAGCCACCAACTCAGAGGACACCAACCAGGCGAAGACTGGCAAATTGATTTCACACATATGCCAAAACATAAAAAATTCAAATACCTCTTAACTCTTGTGGACACCTTTTCAGGGTGGATAGAGGCCTATCCCACCACAGGAGAAACCGCTAACATTGTTGCTTCAATACTCACTGAACATATTATCCCTAGGTCTGGCCTCCCGATCACCCTTCAGTCTGACAACAGTCCAGCATTCATCTCCAAGGTAGTCCAACAGGTGGCAGCCCCCCTACACATCACCTGGAAACTCCACATCCCTTATAGACTTCAGTCTTCTGGTAAGGTAGAAAAGGCTAACGGACTCATCAAACAACAGCTCACCAAACTCTCCCTCGAGACTCGACAATCGTAGGTAAATCTCCTCCCTTCAGCCCTAACCCGGCTGCAAGCAGCCCCATGGAGTCCAACAGGCCTCAGTCCGTTTGAATTAGTTTACAGCCGGCCCCTCACCCTCCAGCAGTTACCCACCCTTTCTTCCCTGCTGGCAACTTATCTCCCATACCTCACCCTCTTGAGACAAATACTGAGACAACATGCAGAACTAGCACACCCCTCTCCAACAGACACATATAGCCCACATCTCTCTCTCAGCCCAGGAGACCAAGTATACTTAAAAGATATCCAAGCCAAAGATCTTCAACCCAGGTGGAAAGGTCCCTATACTGTCCTCCTATCCACATACACAGCAGCCAGACTTCTAGGACACACGCACTGGGTCCATATATCACAATTTAAAAAGGCCCCCACAGAAGACAATCAGTGGACATCTACTAGACTTACCCCTACCCGTCTCAAATTCACCAAACTCTCCTAACCACCACATGTTCCCTGACCTCTTACGCTCATCCCGATTTCTCGCAATACTCTATATAGACATAATAGAATTCCAATATATTACCCTAGATCCCTACTTGCCTCCAGATAATAGCCCATCACAGTGGTTTTCCCGCTTACCTTTATAGAACATCTTCAGTGGCAGGGTGTACTTGGTGATTACACTGAAGATGAAGTCCTATTTCATATTTATAGTACTATCTTTTTCTTGCATTTCAATCTCTATTACTAACCCAACTTTCATTTTTATTTTCATTTTTTTTGAGATGGAGTCTCGCTGTCACCCAGGCTGGAGTGCAGTGGCCGGATCTTAGCTCACTGCAAGCTCTGCCTCCCAGGTTCACGCCATTCTCCTGCCTCAGCCTCCTGAGTAGCTGGGACTACAGGCGCCCACCACCACGCCCGGCTAGTTTTTTTTTTGTATTTTTTAGTAGAGACGGGGTTTCACCATGTTAGCCAGGATGGTCTCGATCTCCTGACCTCGTGATCCGCCTGTCTCGGCCTCCCAAAGTGCTGGGATTACAGGCTTGAGCCACCACGCCTGGCCTGGGACTAACCCAACTTTCATATGGAGATTCTTTATAGTTGAGACCTGGTCATGCAAAAATAAACAGCACTCACAGCTACAAGGCACTGCTGACTGCCCCCCTTCAGGCTGCCAACCCCAACTTACTATAAATTTCACCCTATCGTGTTGCAGTGCGGCCGGAGCTAAGGCTCTCTGCTTCCTGCATGATCAGACACATTACAATTGTAAGACTTACTGGAAACAAAAGAACCTAGGATGCCCTTATATTTATTGTAAGATCCATTATGCAACCTTGAGACAGGAGAAACCCACTGCTCTCTTCACCATTGCGAATCTACAAACCCCCCTTCAATACCAATTAAATATCAAAGACCCATGGGACCCCCGATGGGCAGACGGAGTCAAAGGTGGACTCTACACAGGCTACACAATCCTTAGTTCATTTCCCATGGCTACTCTCCTGATAAAAAGAACACTTGTCCAGCAAAGATCCCTTCCTCAAAACATACGAGTCCTACAGAATTTAACCTTAGCCATACAATCACAAGAACAGGCCTTACAAGATCAATTACACTCCTCCAATAAAGACCCCTTCTCATGGTTAAAACTAGTCCGTCAAGGGTTAAACCTAACACAGGCAGACAACATAACAAATCTCTCCCACTGTTTCCTCTGTGAGGCCCTTGAAAAAGCCCCCTTAGTGGCAGTCCCCTTACCTACTGCTTTGAAGGCTACAACTAACTCTACAAGCGCCTCCCAAAAACCGTTCTTACTCCAAGTCCCACTATACCAAAACCCAGAAAGTCCAATCCTTCCTTTCTGCTACTCTACTCCAAACACCTCCTGGTGTAATTATACCCAGCCACCTGCTAAGACCCAGATGGCTCCCATCGGAGGTTATTTCTGGTGCAACAAAACCCTCTTCAAGGTCCTTAATCACACATCCATCGGTCAATCCCTCTGTGTCCCAGTGTCCCTAGTACCTAGTTTAACCTTATATAGCAAAGCAGAAGTAGCTGAACTCGTTATACAATTTAACCCTCTTCCTAATGATCTCCAAAAATGGGCTGTCTTCCTTCCCCTAGTCATCGGAGTCTCCCTGGCCTCCCCCCTAGTGGCGTCAGGGCTTGGAACTGGGGCACTTGCCTACTCGGGACAGTCTACCTGATCTCTAACAGCTCAAATTTGAGAGGCCATAGAGGCTTCAGCTGAAAGCCTGGCCTCTCTACAGCATCAAATTACCTCAGTGGCCCAAGTAGCAGCACAAAATAGGCAAGCATTAGATTTACTTACTGCCAAAAAATGAGGAACATGTCTCTTCTTAGGAGAAGAATGCTGCTATTACATAAATGAGTCAGGCCTAGTAGACACTAACATTCAAACCCTAAACAGGATTAAAGCGGAATTAAAAACCCACAATACCCCCTTCACCCCCAGACCACCGATATGGCTGCTGCCTGTAATACAGCAGATGCTCCCATTCCTAATTCCCATACTAATCCTCTGTTTTGTCTTATGTCTCGCTCCTGTTTTAATCAAATTTCTCGGAGCCAAAGTTCAAGAGATCATGTGCGTCACCTTCAACCAGATGCTTCTTCATCCGTACGTCCAAATACCAACCATAGACCCCAAACTTAACGACGTTCCCTAACAGCAGGAAGTAGCCAGACAGATCACGGCACCCCTTATCACTATTATCAATAAAAGGTTGGACTGTTTGGACGAACGGAGGCAAGATGGTGCAGTTCCGGGTTCTTCACCATCAGCTTTCCCGAGACTGGGAAAGACACAGGTCGACTGCGCAGGCGCAACCTGACCTCTGACGGAGAAAAACCGGAACCCGCCTAGCCACGCCTACCGCCTGGCCCCTGACCTGCCTATGTCCCGCCCACTGCCCTCCCACTCCCAGGCCCAGGACATAAAAGCCGCTCCTGGTGGGCGTGCTGCGTGCACTTCACCAGCCCTGACTCCTGTCGGGACTGTAGGAACTCCACCTGAGAGCTCCACCGGGTGACTGCCCTGGCCTTCCCTGCCGGAGACTGACGGACCTCACCCCTCCCCCACACCTTCTTTCCTGAAGCTGGGGACCAAAAATAAATGTGCAGTTTTGCTCCTAGCCATGCCTACTTGCTGGTCATTTAATACTCGCCCTGCTTTCCTAGAAAGCAAATCAGCTTCCTAGAAACCAAATCAGCTTCCTAGAAAGCAAATAACTATGTTTCTGTATCATCCCTTATTTGATTCTGATAATTAATTTCTACTTTATCAATTTCAATATTCACTCAACATCATCCAGATTTCTCTCCTTGATGCTTAAGTCCTCTGACATAAAATATTATTGATAAAAACATAAGCCTTTATTTGATAATTTTACTACAGAGAATTTTTTTCTTTTTTTTTTATTATACTTTAAGTTCTAGGGTACATGTGCATAACGTGCAGGTTTGTTACATATGTATACTTGTGCCATGTTGGTGTGCTGCACCCATCAACTCGTCAGCACCCATCAATTCGTCATTTATATCAGATATAACTCGCAATGCAATCCCTCCCCCCTCCCCCCCCATGATAGGCCCCGATGTGTGATGTTCCCCTTCCCGAGTCCAAGTGATCTCATTGTTCAGTTCCCACCTATGAGTGATAACATGTGGTGTTTGGTTTTCTGTTCTTGTGATAGTTTGCTAAGAATGATGGTTTCCAGCTGCATCCCTGTCCCTACAAAGGATGCAAACTCATCCTTTTTTATGGCTGCATAATATTCCGTGGTGTATATGTGCCACATTTTCTTAATCCAGCCTGTCACAGATGGACATTTGGGTTGATTCCAAGTCTTTGCTATTGTGAATAGTGTCACAATAAACATACGTGTACATGTGTCTTTATAGCAGCATGATTTATAATCCTTTGGGTATATACCCAGTAGTGGGATGGCTGGGTCATATGGTACATCTAGTTCTAGATCCTTGAGGAATCGCCATACTGTTTTCCATAATGGTTGAACTAGTTTACAATCCCACCAACAGTGTAAAAGTGTTCCTAATTCTCCACATCCTCTTCAGCACCTATTGCTTCCTGACTTTTGAATGATTGCCATTCTAACTGATGTGAGATGGTATCTCATTGTGGTTTTGATTTGCATTTCTCTGATGGCGAGTGATGATGAGCATTTTTCATGTGTCTGTTGGCTGTATGAATGTCTTCTTTTGAGAAATGTCTGTTCATATCCTTTGCCCACTTTTTGATGGGGTTGTTTGTTTTTTTCTTGTAAATTTGTTTGAGTTCTTTGTGGATTCTGGATATTAGCCCTTTGTCAGATGAGTAGGTTGCAAAAATTTTCTCCCATTCTGTAGGTTGCCTGTTCACTCTGATGGTAGTTTCTTTTGCTGTGCAGAAGCTCTTTAGTTTAATGAGATCCCATTTGTCAATTTTGGCTTTTGCTGCCGTTGCTTTTGGTGTTTTAGACATGAAGTCCTTGCCCATGCCTATGTTCCTGAATAGTACTACCTAGGTTTTCTTCTAGGGTTTTTATGTATTAGGTCTAACATTTAAGTCTCTAATCCATCTTGAATTAATTTTTGCATAAGAAGTAAGGAAAGGATCCAGTTTCAGCTTTCTATTATGGCTAGCCAATTTTCCCAGCACCATTTATTAAATAGGGAATCCTTTCCCCATTTTTTGTTTCTCTCAGGTTGTCAAAGATCAGATGGCTGTAGATGTGTGGTATTATTTCTGAGGACTCTGTTCTGTTCCACTGGTCTATATCTCTGTTTTGGTACCAGTACCATGCTGTTTTGGTTACTGGAGCCTGTAGTATAGTTTGAAGTCAGGTAGCGTGATGTCTCCAGCTTTGTTCTTATGACATAGGATTGTCTTGGCAATGCGGGCTCTTTTTTGGTTCCATATGAATTTAAGCAGTTTTTTCCAATTCTGTGAAGAAAGTCATTGGTAGCTTGATGGAGATGGCATTGAATCTATAAATAACTTGGGCAGTATGGCCATTTTCACGATATTGATTCTTCCTATCCATGAGCATGATATGTTCTTCCATTTGTTAGTGTCCTCTTTGATTTCACTGAGCAGTGGTTTGTAGATCTCCTTGAAGAGGTCCTTTACATCCCTTGTAAGTTGGATTTCTAGGTATTTTAGTCTCTTTGAAGCGATTGTGAATGGAAGTTCAATCATGATTTGGCTCTCTGTTTGTCTGTTACTGGTGTACAAGAATGCTGGTGATTTTTGCACATTAATTTTGTATCCTGAGACTTTGCTGAAGTTGCTTATCAGCTTAAGGAGATTTTGGGCTGAGACAATAGGGTTTTCTAAATATACAATCATGTTATCTGCAAACAGGGACAATTTGACTTCTTCTTTTCCTAACTGGATACCTTGATTTCTTTTCTTGCCTGATGCCCTAGCCAGAACTTCCAAGACTATGTTGAATAGGAGTGGTGAGAGAGGGCATCCCTGTCTTGTGCCAGTTTTCAAAGGGAACTTTTCCAGTTTTTGCCCATTCAGTATGATATTGGCTGTGGGTTTGTCATAAATAGCTCTTATTATTTTGAGGTACGTTCCATCAATACCGAATTTATTGAGCGTTTTTAGCATGAAGGGCTGTTGAATTTTGTCAAAAGCCTTTTCTGCATCTATTGAGATAATCATGTGGTTCTTGTCTTTGGTTCTGTTTATATGTTGGATTATGTTTATTGATTTGCGAATGTTGAACCAGCCTTGCATCCCAGGGATGAAGCCCACTTGATCATGGTGGATAAGCTTTTTGATGTGCTGCGGAATCCGGTTTGCCAGTATTTTATTGAGGATTTTTGCATCAATGTTCATCAGGGATATTGGTCTAAAATTTTTTTTTGTTGTGTCTCTGCCAGGCTTTGGTATCAGGATGATGTTGGCCTCATAAAATGAGTTAGGGAAGATTCCCTCTTTTTCTATTGATTGGAATAGTTTCAGAAGGAATGGTACCAGCTCCTCCTTGTACCTCTGGTAGAATTCAGCTGTGAATCCATCTGGTCCTGGACTTTTTTTGGTTGGTAGGCTATTAATTATTGCCTCAATTTCAGAGCCTGCTATTGGTCTATTTAGGGATTCAACTTCTTCCTGACTTAGTCTTGGAAGAGTGTAAGTGTCCAGGAAATTATCCATTTCTTCTAGATTTTCTAGTTGATTTGCATAGAGGTGTTTATAGTATTCTCTGATGGTAGTTAGTATTTCTGTGGGGTCTGTGGTGATATCCCCTTTATCATTTTTTATTGTGTCTATTTGATTCTTCTCTCTTTTCTTCTTTATTAGTCTTGCTAGCGGTCTGTCAATTTTATTGATCTTTTCAAAAAACCAACTCCTGGATTCATTTATATTTTGGAGGGTTTTTTGTGTCTGTATCTCCTTCAGTTCTGCTCTGATCTTAGTTATTTCTTGCCTTCTGCTAGCTTTTGAATGTGTTTGCTCTTGCTTCTCCAGTTCTTTTAATTGTGATGTTAGAGTGTCAATTTTAGATCTTTCCAGCTTTCTCTTGTGGGCATTTAGTGCTATAAATTTCCCTCTACACACTGCTTAAATGTGTCCCAGAGATTCTGGTATGTTGTATCTTTGTTCTCATTGGTTTCAAAGAACATCTTTATTTCTGCCTTCATTTCGTTATGTACCCAGTAGTCATTCAGGAGCAGGTGTTCAGTTTCCATGTAGTTGAGCGTTTTTGAGTTGAGTTTCTTAGTCCTGAGTTCTAGTTTGATTGCACTGTGGTCTGAGAGACAGTTTGTTATAATTTCTGTTCTTTTACATTTGCTAAGGAGTGCTTTACTTCCAATTATGTGGTCAATTTGGAATAAGTGCGATGTGGTGCTGAGAAGAATGTATATTCTGTTGATTTGGGGTGGAGAGTTCTATAGATGTCTATTAGGTCCGCTTGGTGCAGAGATGAGTTCAATTCCTGGATATCCTTGTTAACTTTCTGTCTCGTTGATCTGTCTAATGTTGACAGTGGAGTGTTGAAGTCTCCCATTATTACTGTATGGGAGTCTAAGTCTCTTTGTAAGTCTCTAAGGACTTGCTTTATGAATCTGGGTGCTCCTGTATTGGGTGCATATATATTTAGAATAGTTAGCTCTTCCTGTTGAATTGATCCCTTCACCATTATGTAATGGCGTTCTTTGTCTCTTTTGATCTTTGATGGTTTAAAGTCTATTTTATCAGAGACTAGGATTGCAACCCTTGCTTTTTTTGTTCTCCATTTGCTTGGTAGATCTTCCTCCATCCCTTATTTTGAGCCTATGTATGTCTCTGCATGTGAGATGGGTCTCCTGAATACAGCAGACTGATGGGTCTTGACTCTTGATCCAGTTTGCCAGTCTGTGTCTTTTAATTGGAGCATTTAGTCCATTTACATTTAAGGTTAATATTGTTATGTGTGAACTTGATCCTGTCATTATGATATTAACTGGTTATTTTGCTCGTTAGTTGATGCAGTTTCTTCCTAGCCTCGATGGTCTTTACATTTTGGCATGTTTTTGCAATGGCTGGTACCGGTTGTTCCTTTCCATGTTTAGGGCTTCCTCAGGGTCTCTTGTAAGGCAGGCCTGGTGGTGACAAAATCTTTAAGCATTTGCTTATCTGAAAAGGATTTTATTTCTCCTTCACTTATGAAACTTAGTTTGGCTGGATATGAATTTCTGGGTTGAAAATTCTTTTCTTTAAGAACATTGAATATTGGCCACCTCTCTTTTCTGGCTTGTAGAGTTTCTGCTGAGAGGTCTGCTGTTAGTCTGATGGACTTCCCTTTGTGGGTAACCCGACCTTTCTCTCTGGCTGCCCTTAAGATTTTTTCCTTCATTTCAACTTTGGTGAATCTGGCAATTATGTGTCTTGGAGTTGCTCTTCTCGAGGAGTATCTTTGTGGTTCTCTGTATTTCCTGAATTTGAATGTTGGCCTGCCCTACTAGGTTGGGGAAGTTCTCCTGGATGATATCCTGCAGAGTGCTTTCCAACTTGGTTCCATTTTCCCTCACTTTCAGGCACCCCAATCAGACGTAGATTTGGTCTTTTTACATAATCCCATACTTCTTGCAGGCTTTGTTCATTTCTTTTTCTTCTTTTTTCTTTTGGTTTCTCTTCTCGCTTATTTCATTCATTTGATCCTCAATCGCTGATACTCTTTCTTCCAGTTGATCGAGTCGGTTACTGAAGCTTGTGGATTTGTCACGTATTTCTCGTGTCATGGTTTTCATCTCTGTCATTTCATTTATGACCTTCTGTGCATTAATTATTCTAGCTACCAATTCTTCCACTCTTTTTTCAAGATTTTTAGTTTCTTTGTGCTGGGTACGTAATTCCTCCTTTAGCTCTGAGAAGTTTGATGGGCTGAAGCCTTCTTCTCTCATTTCCTCAAAGTCATTCTCTGACCAGCTTTGATCCGTTGCTGGCGATGAGCTGCGCTCCTTTGCAGGGGGAGATGCGCTCTTATTTCTTGAATTTCCAGCTTTTCTGCCCTGCTTCTTCCCCATCTTCATGGTTTTATCTGCCTCTGGTCTTTGGTGATGGTGACGTACTGATGGGGTTTTGGTATAGGTGTTCTTCCTGTTTGATAGTTTTCCTTCTAATAGTCAGGACCCTCAGCTGTAGGTCTGTTGGAGATTGCTTTAGGTCCACTCCAGACCCTGTTTGCCTGGGTATCAGCAGCAGAGGTTGCAGAAGATAGAATATTGCTGAACAGCGAGTGTACCTGTCTGATTCTTACTTTGGAAGCTTCCTCTCAGGGGTGTACTCCACCCTGTGAGGTGTGGGGTGTCTGACTGCCCCTAGTGGGGGATGTCTCCCAGTTAGGGTACTCAGGGGTCAGGGACCCATTTGAGCAGGCAGTCTGTCCGTTCTCAGATCTCAACCTCCGTGTTGGGAGATCCACTGCTCTCTTCAAAGCTGTCAGACAGAGTCGTTCACGTCTGCCCAGGCCTCTGTGGCTTCCGCATTTGTTTTTAGGCTGTGCCCTGTCTCCAGAGGTGGAGTCTACAGAGACAGGCAGGTTTCCTTGAGCTGCTGTGAGCTCCACCCAGCTCGAGCTTCCCAGCGGCTTTGTTTACCTACTTAAGCCTCAGCAATGGCTGGCGCCCCTCCCCCAGCCTCGCTGCTGCCATTTCGGTTAGATCGCAGACTGCTGTGCTAGCAATGAGGGAGGCTCCGTGGCCGTGGGACCCTCCCGGCCAGGTGTGGGTATAATCTCCTGGTGTGCCCGTTTGCTTAAAGCGCAGTATTTGGGTGGGAATTACCCGATTTTCCAGGTGTTGTGTGTCTCAGTTCACCTGGCTAGGAAAAGGGATTCCCTTCCCCCTTGCACTTCCCAGGTGAGGCGATGCTTCGCCCTGCTTCAGCTCTCTCTGGTCGGGCTGCAGCAACTGACCAGCACCGATTGTCCGGCACTCCCCAGTCAGATGACCCCAGTACCTCAGTTGAAAATGCAGAAATCACCGGTCTTCTGTGTCGCTCACGCTGGGAGTTGGATACTGGAGCTGTTCCTATTCGGCCATCTTGCTCGTGTCTCTACAGAGAATTTCTTTAGCTTGGAAAGCTGAATTTGGTCAAAATGAAATATAACAATGAATATAAATCATTTTGGAAGTGATTTCAAATTATTTAAAATATTAAATTTGATACATATATGTGTGTGTCCAAGTTTTTTAAAAATTTGAATACATAAAGATGAAACATATAAAATATACATGCTTTTAAGACAAATCATTTTGTGATCATTTAAGTTTTAAATTCAGCACTTTTGGCTATGTTGAAAATTAAAATATGAAATATCACAAAAAATAATATTAAGAAAACAAAACGAAGCACAACAGTCCTGATGGCTATTGTGAGACCTCGGTTCTTAGTTTCAAAAATTTAAACAAGTGACACAAAAAAATGAGGATGCAACATAGATGGATTTATTGCAAAGTAGAAATACTATTTTAAAAGTTAGGTGCAAAATACCCCTAAGAGAGAAGCAATTCAGGATGGGCACATTATAGGAATGAGACAGCATAGACTGGAAATAGACTCCATTTATGGGAGTCTTACATAATTATTTACAAAAAGTTAGAATGTGGTGTTATTAGTAAGCATGTTCTGTGTGATCCTCTTTGTGCACATACACAGCGGCTGTACATGCTTGTTTGTATATCACATATCTCATTAGCGTCTTAAAACTCCACTCACGTGTGTGTTTTTTAGTACTACAATGAGTAAAAGCTCAGAGGAGAAAATAAAAATGTGCATGCTCTTTACAGGGGAATATCCCTACTGAAGAGAGCTTTGCTTGAATGAGCTGAAATGCAATGCAAATGTTGGGGTTTATTGTGTTGACAATATGCTGTCACCATGTAATCGCCATGGCTGCTGCATCCTGAGGACATGGTGACTTTCTTGACTACCTAGCCAGCCTCAATAGTACTTATCTTAGTTGATTTTCAACTATCAACTCTGAGACTAAGATTTAGCTGTTATGTCAATATTGTCAAAAGTGTGAAAATGACAATTTTAAAATCAAACATATTTGAGCTTGATTTGGGTCTCTAGCTGTGTACCCAGGAGAAATTATTTTACATTCCTGGAGCTTCAGTCAATATGTATGCATTGCTGTATGTTTGGTTTTTTGGTGTAGGTTTTTGTTCATTTACATTTCTAAGGATATTTTTTCCTACTTTATGCTGATTTTGAGTTACACAAAACTTACCAAGAGCTCTATTTTAATACATTTTTTCAACCAAAAGGTTAAATGCTTAAATATTGAAAGTGGCATTCTGGATTATCCTTTTCCATGCAGACTACACTGCAGTTTTCCTTATGTGGTGCAAGGTTATAAAAATGCCATTCAGTTGATTTCCTAAGTAACCGTAGAATGTGTTTTCTCAGACAGTAGCATGAGAATTTTTGACATACTACCATTAGACATAATGAAAGCAAATGAATAAACGTGTTGAAATTTGTCTTTATTCACAAGGTCATTAGAGGCTAAGTCATGGCAACACATGTAGTTCAATCCAAATTTTTTGTGTAAAATTTTGTTGAGCTACATCTATCTGCATATGTAACACTAATTTAGTAACAGCTTCTTTATACTAAGCCAGAATTAATTTGTCCTGATAGTTTTGTTTTAAATGTGTGAATTGTATTATACCACATTTGAACAAGAAATATAGAGTAATATGAATTTACCTTAGAGAAAGAAAAGTACAGGCACACTAAAAATGAATTCAAAGCTGGCAGCTGACGCTGGTTAACAGGTTGAGCAAATTCTACTAGACCTAAATTTCTGTAAACAATTTTGAAAAACAGAATTTTAACTAAAAACATCAACAACATAATAATAATGAAATTTTTAAAAAGTTGATTTGTTTACCCATCATCAATCAATACTAGGTTAAACTAGAAAATTGTGAACACATCATATAAAAAATAAAATTACTAACCTTTCCTCAGACTTCATCTGATTAAAACGAGGCTTCTGGGTATTTGAAAGCACCAAATTATTGATGAAAAATATCTATTTTGAACAGATTGTTGATCTTATATACACATTACTACTAAGTAAAACCTAATACAGCTTTGATTTGTGAAATATTTGTGAATGTCTATCACTATACTGAAAAATCAAGACATTATTTAATCTGTCTAAATTTTGAGGAAAATATTTGCTATTTTAATTGAATGTCATTATTCATGTAGTATGGCAAACCACCCATTTCTTTAGTATTCTGCTATTTTATAAAATAAACCAGAATTTATGGAGACATTTGTAAAAAAATTATTTAAAAAATCTTTTCTAAAAAAAGTTAGACATCAGAAAATAGCGATATTAATGTCACTTTATATACGTAGTTTGCTAAACCCTACCATAATCTGTAAAGTTTTTTGTGTACAACAAATTAGATTACCTAAAACAAAATGAAATTTCTTTTCTTTTTTTTTTTCTTTTAGACAGACTCTCACTCTGTCACCAGGCTGGAGTGCAATGGTGCAATCTCAGCTCACGTCAGCCTCTGCCTCCAGATTCAAGCAGTTATCTCTGCCTCCAGGTTCAAGCAGTTACCTCCCTAGTAGCTGGGATTACAGGTGCCCGCCACCGTGCCCAGCTAATTTTTTGTATTTTTAGTAGAGACGAGGTTTCACTATGTTGGCCGGGCTGGTCCCAAACTCCTGACCTCAGGCAATCCACCCACTCCAGCCTCACAAGGTTCTGGGATTACAGGAGTGAGCCACCATGCCTGGCTAATGAAATTTCTTTATATATATATATATATGCAGACAGACAGGAACTATGACTGCCACTTTAGAAAACAAATGTTTCAGCGCAATACAATGTTTTGTGTATATACAAAAGGAAAACCAAACTTTGAAGTTTTCAAAATATAAACAGGAGCATTGTGATTCTAAGCTTTAAATATATAAAACAAGTGTATCATTTATTTTTATTCTTATTATTATTATACTTTAAGTTCTGGCTTACATGTGAAGAACGTCAGTTTTATTACATACGTATACATGTGCCATGGTGGTTTGCTGCTCCCATCAACCCTTCACCTACATTAGGTATTTTTCCTAATGTTATCCCTCCCATAGCCCCCCAGGCCCCGACAGGCCCCAGCATGTGATGTTCACCTCCCTGTGTCCATGTGTTCTCACTGTTCAACTCCCACTTATGAATGAGAACATGCAGTGTTTGGTTTTCTGATCTTGTGATAGTTTGCTGAGAATGATGGCTTCCAGCTTCATCCATGTCTGTGCAAGGGACATGAACTCATCCCTTTTTACACCTGCATAGTATTCCCTGGTGTATATGTGCTACATTTTCTTAACCCAGTCTATCATTGATGGACATTTGGGTTGGTTTCAAGTCTTTGCTATTGTGAATAGTGCCACAACAAACAGACGTGTGCATGTGTCTTTATCGTAGAATGATTTATGATCCTTTAGGTATATACTCAGTAATGGAATTGCTTGGTCAAATGGTATATCTAGTTCTAGATCCTTGAGGAATTGCCACACTGTTTTCCACAATGGTTGAACTAATTTACACTCCCACCAACAGTGTAAAAGCGTTCCTATTTCTCCATATCCACTCCAGCACTGTTGTTTCCTGACTTTTTAACGATTGCCATTCTAACGGGTGTGACATGCTATCTCATTGTGGTTTTAATTTGCATTTCTCTAATGACCAGTGATGATGAGCATTTTTTCATATGTCTGTTGGCTGCATTAATGTTTTCTTTTGAGAAGCGTCTGCCCATATCTTTGCCCATTTTTTGATGGGCCTGTTTGTTTGTTTCTTGTAAATCTGTTTAAGTTCTTTGCAGATTCTGGATATTAGCCCTTTGTCAGATGGATAGATTGCAAAAATTTTCTCCCATTCTGTAGGTTGCCTGTTCACTCTGATGAGTTTCTTTTGCTGTGCAGAAGCTATTTCATTTAACTAGATCCTATTTTCAATTATGGCTTTTGTTGCCACTGCTTTTGATGGTTTGGACATGAAATCTTTGCCCATGCCTGTGTCCTGAATGGTATTGCCCAGGTTTTCTTTTAGGATTTTTATGGTCTTAGGTCTTTTTTTTTTTTTTTTTTTGAGACGGAGTCTCGCTCTGTCGCCCAGGCTGGAGTGCAGTGGCCGGATCTCAGCTCACTGCAAGCTCCGCCTCCCGGTTTATGCCATTCTCTCGCCTCAGCCTCCCGAGTAGCTGGGACTACAGGCGCCCGCCATCTCGCCCGGCTAATTTTTTGTATTTTTTTTAGTAGAGACGGGGTTTCACAGTGTTAGCCAGGATGGTCTCGATCTCCTGACCTCGTGATCCGCCCATCTCGGCCTCCCAAAGTGCTGGGATTACAGGCTTGAGCCACCGCGCCCGGCTGGTCTTAGGTCTTATATTTAAGTCTTTGTTACATCTTGAGTTGATTTTTGTAAAAGGGGTAAGGACAGGGTCCAGTTTCAATTTTCTACATATGGCTAGCCAGTTTTCCCAACACCATTTATTAAATAGGGAATCTTTTTCTCATTGCTTGTGTGTGTGTCAGGTTTGTCAAAGATCAGATTGCTGTAGCTGTGTGGTGTTATTTCTGAGGCCTCTGTTCTGTTACATTGGTCTACATCTCTGTTTTGAATTCTGAGTTTCCACTTTACAAATCCTACAGTTCTGCTATTTCACAGTAGGATTTGACACTAAATAAGTATATTTTTGATGGTGACAGAGTGATATCAATTTCTGAGGCATCTGTTCTGTTCCGCTGGTCTACATATCTGTTTTGGCACCAGTACCATGCTGTTTTTGTTCCTGTAGCCTTGTAGTATAGTTTGAAGTCAAGTAGCCTGATGCCCCCAGCTTTGTTCTTCTTGCCCAGTATTGTCTTGGCTGTGCAGGCTCTTTTTTGGTTCCATATGAAGTTTAAAGTAGTTTTATCCAATTCTGTGAAGAAAGTCAATGGTAGCTTGATGAGGATAGCATTGAATCTATAAAATTACTTAGGGCACTATGGCCATTTTCATGATATTGATTCTTCCCTATCCATGAGCATGGAATGCTTTCCCATTTGTTTGTCTCTTCTCATTTGCTTGAGCAGTGGTTTCTAGTTCTCCTTGAAGAGGTCCTTCATGTCCCTTGTAAGTTGTATTTTCCTAGGTATTTTATTCTCTTACTAGCAATTGTGAGTGGGAGTTCACTCATGATCTGGCTCTCTGTTTGTCTGTTATTAGTGTATAGGAATGCTTGTGATTTTTGCACATTGATTTTGTATTCTGATACTTTGCTGAAGTTGCTTATCAGCTTAAGGAGGTTTTAGGCTGAGACGATGGGGTTTTCTAAATATGCAATCATGTCATCTGCAAACAGAGACAATCTGACTTCCTCTCTTCCTATTTTGATACCCTTTATTGCTTTCCCTTGCCTGATTGCCCTGGCGAGAACTTCCAATACTATGTTGAATAGGAGGGATGACAGAGGGCATCCTTGTCTTGTGCCGGTTTTCAAAGGACCGTTTATTCATCTTAATTTAAAATACAGTGGTTTTTAAACAATTCAAGTAACATTAGACTATTAAAAACTTCATGAGCCATACAAGTGTCAACTGCATTTTCAGAATTATGAGAACTTAGAAAAAGTAAACTAAACGCCTAAAGTTTAGTTAAAAACATACTAAACTACTTTGTATTTGCCCTTGTGATGAGAATCATCTTTATTCATTTTGGAACAAACAGGAAATGCTGTGGTGGTAACTTGCTGAGTGGTGACTGTGATACTTACTGTCCTAGGGATAGTGGGATCCAGTGGACCAGAATCGTCAGGACCTTACTGTGGTCACTGCTGCTTATTCTCTTCTGTCATTCATTTCCCAATTTCCCAGGCTCCTTCATCAATTTCATTTCTTTTTTTTTTTTTTTGAGATGGTGTCTCCCTCTGTCGCCCAGGCTGGAGTGCATGGCTGGATCTTAGCTCACTGCAAGCTCCGCCTCCCAGGTTTACGCCATTCTCCTGCCTCAGCCTCCCGAGTAACTGGGACTACAGGTGCCCGTCACCTCGCCCAGCTAGTTTTTTATATTTTTTAGTAGAGATGGGGTTTCACCGTGTTAGCCAGGATGGTCTCAATCTCCTGACCTCGTGATCCGCGCATCTCGACCTCCCAAAGTGCCTCGCCCAGCCCATCAATTTCATTTCTATCATTGCGTGAGTGATTTTGCACTGCTTTAGCATCTGCCTATGATTCCTGCTAATTTTCTTTGTTCATTTTCTTGTCTATCTCTGGTGGCTGCTTTGCTACTCAACTTTGAGGAGTTCGTGCAGCTTCACCCTCAGCCACTCCAACAGTCCGTCCATTTGCCTCAAGCTCTCTGGCAGGGTCTCCAGGTTCTTCTGTGTCTGGTGTCTGAGATTTATCAGCAGGAGCTTGTTTTCAGTGACCACAGCTACCACCGGCTCCTGCCAGTGGGGTGATTTCTAAAAAGCTGAAGTGCCTATGCCCGGGGACGCCTTGCTTATGAGCCTTGGTCATGGCCCAGCTTGGTGCGCAAAAACTCGATGTCAACCAGAGCATTTCACATAGATGGGTGAGCTTTCCTTGGCACATGGGGCAGATCCCCCATCATCTTTATGCTGCCACCTCCCCTTACACAAGGGATGGTGTAGGGGCCTGAAGACACTGGGGAAGAGTCCAGGGAGTTAGGAGGGGCTGGGCCAGGCAGCCTCAGGCCCAGAGCATGGCAGCGTCCCTCAAGCCTGAGCAGACATCAGCCACTGCTACCTCCGGGAGGACAGAGGAGCCCAGGCTCCCCCAACCACAACCTCACTCTAAACCAGCAGAGGAAAAAATTATTTCTTTCTTTTCTTTTTTTATGAGATGGAGTCCCCCTCTGTCACCAGGATGGAGGGCAGTGGCACAGTCTAGGCTCACTGCAAACTCTGCTTCCCGGGTTCAAGTGATTCTCCTGCTTCAGCCTCCCAGGTAAGTGGGACTACAGCCGCCCACCACCATACCTGGCTAATTTTTGTATTTTTAGTAGAGATGGGGTTTCACCATATTGGCTAGGCTGGTCTCGAACTCCTGACCTTGTGATCACCCCGCCTCTGCCTCCCAAATTGCTGGGACTACAGGCATGAGCCACCCTGTCTGGCTGAAAAAAAAATTATTTTCTAAAAAAAAAAAAATGTGTAAAAAATAATATACAGAAGAACTTGCATATCTAACCTAATCACATTTTTATTCTTTTTCTTTTTATTTCTGCCTTTTCCTCTTAAATTGTGCTCTCCTGAAGTCAGATTTCATGTTCCATCCTTACGTGGGAATTTAAAAGTCACAAATTTTATAATATAATAATAGTTATTATAATAGTCACAAATTTAGAAACTAAAAAATTTGAATATATTTTTACCCTTGATTTGCAGAGTTTCAGTTTACAAAGAATATGTATTCATTCATTTAACATAAATGTGTGTTGAGCACACACGATATGCCAACCATTTGGTAGCCTTAGAAAATAGAGGCCAGGCAGGGTGGCTTATGCCTGTAATCCCAGAATTTTGAGAGGCCAAGGCGGGAGGATCACCTGAGGTCAGGTGTTCAAGAGCAGCCTGACCCACCTGGTGAAACCCCATCTCTACTAAAAATACAAAAATTAGCTGGGTGTGGTGGTGGGTGCCTGTAATCCCAGCTACTCAGGGGGCTGAGGCAGGAGTATCGCTTGAACCCAGCAGGTGGATGTTGTGGTGAGCCAAGATCATGCCATTGCACTCCAGCCTGGCAATAGAGCGACACTCCATCTCCAAAAAAAAAAAAAAAAGATTTAAACATGATATTGTTTTAAACAATTTTATGTCATTAAATTTTAAAAATTAGATAAAATTATTTTTCCAGAAAGGTATGTGGCAAAAAGTGACTGAAGAAGAAATAAAATGGAGCCTGGGCATGGTGGCTCACACATTTAATCCCTCCACTTTGGAAGGCCAAGGCGGGAAGATCACGAGATCAGGAGTTCAAGACCAACCTGGCCAAGATGGTTAAATCCTGTCCCTACTAAAAATACAAAAATTAGGCATGGAGGTGGGTGACTGTAATCCTAGCTACTCAGGAGGCTGAGGCAGAGAATTGCTTGAACCTGGGAGGTGGAGTTTGCAGTGAGCCGAGATCATGCCACTACACTTTAACTTCAGCCTGGGTGACAGAGCAAGACTCCATCTCAAAAAAAAAAAAAAAAAAAAAAGATAAATAAGAAATCTAAAATTTATGTTTTTAATTTTACAAAAATAAAAAATCCATCTATTATAAGAGAACATCTTGAGCCAGGAATGCTGGCTCATGCCTTTAATCTCAACACTTTGGGAGGCCAAGGCAGGTGGATCACAATGTCAGGGGTTCAAGACCAGTCTGGCCAACATCGTGAAACCCCATCTCTACTAAAAATACAAAAATTAGCTGGGCATGGTGGTGGGCAACTGGGATTGCAGGTGTGAGCCACCACGCCTGGCTGACATCTGCTATCATCTTAACTGCTCTATAAGCCTGCTGAATCACAGGGCCATAGGAGCAATTACTGTTGTTTACATGCTTTTGTCAGGCAGTTCTTATGAGCCTGCAAATGTTATATTATTCCCAACCACGTAAAATAATGCACCAACATGCATTATTTTATGTTTTATTCAATAGGGAAAAGCCCCACGTTTTTGCTTCCAAACATCATGATCATAAAGAAATAGTCCCAGTTCCCTGATAACTCTGCTTTCCCACCCCTGCATGAGACCGCCTTTGTGAGGCCCCTCCATGGCCTACCTTGCTCTTGTTTCTGGTGCAAGTGTATTAAACACCTTTTAATGGCATTCAACTTTCATTTATGAATTAAGATCCAAGCTAAATTCAAGAAATCCTGTTGCTGTGCTTTGTTACCAGAAATAATACGGGGTTAGGCCGGGTGTGGTGGCTTATGCCTCTAACGCCAACAAAGAGTGGTGGGAGGCTGAGGCGGTGGATCATTTGAGGCCAGGGGTTCAACACCAACCTGGTCAACACAGCAAAACCCTGTCTCTACTAAAAATACCAGGTGTGGTGGTGGGCAACTGTAATCCCAGCTACATGGGAGGCTGAGGTAGGAGAATCACTTGAACCTGGGAGGTGGAGGTTGCAGTGAGCCGAGATTGCACCACTGCACTCCTGCTTAGGCAACAGTGCAAGACTCTGTCCAATAAAAAAAAGGTAATTGACAGTTTCATAAAAATAACACTTAATTTGTAGGCTGCTCTAGGAAGCATAGATATTTTATATTCATTCTTCAAATCCATAAGCATACAATTTAAAAAATTTATTTGCATTGTCTCTGATTACTTTCAATAATGTTCTGTCGTTCTTTTTTTTTGTTTTTTGTTTTTTTTTTAAAGTCAGAGTTTCGCTCTTGCCACCCAGGCTGGAGTGCAATGGTGCGATCTCGGCTCACTGCAACCTCCCCCTCCACCTTCCATGCTCAAGTGATTCTCCTGGCTCAGCCTCCCGAGTAGTTGGGATTACAGGCATATGCCACCACGCCTGGCTAATTTTGTATTTTTAGTAGAGATGGGGTTAATCCACATTGGTCCAGCTTGTCTCGAACTCCCGACACACTCCATAATTTTCTTACACCTAAGGTTTGTCTTTAGATTAATAAATATTTAACTCTATGTAAATCAAAACTAAAAGTCTGTATGTGTTTGCAGGCAGACAGGCCACATGTTCAAAGAAAAACATATAAGAAATTTGAAAAATATATTAAGAATTTAACAATGAATTTTATTTATACTCATATATAATTTTTATTATGACCATAAAAATAACACTGTAGTAAATAACAATTTAATTGTATATTTAAAATTTGTTTTTAAAAAAGTATAGAATTGGATTGTAAAATGTAGGATAAATGCTACAGGTGAAGGATGCCTCACTTAACACTGATGATATTATTATATATTGTATTCCTGTATTAAAATATGCCATATATTACATAAATATATACTAATGCAGCCACCAAAATTAAAATAAATTTAACTGATTAAAAACAGAATAAAAATTTAACCTACAGAAACAATATTCTTTTATTTGCAGTTGAAAGCCACTGACAAAAAAAAAATCACTAGAGATGTTAATCTATTATCTTACTAAACAGTATATTGTTACCATCTTTTACCTATATCCTTGAGTAAGGTGAAACAGGTTAAAGTTTGTGGCATAATAACACTTCATTGAATGCACAATAGTATTTAACATGTTAAAAATGTTGAATTAAACTATTAACTTCACACATAATCTAAAATTTATAAATGTACTGCATTTTATTACATAAAAGTACAATTAGACCAGGCTCAGTGGCTCACGCCTGTAATCCCAGCACTTTGGAAGGCCAAAGTGGGGAGATCACCTGAGGTTGGCAGTTCAAGACCAGCTTGACCAACATGGAAAAACCCTTGTTTCTGCTAAAAATTCAAAATTAGCCAGGTGTGGTGGCACATGCCTATAATCTCAGCTACTCAGGAGGCTGAGGCATGAGAATCACTTGAACCTGGGAGGCAGAGGTTGCAGTGAGCCAGAGATTGTGCCAATGCACTTCAGCCTGGGCAACAAGATCAAAACTCTGTCTCAAAAAAAAAAAAAAAAGTACAATTAGTACAATAATATATTAGTCATTTAATTTTAAATAAAAGTAAACATGTTTTCTTCTCATGATAATGCAGATTACTCTGAATACCTACCTCATGCATCACTCAATATTATAGGTTATAAGAGCCTCTCCACTTAGATTTTTGTTATGCATCTTACATTTTAATGTCTTTAGTTTTCTATAGAAAAGGTAATAAATAGTGCCCACCTAATAAAAAAGGATGCCTTGCCAGGCATGGTGGCTAACACCTGTAATCCCAACACTTTGGGAGATTGAAGCAGGCAGATGATGAAGTCAGGAGTTTGAGACCAGCCTGGCCAACATGGTGAAACCCCATCTTTACTAAAAATACAAAAATTAGCTGGGTGTGGGGGCAGGCACCTGTAATCCCAACTACTCAGTAGGCTGAGGCAGGCAAATCCCTTGAAACTGGAAGTGATGGTAGTGAGCCAAGATCATGCCACTGCACTCCTGCCTGGGCAAAAGAGTGAAACTCCATCTTAAAAAAAAACAAAACAAAAAGAATCTCTCATATCTTTGATGCAGCAACAACTGATCCCATGCTTTCACATGTGACTCCAATAGGAATGAAGAAACAGCAGGAAATAATTTCAGAGTTGAATGATATCATTATTCACTTTTCAAAAAATCTGTAATATTTTTCAAGAAATATACTTGGAATGTAATTATAACTCAGCAAAAAACTTCTGATCCTCTGAAAGTTACATACAAATAATATCTCTGCCAACTTTAGTTTTAGATTTCCTATACTCAGCACTCTGATTTAGAATATCTGAAATGTCAGTGCCTTACATATTTCTACCATAAATTCTGATATTTGCATGGACTTAATTATGGATTAAATTTTTTTACATTTATTGCATCTGCAAAAATATACTCCAGTATGAACTCTCTGTTGTTTTCTAAGCTGTAGTTTTTGAAAAAGTGTTTCTCCAAATTTATTACATTTGCACAATTTTTCTTCAATATGAATTCCCTGATGTTTGGCTTTGATGGAACTTTGTTCCATAGAAGGAATCTCAGATAAGATTTTTTAAAAGCCAAACCCAGTCATGGATTTGTATCATCAAATACTTGAGTTGGGTGCATTTCTCTCCTCTTAAGGTTCCAAGATAAACCTGGGGCTCCTAAGTTTGTCAGAAAGTTATCTTTTTTACTTACAGAAATCCTGACCTGTGGTGAGTAAAAATATCATAGTACAGGGACTATGTAGACAAGATTTGAATCCAGTTTTCCCAAGGGGCTTTTAATTGGCTCCATAAATCAAGTTTGATTCCTTAAAAAAAGAGCATCATTCCAGTCAAAGTGTTACTAAAATAACCAGTTTCTCCAATTGTGTCCTGTTACTTATAAAAACCAGATTCTTGGCAGGGCATGGTGGCTCATGCCTGTAATCACAGCACTTTGGGAGGTCAAGATAGGCGAATCATGAGGTCAAGAGATCAAGATCATAGTGGCCAACATGGTGAAACCCCATCTCTGCTAAAAATATAAAAAATTAGCTGGGCGTGGTGGCACTTACCTGCCATCCCAGCTACCTGGGAGGCCAAGGCAGGAGGATTACTTGAACCTGGGAGGCAGAGGTTGCAGCAAGCCAAGATCGTGCCACTGTACTCCAGCCTAGTGACAGAGTGAGACTCTGTCTCAAAAAATAAATAAATAACACAACAAAGAAACAAAAAAGATTCTTAATGCACTTATGCAAATAAATATTGCCACAAGTTAAGAATACTCACAAATAGTTTCCAAATTCTAGAGAAATCAAGTAGAGAGAATCAAATATGCTTTAAATTTTGTTCACAGGAGTATACTAACTTGTTAAAAGCTGTAAATAGATCAAAAGGTAGGTTTCCTTGACTCAGAAAACAAAAGCAAGGATCTGCAACATTTTAAGTAAAAAGTCAAAAATATAGGCTGGTCACGGTGGCTCACGCCTATAATCCCAACACTTTGGGAGGCCGAGGCAGGCAGATCATGAGGTCAGGAGTTTGAAACCAGCCTGACCAACATGGTGAAATCCCATCTCTACTAAAAATACAAAAATTAGCTGGGCGTGGTGGCGTGCATCTGTAATTCAGCCAAGATCACACCACTGGACTCCACCCTGGGGGACAGAGTGAGACCCTGACTCAAGAAAAGAAAAAAGATTACTTCAGTCTTCTATTAGTTGAGTGCATGCACTTAATCCTTGTTGTGCTTCATATTCATGAACACTTCAGCTCTCCATGAGTTCTGAATTTTTTTCCTCTACTCTGATGTCACAATCTCCAAAGTTATTAGAAACTTGCATTCAAGAACACCTGTTGGCCGGGCGCGGTGGCTCACGCCTGTAATCCTAGCACTTTGGGAGGCCGAGACGGGTGGATCACGAGGTCAGGAGATCGAGACCATCCTGACTAACACGGTGAAACCCTGTCTCTACTAAAAATACAAAAATTAGCCAGGCGCGGTGGCGGGCACCTGTAGTCCCAGCTACATGGGAGGCTGAGGCAGGAGAATGGTGTGAACCTGGGAGGCGGAGCTTGCAGTGAGTGGAAATCGCGCCACTGCACTCCAGCCTAGGCGACAGAGCAAGACTCCGTCTCAAAAAAAAAAAAAAAAAAAAAAGAACACCTGTTAGAGTTTTATAGCTGATTATAAAACCACCTTCTAAACAGGACCAAAACAATACAACAATTGTCTGTTAATGACAAAAAGTTTTAAGGCAACCAAAGTCAAAGACATAATTGACAAGGAAATTTGTTACCTCTGTGGCAATAATTTAACATAATTGTAATTACTGCTAATAATGTACACTGAGTCATATAAGAATTATAGGAGTTTCCCATGATTTTGGAACAAATACCAATAATATATTTATACAAACACAGCCCCCCCAAAAAAACAACATTTCATATTCAACAAAGCTCTCTGTATAATTTTTATAAGAAATAAAGCTGGGTGCGGTGGCTCATGCCTGTAATCCCAGCACTTTGGGAGGCCGAGGCTGGTGGATCACCTGAGGTTGGTGTTTGGACAAACGGAGGCAAGATGGCACAGTTCCGGGTTCTTCACCGTCAACTTTCCCGCGCCTGGGAAAGACATGGGTAGACTGTGCAGGTGCAACCCGACCTCCGACGGAGAAGAACCAGAACCTGCCTAGCCACGCCTACTGCCCCGCCCCCGACCCGCCCATGTCCCGCCCACTGCCCTCCCACTCCCAGGCCCAGGACATAAAAGCCGCTCCCGGTGGGCGCGCGGTGCGAACTTCCTTGGCCCCTGCTCCTGTGCGGACCTAGGAACCTCGCCCGAGAATGCCGGAGCGACTTCGTCGGCCTCCACCGCCGGAGACCGGTGAACCTTGCTCCCTCCTTCACATTGGCTTGTAAATAAAGTTTTTTTGCCTTGCCTACTTGCCTTTTCTCTGGCATTTGCTCTGGGGGTCGCATTAAAGCAAATCAGCTGGTGCCGAAACCCGGGAGAAGACCCCTCCTCAGGGCCCCCCAAGGTCCGAGGAGCCTCCTCCTTCCACGCCCCAGACGGACCAGGACCTGGACATCGCTTTCCCCACCTCCAAGTCTCCTAGGGATGAGTACCTTTTGCCTCTCTCTCATATTCCTTGGTCAGAAGTCCTGCGCAGGCCCAAGGCTTTTTTTTTTCTGGTCACCAGGTGACCCAGGGAAGTTCCCAAAGGCAGAGACGTCTGCCCAAAGGAGCTCCATTCCGTTCTGTGGGAGACCCGTCCAGGACGGAGATGTCCGCCTGGAGGTAATCTCCATTCCGGCTCCAGGAGCCTCTCACTGGTCTCTAGTGGCTCCAAAGGACGCTTTGTAGCCATGTAGAGTTCGGTTTCCGTTTCGGCCTATTGGCGAGAGGAAGGCAATGGGAAACCCCCAATCCAAAATACCTAGAGACTCCCCTTTAGGGTGTCTTCTAAAAAACCTCATAACTTTGCAATTAGAACAAGATCTCAGGCGAAAGCAACTGGTGTTCCTCTCCACTGTGGCGTGGCCACAATATAAATTAGACAGTCAGTCTCAATGGCCGCCTGAGGGCACTCTAGACCGTAACATTTTAACCGACCTCAGTAGTTTTTGTAAACGCTTAGGCAAGTGGTCCGAAATTAATTATATACAAGAATTTTGGGCCTTGCGTTCTCGTCCAGACCTGTGTAGCCAGTGTTCCTTGGCTCAAGTCATGTTGGCTAAGGACGCAGGCCTAACAAAGTCCGAAAAAGAGGAGTCATCTTTCCTGTCTGAGTTGCCCGAAGACCTTACTTCCTCTCCCTCCCTTCCACTCCCGCCGTATACCCCACCTCCCCCTCCCGCTTCGGCCCCACCTCCTCTTTTGGCTCCACCTCCCCCTCCCGCTCTGGCGGTTGTTCCGCCTCCCTCCTCAGGCCCTCCCACCATTGTTGAGGCTACACTTCCCTCCGACTCCTCGGCACTTCCGCCTGGTCATCTTAGTTCACCTATCTCTGCCCATACCTGCTCTAAAGATTGCCTAACTGCCCCTGCTCCTACTCCCACCCTATCCAACCCCCCTGCGGTCTTAGCACCCTTGCGTGAGGTGGCCGGAGCAGAGGGCGTAGTTAGAGTTCACGTTCCCTTTTCATTAGCAGATCTTTCAAAGATTGAAAGACGCCTAGGAGATTTTTCTGCCAACCCTACAATTTATACCAAAGAATTTAGATACCTTTGCCAGGCCTATGATTTAACCTGGCATGATCTCCAGGTTATTCTTACCTCTACTCTAAACCCTGAGGAGCAAGAGCACATCCTAGTGGCTGCCAGGCAGCATGCCAACCAATTACACTTAACAGACCCTGCGTTCCCACTAGGAGAACAAGCAGTCCCCTCTATAGACCCAGACTGGAATTATCAAGTAGGCCAGCCAGGCAGCCGAAGACGAGATATGATGACTCAATGTCTTCTGGCTGGTATGCAGGTGGCCTCAAATAAGGTAGTAAATTTCAATAAACTAAAAGAAATTATTCAAGGTCCAGATGAGAACCCGTCCACATTTTTAAACAGGCTAACTGAGGCTTTAATTCAATACACTCAGTTAGACCCAGCTTCCCCAGCCAGGGCCACTATTCTAGCATCATATTTTATTTCACAATCAGCCTCGGATATTCGGAAAAAACTCCAAAAGGCAGAGGATGGACCTCAAACTCCTATTCAAGACCTAGTCAAGTCGGCCTTCAAGGTCTATAATTCAAAGGAGGAAACGGCTGAGGCCCAACGACAGGCCCACCTAAAGCAGAAGGTACAGCTCCAGACTCAAGCTTTAGTTGCTGCTTTGCAGCCTAGCCGTAACCCAAAACTGGAGAGCAAAACCCCGGAGGCTCAAAGACAATAAAAGGGGCTTGCTATAAATGCAATAACCTAGGGCATTGGGCTAATAGATGTCCCCAGAGTCCCCAACCGTCTGAGCCAGTGCGGCCGTGCTACAAGTGCGGAGTAGCTGGACACTGGGCTAAAAAGTGTCCTAACCCTCGTCTGCCAACAACTCCTTGTCCAGCATGCCATGAAGAAGGGCACTGGAAGTCTGACTGCCCCACCCTGAAAACGGGCATGGCGCCTCAACGTGATGACCTTTCTCAGGACCCTGGGAGCTCCTTCCAGCTCTTACATCTGGATGACGACTGAAGGTGCCGGGACTCGGGGACCCCCATCACCCTCGCCGAGCCACAGGTAACTCTCCTGGTAGCGGGTAAGACAATTAATTTTTTAATCGACAGCAGGGCTACCTACTCTGTTTTGCCGTCTTTTGAAGGGCCTAGCCTTCCTTCCAATGGCTCCCCGTCTAGCCCTCGAAAAACCCTATGCCTTAATTGCTGCCTGGCCAACAACTATTTTGCACACTCGTTCCTCATTATCCCCTCATGCCCCACTCCCCTACTGGGCCGAGATGTTTTAAGTCAACTGAAAGCCTGTATCTCCATCCCTACTAGCGCCCCCCCACCCTACCCACCATCTGCTTCTAGTATTGACTAACTCAAATGACTCCAACAATCCTACTAACCCTTTCCCCGATTTCCCCATTCCTATCGACCCCCAAGTGTAGGACACCTCCACTCCTGTCGTGGTGGACCATCATCCACCAATACTTATAAAACTTAAGAAACCATCTCAGTTTCCAACCCGCCCACAGTTCACAGTTCTCTCTCTCTCCACAGCACTTATGAGGATTAAAACCAATCATTACTAGGTTACTCAGCCAACACATCCTCATCCCCATTCATTCTCCCTGTAACACCCCAATCCTACCTGTAAAGAAGGCAGATGAAACTTTTCGGTTAGTGCAGGATCTTCGTCTTATCAATGAAGCTGTTTGTCCCACCCATCCGGTAGTTCCCAACCCCTATACCCTTCTTTCTCTCATTCCACCTAATACAACACACTTTACTGTACTGGATCTAAAAGATGCATTTTTCACTATTCCCCTGCACCCAGATTGTCAGTTTCTTTTTGCTTTTACATGGGAAGACCCAGACACCCATACCTCCACCCAACTGACATGGACAGTGCTTCCCCAGGGGTTCCGAGACAGCCCCCATTTCTTTGGGCAGGCCCTAGCAAAAGACTTAGCCTCCTGTCCTCTTACCAATAGTAAAATTCTCCAATATGTAGATGACCTTTTACTCTGTAGTCCCACGGGACAGGATTCTCTTTCAGACACTGCGATCCTCCTTAATCATCTAGGATCCAAAGGTTACCGAATATCCAAACACAAAGCTCAATTCGCACAACAATGTGTCATATATTTAGGTATTGAGATCACTCCTACGACATGCTCACTTACTACAGACCGCTTAACTCTAATACAAAATCTTTCTCCTCCTCAAGACGCTAAGGAAATTCAATCCTTCCTAGGCCTAGTAGGATTTTTCAGACACTGGATTCCTAATTTCAGAATCTTGGCTAAGCCTCTATATGCAGCTGTCAAGGAGATTCCCCAAGGACCTTTGTCTAACCCAAAGTTAATCTATAAACATTTCACTCACCTGAAAAACTGCCTTCTCTCACATCCTACTCTCTCACTCCCAGACTTCCAATGCCCCTTCCAGCTTTTCACAGATGAAAGACAAAAAGTTGCAGTGGGTCTTTTAGCCCAATCTATAGGTGCCACCTACCGCCCCGTGGCATATCTATCTAAACAATTAGACCCCACCGTACAAGGGTGGCAGCCCTGTCTTCGGGCCCTAGCAGCAGCAGCCTGTCTAACCCAAGAAGCAAAGAAACTCATTAGGGGTGGTAACCTAACAGTCTTCTCTACTCACCGCCTTCAAGATCTTATTGCCCACAGAAGTATTAGCCATCTAACCCCGTCCAGACTCCAACTCTTTCACCTCTTATTCATAGAAGACTCCACCATTGCCCTAGGAGTCTGTTCCTCTCTGAATCCAGCAACCCTACTTCCTGACCCTCTCAAGCAACCTAGTACTGAACACTCCTGTCCAGAACTTTTAGAGGCCCAACCACCTAGTCACTTACATTTACATGACCAGCCATTGGAAGGCTCACAGTTAACCCTATTTGTAGATGGCAGTTCTTTTATAAATTATCTAGGAAACAGACAGGCAGGATACGTGGCAGTTACATCTTCTGCTGTGCTAGAAGCTAAGCCTTTACCACAGGGAACAACATCACAGCAGGCAGAACTTATCGCACTAACTAGGGCTCTCCTCCTATCCAGAGGAAAAACAGTAAACATATACACAGACTCCAAGTATGCCTTCTTGATTGCACACACCCACTCTGTCATCTGGAAAGAGAGAGGGTTCCTAACCACCAGTGGTACCCCTATAGTCAACAAAAAACAGATACTCAAACTGCTAGACGCTTTATCAGCACCTTCCAGAGCAGCCATCATACACTGTAAAGGTCATCAGACTCCATCTGACTCGGTGGCGGCTGGCAATAACTTTGCCGACACCACTGCCAAGTCGGTAGCCGGATTCTCCACTCCCACGCTTCCCTCTATTTGTTTTCTCTCTCCTCAATATACCCCTACTTATACCCAAGAGGAAAAGACCAAACTATTACAAGATTCAACAGCCAAACTAGCTGCAGACAATTGGATTTACCTCAATAATAAATTAGTTATTCCTGAAACTCAACTTCACACCATTCTAAAAGACATACATAATTCCCTACACATAGGACCCAAAGCTTTATATAACCTACTAAGCCCCCTCATTCACTGCCCCACACTCATGAAACACCTAATTATAATCAACCGACAGTGTTCCACATGTCTCAAGTCAAACCCTCAAGGCAAACTGCACAACCCCCATCGGAGCCATCAACTCAGAGGGCACCAACCAGGCGAAGACTGGCAAATTGACTTTACCCACATGCCAAGGCATAAAAAATTCAAATATCTCTTAACCCTCATTGATACTTTTTCAGGATGGATAGAAGCCTATCCTACTACAGGAGAAACTGCCAATATAGTTGCCTCCATACTCACTGAACACATTATTCCTAGGTTTGGCCTCCCGCTCACTCTTCAGTCTGACAACAGCCCAGCATTCATCTCCAAGGTAGTCCAACAGGTGGCAGCCCTCCTACACATCACCTGGAAACTCCACATCCCTTATAGACCTCAGTCTTCTGGTAAAGTAGAGAAGGCCAACGGGCTCATTAAGCAGCAACTCACCAAACTCTCCCTCGAGACTCGACAATCATGGGTAACTCTCCTTCTCCTGGCCCTAACCCGGCTGCGAGCAGCCCCACGGAGTCCAACAGGCCTCAGTCCGTTTGAATTAGTTTACGGCCGGCCCCTCATCCTCCAGCAGTTACCCACCCTTTCTTCCCCGCTGGCAACTTATCTCCCATACCTCACCCTCTTGAGACAAATACTGAGACAACATGCAGAACTAGCACACCCCTCTCCAACAGACACATATAGCCCACATCTCTCTCTCAGCCCAGGAGACCAGGTATACTTAAAAGATATCCAAGCCAAAGATCTTCAGCCTAGGTGGAAAGGCCCCTATACTGTCCTCCTATCCACATACACAGCAGCCAAACTTCTAGGACACACGCACTGGGTCCATATATCACAATTAAAAAAGGCCCCCACAGAAGACAATCAGTGGACATCTACTAGACTTACCCCTACCCGTCTCAAATTCACCAAACTCTCCCAACCACCACACGTTCCCTGACCCCTTGCGCTTATCCCGATTTCTTGCCATACTCTATATAAACATAACAGAATTCCAATATCTTACCCCAGATCCCTACTTGCCTCCAGATAATAGACCATCACAGTGGTTCTCCCACTTACCTTTATAGAACATCTTCAGTGACAAGGTGTACCCTGTGATTACACTGAAGATGAAGTACTATTTCATACTTATATTACTATCTTTTTCTTGCATTTCAATCTCTATTACTAACCCGACTTTCATATGGAGGTTCTCTATAGTTGAAACTTGGTCACACAAAAATAAACAGCACTCACAGCTACAAGGCACTGCTGACTGCCCCCCTTCAGGCTGCCAACCCCATCTTACTATAAATTTCACCCTATCGTGTTGCAGTGCGGCTGGAGCTAAGGCTCTCTGCTTCCTGCACGATCAGACACATTACAATTGTAAGACTTACTGGAAACAAAAGAACCTAGGATGCCCTTATATTTATTGTAAGATCCATTATGCAACCTTGAGACAGGAGAAACCCACTGCTCTCTTCACCATTGCGAATCAACGAATCTCCCCTTCAATACCAATTAAATATCAAAGACCCATGGGACGCCCGATGGGCAGACGGAGTCAAAGGTGGACTCTACACAGGCTACACAATCCTTAGTTCATATCCCATGGCTACTCTCCTGATAAAAAGAACACTTATCCAGCAAAAATCCCTTCCTCAAAACACACAAGCCCTACAGAATTTAACCTTAGCCATACAATCACAAGAACAGGCCTTAGAAGATCAATTACACTCCTCCAATAAGGACCCCTTCTCATGGTTAAAACAAGTCCGTCAAGGGTTAAACCTAACATGGGCAGCCAATCTAACAAATCTCTCCCACTGTTTCCTCTGTGCGGCCCTTGAAAGAGCCCCCTTAGTGGCAGTCCCCTTACCTACTGCTTTCAGGGCTACAACTAACTCCATAGGCACCTCCCAAAAACCGTTCTTACTCCAAGTCCCACTATACCAAAGCCCAGAAAGTCCAATCCTTCCTTTCTGCTACTCTACCCCAAACACCTCCTGGTGTAACTATACCCAGCCACCCGCTAAGACCTAGACGGTTCCCATCGGAAGTTATTTCTGGTGCAACAAAACCCTCTTCAAGGTCCTTAATCACACATCCATTGGTCAATCCCTCTGTGTCCCAGTGTCCCTAGTACCTAGTTTAACCTTATATAGCAAAGCAGAAGTAGCTGAACTCGTCATACAATTTAACCCTCCTCCTAATGATCTCCAAAAATGGGCTGTCTTCCTTCCCCTAGTCATCGGAGTCTCCCTGGCCGCCTCCTTAGTGGCATCAGGGCTTGGAACTGGGGCACTTGCCCACTCGGTACAGTCTACCCAATCTCTAGCAGCTCAAATTCGAGAGGCCATAGAGGCTTCAGCTGAAAGCCTGGCCTCTCTGCAGCGTCAAATTACCTCAGTGGCCCAGGTAGCAACACAAAATAGGGGAGCGTTAGATTTACTTACTGCCAAAAAAGGAGGAACATGTCTCTTCTTAAGAGAAGAATGCTGCTATTACGTAAACGAGTCAGGCCTAGTAGACACTAACATCCAAACCCTAAACAGGATTAAAGCAGAATTAAAAACCTACAATATACCCCCTTCACCCCCGGACCACCGGTATGGCTGCTGCCCGTAATACAGCAGATGCTCCCGTTCCTAATTCCCATACTAATCCTCTGTTTTGTCTTATGTCTCGCTCCTGTTTTAATCAAATTTCTCGGAGCCAAAATTCAAGAGATCATGCGCGTCACCTTCAACCAGATGCTTCTTCATCCGTACGTCCAAATATCAACCATAGACCCCAACCTTAATGACGTCCCTTAACAGCAGGAAGTAGCCAGACAGACCACGCCGCCTCTTATCACTATTATCAATAAAAGGTTGGACTGTTTGGACGAACGGAGGCAAGATGGTGCAGTTCCGGGTTCTTCACCGTCAACTTTCCCATGCCTGGGAAAGACATGGGTCGACTCCACAGGCGCAACCCGACCTCAGACGGAGAAGAACCGGAACCCGCCTAGCCACGCCTACCGCCCCACCCCCGACCTGCCCATGTCCCACCCACTGCCCTCTCACTCCCGGGCCCAGGACATAAAAGCCGCTCCCGGTGGGCACGCGGTGCGAACTTCCTTGGCCCCTGCTCCTGTGCGGACCTAGGAACCTCGCCCGAGAATGCCGGAGCGACTTCGTCGGCCTCCACCGCCGGAGACCGGTGAACCTCGCTCCCTCCTTCACATTGGCTTGTAAATAAAGTTTTTTTGCCTTGCCTACTTGCCTTTTCTCTGGCATTTGCTCTGGGGGGTCACATTAAAGCAAATCAGTTGGGAGTTCAAGACCACCCTGATCAACATGGAGAAATGCCATCTCTACTAAAAATACAAAATTAGCCGGGCATGGTGGCACATGCCTGTAATCCCAGCTGCTCGGGAGGCTGAGGTAGGAGAATTGCTTGAACCCAGGAGGCAGAGGTTGCGGTGAGCCAGAGATCACGCCATTGCACTCCAGCCTGGGCAAGAAGAGTGAAACTCCATCTCAAAAAAAAAAAAGAAAGAAAAGAAATAAGCAAAATTATGTTATTTTTAAATGTTAGGGACATAATATTTTAAAGGATTAATTAGGTAAGAAAAATACATAATTTATAATTTGATTTTGGATAGTTTGATGGAACTTTGTTCCACAGAAAGAATCTCAGGCAAATATCAAAGGTTTAAAACACTTGATATCACAGGTCATTGTAAAATAAGTCATTAATTAGACCAAAGTGATAAAGATTTCAAAAACAAAAAAGGAAAAAGAAACCTTCATTCTTTGGGAAAGAAGACTTAATTTTCCAAACAATAATCTCCAATAAAACAGCATAAAGCCAATTAAATTTGTTTTTCAAAATGTTATGAACAATCTAAAAAAAACAATCTACATAAGATATAACTTCTGTAAGCCTTTATTAAGGAGTCGGTTAATGCTTCAAGAAAACCTTGTTAATCTAACACTGGGGCCCCTATTCTGGTCTTACATCAGTGTGCCTTTGACATTAATGATTAATTTACAGAAAAACAGAACTTATTTTATCTCTCAAAATCAGTTCTTACAATCTCACATGCCCACCTCTTTTGTGATAGTCTCTGGGCCTTGAGGAGTTGAAGAGCTTTAATTTCATCTCATCTGCTGAGAAGGTGGCTCATGGTTGGGCTATTTTCATCTAGGAGAGTATTCCAGGCCAGACCCCACTTAACCTAAAATAATCAAAAAGGTCAGAATCTAATTTGAAAATAATCTATTTAAGTTCAGATATTAAGGATGGCCACCAAATAACACATTTAAGTAGCCCTGAATATATATTCCAATTAGTAGCCATTACAAGCTGGTCTTTTTTGAAACAATGCAAAAGCAGTTTCTAAGTTGTTTACCAAGAACTGACATTAAAATTATTGGTAAACTGATTGGGTATTGATTAGCTATATATATTTCTTTGTTTTATATATTTTATGAAAAAAGAAAGAATGATTGAGACAGCTAGTCAGAAACAAAATGTCTTTAAACAATTGCCCCTGTGCACAGATGTGGGGTAAGATTGAAGTCTCATAGTCTCATCTCTCTAGGCTTGATAAATTGTGCAGAACTCAAAGAGCTGAGACTGCTCTGAGCTATTTTTCTCACTGCCTTGCTCAGGACACATAAACCCCTTAGGTGGGCAGATCACCTAAGGTCAGGAGTTCAAGACCAGACTGGCAAAAATGGTGAAACCCTGTCTCTACTAAAAATAAAAAATGGCTGGGCATGGTGGCTCATGCCTGTAATCCCACAACTTTGGGAGGCTGATGCAGGTAGATCATGAGGTCAGGAGTTCAAGGCCAGCCTGGCCAAGATGGTAAAACCCTGTCTCTATTAAAAATACAAAAAAATTAGCCAGACATGGTGGCGGGTGCCCATAATCCCAGCTACTCGGGAGGCCGAGGCAGAGAAATGCCTGAACCCGGGAGGGGAAGGTTGCAGTGAGCCAAGATTGCACCACTGTACTGCAGCCTGGGTGACAAAGCGAGACTCTGTCTCAAAAAAAAAAAAAAAATTAAGCATGGTAGTGCATGCCTGTAGTCCCAGCTACTTGGGAGGCCAAGGCAGGAGAATTGTTGGAACCTGGGAGGCAGAGGTTGCAGTGAGCCAAGATCGTGCCACTGCACTCCAGTCTGGATGACAGAGTGAGACTCTGTCTCAAAAAAGAAAAAGAAAAAGAAAAGCAATAGTTGTGTTGTGGGATTCAGGAGAATGGAAAGACCAATGGGTGAGACAAGAGAATTTCATTAAAGTGGCCATTGGCTCAGTGGATTCACATCAAAAAGGCTGAGCCCCAAACAAAGATGAAGCTTGGCTTTTAAGCATGCAGTGGCATGAAACTCAGAGGGCGGGCTTAGCATGCTTACAGAAGCAGAACAAAGGCAGTTAATCAAACAGTGAAAGATATGTGACTCAAACATGTCTAGTGACCTCTGCTGGGCTGCTCAGCAGACTCTCAGCAGATGGTCACTATCTTAGGTTTGCTCAGGTATGTCTTGTGACCTTCACAGTGTTGCACCGATGGAAGATAGGAACTTACAAAATCTTTACAAACTTATAGAAATAGTTAACGAGAGCAGAGCAAAGAAATGCTGGTCTCGTAAGGAGTCTCAAGAGAGGGAAGCTGATAAGAACTTGTTATTCTCATCCCTGTTCCTGGAGTCCATTCCTTCTGGGCTCTGCCTGGCTTTGCAGATAACATTATCTTAGCCCTAGCAGGCCCTTGGAGTGAGTCAACCCAGTACAGGGAGGAACTCAGGTTTTTCTCCTTTCAATTTCTGCTTTACTCAAACACAGAATATTATTTTATAAATAACTACTTAGTAATTATATAGAAATCACTAATCACTTTACTAATATACTGCATATATTAGTGTTTTGTTTTGTTTTATTTTGTTTTGAGACGGAGCCTCACTCTGTTGCCCAGGCTGGAGTACAGTGGCGTGATCTCGGCTCACTGCAACCTCTACCTCCCAGGTTTAAGCGATTCTCCTGCCTCAGCCTCCCAAGTAGCTAGGATTACAGGTGCATGCCACCACATCAAGCTAATTTTTTATATTTTTGGTAGAAACAGGGTTTCATCATGTTGGCCAGGCTTGTCTTGTGACCTTGTGATCCGCCCACCTCAGCCTCCCAAAGTGCTGGGATGTCAGGTGTGAGCCACCAAGCCCAGCCTATACTGCATATATTGTAAGTCATATCCCAGAAAGAGATAATACAATTAGATAAAACAGCATAGGTAAGAATTCTATTTTTTATTTTCTCATCATAAGGTATCCAGATCACACACTTTAATTTATGCCACACACTCTCTAATGACTACCACATACTGCAAAAAAGTATATCTGCTGATTATCAAACTTTTTTCTCTCTAATGAAGCTTTTCAGGTCACTGATGCTGAGTCTGCAGAAAAGAACAATGGTTCCCATCAACAGGGTGGAAAAATAAAATATAAGCCAGGCACCGTGGCTCACCCAGCACTTTGGTAGGCCAGGGTGGGCAGATCATGAGGTCATGAGATCAAGACCATCCTGGTTAACATGGTGAAACCCCATCTCTACTAAAAATACAAAAAATTAGCCGGGCGTGGTGGCACACGCCTGTAGTCCTGGCTACTCGGGAGGCTGAGGCACGAGGATCACTTGAACCCAGGAGGTGGAGGTTCCAGTGAGCCGAGATCACGCCACTGCACTCCAGCCTGGCCAACAGAGCAAGACTCTGTCTCAAAAATAAAAAAGAAAAAAGAAAAAGAAAATATAATACACTTGGTTCAATTTGAATTTAAGGTGAATTATAAGTTGTCATTTGTATAAATATATTCTAATAATTGTTTACATGTATTATACACCAATATGTAAATTTTGCATAGCTACACTAAAAAGTTATTTGCTGTTTATTCCAAATTTAAATGTAACTGTGCCTTCTGTATTTTTAGTTGGTGAATCTGCCACATCTGCCATAGAAACACTGTAATTTGGAACATGTTACAAACATGGGAAAACAGAATAAAAAAAATCAAAGGTCATATAGGGGTCAGGTACTGTGGCTCATGTCTATAATTCATGCATTTTGGTAGGTAAAGGTGGGAGGATCACTTGAGGACAGGAGTTTGAGACCCGCCTGGGCAACATAATAAGACACCATCTCTACAAAAAAAAATTTTTGAACTAGCCAGTGTGGTGGTGTGTACCTGTAGTCCCAGTTACTAAGGAGGCTGAGAGCTAAGAAATTTGAGGTTGGATTGAGAAATGATTGTGACACTAAACTCTGGCCAAGATGACAGAGCTGTCTAAAATACACACATACACACAAGTGCAAAAGATAACACTTTTTTTTTTTTTTTTTTTGAGATGCAGTCCTGCTCTGTCGCCCAGGCTGGAGTGCAGTGGTGCGATCTCACCTCACTGCAACCTCCGCATCCCGGGTTCAAGTGATTCTCCTGCCTCAGCCTCCTGAGTAACTGAGATTACAGGCGTGCACCATCACACCGGCTAATTTTTGTATTTTTAGTAGAGACAGGGTTTCTCCATGTTGGTCAGGCTGGTCTCAAACTCCTGACCTCATGACCTGCCTGCCTGGGCCTCCCAAAGTGCTGGGATTACAGGCATGAGCCACTACACCCTGCCAACACCTTTTTTAAAGCTTGCAATTTCTTTTATGTTAGTGTCTCTGTGCATTACTGTAACATACAGATTAGAAACAGAGTAACTGTGTCCAATATGGAATTTGAGAGAAAATAGAAATATATCATTTATACTTCAGCTATCCTGATAAGGATCAGGGAAGGGCTCTGCCCTCTAACTTTATCTCTCTTAAATGCATGAAAGGCAGAGTTTTTAACACAAGCAACATTCTCTAATATTTAGGCACATACACATTTTCTACTGATCATGTTTTTTGAGATTTTTATGCTCTTGTAGACCACAAATAGATAATCTCTGTCAATATTACTTTGTTAATTTGCATTCTCAACTAATCCTGATTACATGCTCTCTTGTCTTTTATTTTACAGAGACACAGATGCTAGAAAACACTATTTCTACAAAATGCAGAAAAAGCAAATATAAATGTCAACATTTAAAAGTCACATTTATGAGCCGGGTGCAGTGACTCTCGCCTGTAATCCCAGCACTTTGGGAGGCCAAGGTGGGCGGATCACCTGAGGTTGGGAGTTCGAGACCATCCTGACCAACATGGAGAAACCCTGTCTCTACTAAAAATACAAAATTAGCCAGGTGTGGTGGCGCATGCCTGTAATCCCAGCTGCTCTGCTCGGGAGGCTGAGGGAGGAGAATTGCTTGAACCCAGGAGGCGGAGGTTGCAGTGAGCCGGAAATCGTGCCATTGCACTCCAGCCTGGGCAACAAGAGCGAAACTCTGTCTCAAAAAAAAAAAAAAGTCACATTAATGAACATATATTTTAATTAGAGAATTACAATTTTAAACTTTCAAAGGAAATGATAAGGACAAAATATAGAGGCTATTTTTACAATAAAAAATTATCTAGTCTCCATATTTTGCAAGTTATTATCTCATCACTAAACAATCTCACCTAAACTAATATACAACCAATTTTACAAATTTAGAACTTAATTAATTTTTTTTTTTTTTGAGATGGAGTTTCACTCTTGTTGCCCAAGCTGGAGTGCAATGGCGATATCTCGGCTTACTGTAACCTCCGCCTCCCGGGTTCAAATGATTCTCCCAGTAGAGTTTCCAAGTAGCTGGGATTATAGGCACGTGCCACCACGCCCAGCTAACTTTTTGTATTTTTAGTAGAAATGTGGTTTCACCATGTTAGCCAGGCTGGTCTCGAGCTCCTGACCTCAGGTGATCCACCTGCCTGGGCTTCCCAAAGTGCTCGGATTATAGGCGTGAGCCAGCCACGCCTGGCCAGAACTTCTCTTTTTTGAGACAGAGTTTTATTCTTGTCGCCCAGGTTGGAGTGCAGTGGTGCGATCAGCAGCACGATCTCCGCTCACTGCAACCTCCCCTGCCAGGGTTCAAGCAATTCTCTTGCCTAAGCCTCTGGAGTAGCTGGGATTACAGGCACCTGCCACCACACCCAGCTAATTTGTATTTTTAGTAGATGTTGGCCAGGCTAGTCTTGAACTCCTGACCTCAAGTGAGCCACCCATCTTGACCTCCCAAAGTGCTGGGATTACACATGTGAGCCACCATGCCTGGCCAGTTTAGAACTTTTATAAAATGAAATAATAAAACTGAATTATTTAATACAATATGAACAAGTATAATAAATATTACAAGTCCCCATTCAGATAAAGTTTTTTTTTTTTTTTTTTTTGAGACAGAGTTTCACTCTGTCACCCCAGCTGAAGTGCAGTGGTGCCATCTTGGCTCACTGCAGCCTCCACCTCCCCGGCTCAGGTAATTCTCTTCTCTCAGCCTCCCGAGTAGCTGGGACTACAGGCACATGCCATCACGCCCAGCTAATTTTTGTATCTTTAGGAGAGACGGGGTTTCACCATATTGGCCAGGCTGGTCTCGAACTCCTAACCTCAAGTAATCCACCCGCCTCAGCCTCCCAAACTGCTGGGATTACAGGCGTAAGCCACATTGCCCAGCCCATTCAGATAAAGTTTTATTAACTCTATGAAGATTTGCTAAATGGCAAATATGACATTTTCAAATAGTTTTGTGATGCCCAGAAAAAATAATCTATTAGGAATTTTCATAACAAAATAAGACAAAATGATACTTGTGATATTATAACAAAATATTTTCATTATTTCATGTATATCATAAATTTAATAAATCTTAAAATATTATAAATATGCTACAAGTTCTCAAAACCGAAAAAAAAGCAAAATAACTAAATCATTCAAAATTGGCTCTTTTTTTGTTTTAAAAGTAAAGCTGAAGGCTAATCATATGGATAATACAACTAGACCCCTACCTGTATTAATACAATTACAATTTGACATGAGATTTGGGTGGGGATTCAGAGTCAAACCACATCATTCTACTCCTGGCCCTCACAACAAACCTAATGTCCTAGTCACATTTCTTTTTTTTTTCTTTTTTCTTTTTTTTTTTTTTTTAAGATGGAGTCTCACTCTGTTGCTTAGGCTGGAGTGCAGTGGTGCGATCTCTGCTCACTGCAACCTCCACCTCCCAAGTTCCAGCAATTCTCCCACCTCAGCCTTTCAAGTAGCTGGGATTACAGGCATGCGCCACATGCTTGGCTAATTTTTTGTATTTAGTAGATATGGTATTTCGCCATATTGGTCAGGCTGGTCTCAAACGCCTGACCTCAGGTGATCCACCCACCTCAGCCTCCCAAAGTGCTGGGATTACAGGTGTGAGCCACCATGCCCAGCCTCCTAGTCACATTTCAAAACACAATCATCCCTTTTCAACAGTCCCCCAAAATCTTGTGTGTGTGTTTTTTTTTTTTTTTTTTTTTGAGGCAGAGTCTCACTTTGTCGTCCAAGCTGTAGTGCAATGGCGTGATCTCAGCTCAACACAACCTCCACCTCCCAGGTTCGAGCAACTCTCCTGCCTCAGCCTCCCAAGTAGCTGGGATTATAGGCACTCACCACCACACCTGGCTAATTTTTGTATTTTTAGTAGAGACAGAGTTCCACCATGTTGGCCAGGCTGGTTGTGAACTCCTGACCTCAAGTGATCTGCCTGCCTTGGCCTCCCGAAGTACCAGGATTATAGGCATGAGCCACCACGCCTGGCCTGCTCCCCCAAATTCTTAACTCATTTCAGCATAAACTTAAAAGTCCAGTCCAAATTCTCCTCTAAGACAAGGCAATTCTCTTCTACCTATGAGCCTATAAAATCAAAAATGATTTAGTCACTTCCAAGATACAATGGGTATGCAGGCATTGGGTAAATTCTCCTGTTCCAAAAGGGGGAAATTGGCCAAAGCAAAGGAGCTCCAGGTCTTATGCAATTCCAAAACCCAGCAGGGCAGTCATTAAATGTTAAAGCTCCAAAATAATTCCCTTCAACTCCGTGTCTCATATGTAGGCCACCATGATGCAAGGGGTGAGCTCCCAAGGCCTTAGGCATCTCCACCCCTGTAATCTGCAGAGTACAGCCCCTGCAGCTGCTTTCACAAGCTGGCATTGAGTGCCTATGGCTTTTCCATCTGACTCATATAAACTTACTTAACCTTAATCACTTTCTAAAATTGCTGTTTTCAAATAGAATCACATTGGAGGTTATGGCTTACCATATGAATTTTGATAGAAACTTAATTCAATCTAAATCAGGGGAAATAAACATATAGAGGTAATATTTTATATCTCACTGGAATATAAATATGTTTTTATTTTTTATTTTTTGAAATGGAGTCTCGCTCTGTGGCCCGGGCTGGAGTGCAGTGGTGCAATCTCGGCTCACTGCAAGCTCTGCCTCTCGGGTTCATGCCATTCTTCTGCCTCAGCCTCCAGAGTAGCTGGGACTACAGGCACCCACACCACGCCCGGCTAATTTTTTTGTATTTTTAGTAGAGACAGGGTTTCACCATGCTAACCAGGATGGTCTCAATCTCCTGACCTTGTGATCTGCCCACCTCAGCCTCCCAAAGTGCTGGGATTACAGGCGTGAGCCACCGCAATGAGCCAAATTAATATAAATATGAAGCAGATTCTGGTAAGTTAAGATGTACATTATAAGGCCCAGAGAAAAAAGGAAGTAACTTTAAAAACATTAACAAATACTATGGAAATCTAAATATTATGTGGAAAGTATCTAATATAAAAGAAAGCACTTAAGAAAGACTAGCCTGGGCATGGTGGCTCACGCCTGTAATCCAGCACTTTGGGAGGCTGAGGCGGGTGGATCATGAGGTCAGGAGTTCAAGACCAGCCTGGCCAAGATGGTGAAACCTCATCTCTACCACAAATACAAAAATTAGCCAGGCTTGGTGGCAGGTGCCTGTAATCCCAGCTACTTGGGAGGCTGAGGCAGAGAATTACTTGAACCTGGGAAGTAGAGGTTGCGGTGAGCCAAGATTGTGCCACTGCACTCCAACCTGGGAGACCAAGTGAGACTGCATCTCAAAAAAAAAAAAAAAAAAAAAAAAAAAAAAAAGACTAAAGACAGTTCTAAAACTAGAAGAAGACTAGAGTGTGGCTGAGGACACATGGCCCAATAAAGTTTCCAAAGGAAAACCTCAATTCAGATATGTCCTGGCAAGGCATTTGTGCCTATGGAATATAAAAGGAGAAAAAGTGGGAAAATTTTTGACAGTGGAATGTAAGGGGATTATTCTTTACTTTTCTCTCACATAAAATATTTACAAATAGAAAACAAGTATTTTTAAAAGTGTCATCCACTGCTCTGTGAAACAGTGATTAATTAAAATACTGTTTCTGAAATGTACAATAAAGGACAAAAATAGTTGATAATGTTGTGAATTGAAGGGGAGAAGTTGGCTTTGGGGAGTATTGGAAAGAAACCGGGAATTTAAGATTTAACTGCAAGCCTGGCAAGGATTTTACTGGCAAGGCTGAACAGGACAGAGTAGTGGATTTGACACCCTGCTTGCCACACATGAGGAAAGTGTAGGGTGACACCAGTGCCTCTGATTAAAGTTAAAATAATTAAATAGCAAGTAATTGGACTGAAGTGGCTCTAGCAGTCTAGGTTCCTATGTAACAACAACAATAAAATATAACTCAGATGTATTTTTCGTAAGTTACTACCTTAAGAGAAAACAAAATTCAGGCTTAATCAACCACAAATCTCCAATTAATCTGATTACATAACGAAAATTTTTCTCCTGGACACTGCAAATGAAGTGACTGCCTAACTGTACCCAGCCGATTAATTTGCTTTGCTTCATCACACACCTTATAGAAGCCTTTTTCTTCAAGACTCTCTGGTAGACCCAAAACCACAAACGTAGGGCACAGTGGCTCAGGCCTGTAATCTCAGCACTTTGGGTGGCTGAGGTGGGTGGATCACCTGAGGTTGGGAGTTCGAGACCAGCCTGACCAACATAGAGAAACTCCCGTCTCTACTAAAAATACAAAATTAGCTGAGCTTGGTGGTGCATGCCTGTAATCCCAGCTACGTGGGAGGCTGAGGCAGGAGAATCGCTTGAACCCGGTAGGTGGAGGTTGCGGTGAGCCGAGATCACGCCATCGCACTCCAGCCTGGGCAACAACAGCGAAACTCCATCTCAAAACAAAACAAAAAGCCCCCACAAACCATGTCTGGGGACTATCCCATTGATTAATCACTGTTTGTGCATGTTGTCTTTTTTTTGAGATGGACTCTTGCTCTGTAGCCCAGGCTGGAGCTCAGTGGTGCGATCTTGGCTCACTGCAGCCTCTGCCTCTCGGGTTCAAGCGATTCTCCTGCCTCAGCCTCCCGAGTAGCTGAGATTATAGGCATGCCACGCCAGGCTAATTTTTTTTTTTGTACTTTTAGTAGAGACGGGGTTTCTCCATATTGGTCAGGCTGGTCTGGAACTCCCGACCTCAGGTAAGCCGCCCACCTCGGCCTCTCAAAGTGTTGGGATTACAGGCGTGAGCCACCGCGGCCGGCCAATTTTTGTATTTTTAGAAGCGACGGGATTTCACCATGTTGGTCAGGCTGGTCTTGAACTCCTGACCTTGTGATCCGTCCCCCTCGGCCTCCCAAAGTGCTGGGATTACAGGTGTGAACCACTGCGCCCAGCCATGTTAACTCTGTAATGGTGCTTCAGTTTATTTTTGAACAGGGTAAAGTAGGAACTGGGGACCCCACAGGCCACAGCTCCTTCCACGCAGGAGCCCTGCATACCCAGTCGACGTCTTTCCCTGATGACCCTCTCCTCATCACCTCACAACCTGGGCAAGATAAGGGGCTGCGGGCGCAGAGCTGCGCAAAGAGGGCTACAGGCTGGGGCTAAAGCCTCTGTGCTGAAACGGTAAAGGACGCCCCGAGGTCCCTGCACCGGAGGAGAGTGAGGGCTGAGCTGCGGGGCATTCAGGTTCACAGACCGTCCCGCCACCGCCATTTCTGGGGGGTCCCAAAGAGGCCTCCCCCGTCTCCGAACGCCCTGCCCCACACACTCACCTTTTCTCGGCTTCAGGAATATCCTGGAGTCTATGAATCTTCCAACACCATCAGGTCACAGCGTGATGGAGGCTGACTGTGGCCGAATCACCGAGAGCTCGGAAAAAGGACACAAGGCAGTGAAGAGCTAACCTCGAGCTCTGACTGGAACAAGAGACAAAGGGCCCGCCAGGTACCGGCCCTGAGTGGATAGAGCTCCAGGCTCTGCGCCCTCAGGCCTTGAGTTACAGAAGACGCGACCAGACATTGCACTGAATAAGGCGAGCGTGACAGGCTCTTGGCTCCAGTCATTTTAGGAAGGGCTTTCTCTCTGAGCTGGGCCCGCACGTGCCCAGAGGTTATTTTAAATCTTGTGTATAAGGTTATGTCCATTTATAAATTTTATTCATACACACATATATGTTGTTCACAAATGGAAACACTATAATAATTATTTTAAAATTTAACATTTCATAAGCTTTCTGACCTTTGGTCTTTTGAGTAGGCAACCTGGGATTTTAAAAGAAAAGCAGGGCTGGGAGTGATGACACCAAGAAGAAAAAAAGTTTATAGAATCCAAAAAAGAAATAAGAAAAAGTCGGAGCATGGTGGCTCAAGCCTGTAATCCCAGCACTTTGGGAGACCGAGGCGACCAGATCACCTGAGGTCGGGAGTTCGAGACCAGCCTAGCCAACATGGTGAAACCCTGTCTCTACTAAAAAATACAAAAATTAGCCAGGCGTGGTGGCAGGCACCTTAATCCCAGCTACTTGGGAGGCAGAAGCAGGAGCATCATTTGAACCCAGGAGGTGGAGGTTGCAGTGAGCCGAGATCGAGCCATTACACTCAAGCCTGGGGTACAAGAGTGAGACTTCTCTCAAAAAAAAAAAAGAAATAAGAAAAAAAATCTCTTTAACTTAAAAACACACACAACTTCAGAGAAAACATATCTGAGAATGTGAAACACCCAGCATCTATAGCCTGGCTGATTGCTGTCAGTATCCCACCTTTACTAAGCCAGTCTTTAAGTGCTAAATTAGATGGCTGTTGTATAAATCCTCAGATCTCACTTTAAAAAAAAAATCACAGGGCATATAGAAAAGACAGGAAATATGTCCCACTTGAAGGAGCAAAATAATATCCAGAAATTGAATCTTAAGAAATGAAGTTTTTGCATATCTGATAAAGAATCCAAAATATTTGGCCGGGCACGGTGGCTTTATGCCTGTAATCCCAGCACTTTGGGAAGCCGAGGCAGGTGGATCACGAGGTCAGGAGTTCAAGACCAACCTGGCTAATGTGGTGAAACCTGGTCTCTACTAAAAATATAAAATAATCCGCCAGATGCGGTGGCTCATGCCTGTAATCCCAGCACTTTGGGAGGCCAAGGCAGGTGGATCATGAGGTCAGGAGATTGAGACCATACTGGCTAACATGGTGAAACCCTGTCTCTACTGAAAAAAATACAAAAAATTAGACGGGCGTGGTGGTGGGTGCCCACAGTCCCAGCTACTCAGAAGGCTGAAGCAGGAGAATGGCATGAACCTGGGAGGCAGAGCTTGCAGTGAACCCAGATCGCACCACTGCACTCCAG
>NW_022681457.1:55091130-55208359 GCF_009764315.1 Trachypithecus francoisi
TATAGAGAGAGGCCAGAATTCTGTTTGGTAAGAAATGTGTACCCTTCTGCCAGCATGCCAAGCTTCTGGGTTCCTTTTCCCTGAGTGGCCCTAGTGACATGGCTGGCTGCCCCACAGCACTGGGGGCCAAGCCACAACACAGAGGAAAATTATCTTTTTTCATTTTGGCCAGAGCAAAATATGTGTGACAAAACACATATTTTTTGATATTGATTGCCTCTCTATTTAGCAATCAATATCAAACTGGCAAGCCTCAAACGGCCCCAGTTGGGCCCATTATCATTAATTCGACCTCCAATCAGGAGTTTCAGCTTGAGGCCTCTGGGCAAGACAGTCACCCTGAGTAATGGAAAAGATAATAAAGGGAAAGGAGAGAAAAAAGCATTGCCTGTGGCGGAATAGGGAAGGCAAAGAGCTCAGGGAGGCCGGAGAAAGACCCACCAGCTGCGGCGACAGTGAAAAGCTCATGTGGCTGCTTGTCGGTAGGAAAAGGATCTTTCCAGCAGTCCTGTCAGCTCTCAAGTTGTCCCTTTTGGAGAGGAAAAAGCTCCCCATGTTCCGTGGTCCTGTAGATGCCTCATTCTGTCACCTATAGCTACCAGCAAAGAGTACAAGACAGCTTAATCATAAAAGAATTGCAATTAACATCCCATAGTACCAAACCAGTTCTTAGCTGAGAGGGACTTTACTGAGAGTGGTGTCTAACCTTCTAAATCTTAGGAAGGACTATAACCTTCCTAAGTTGGGCCTCGAATCCAAGTTCAGTCAAGCATCCTTGCTTTTTATTAAGAGGTGTCTTTGACCCACTCTGCTTTAGGAGAGACTGTAACTCCCCTAAGTCGGGCCCCTAACCCAATCCCATCCTTTACCCAGCTGTATGTACCCTACTCACTCAGTGTCAGCCATTAGTGGGCATAGGTGGTTTTCCTTTGGGTCAGAGGTCTCTTCAATATAGTCCCTTTGTGGTTGCCAGAAAAATGTTACCGGAAAGAAGTCCTGACCCATACCCCAAGAGAGGGTTCTTGGATCTTAAGAAAGAATTCAGGGTGAGTCTATAGAGTAAAGTGAAAGCAAATTTATTTATTTTTGAGAAGGAGTTTTGTTCTTGTTGCCTAGGCCGGAGTGCAATGGCGCGATCTCGGCTCACTGCAACCTCTGCCTCCCAGGTTCAAGCGATTCTCCTGCCTCAGCCTCCCGAGTAGCTAGCATTACAGGCATGGGCCATCATGCCCAGCTAATTTTGTATTTTTAGTAGAGACGGGGTTTCTCCATGTTGGTCAGGCTGGTCTTGAACTCCCTACCTCAGGTGATCCACCCGTCTCAGCCTCCCAAAGTGCTGGGATTACAGGTGTGAGCCACTGCACCGGCCTGTAAATTTATTAAGAAAGTGAAGAAATAAGAGAATGGCTTTCTCCATAGGCTGGTTGCCCATTTTTATAGTTACTTCTTAGATTTATGGTAAACAAGGGGTGGAATATTTATGCCTCTCCTGTTTAGACCATTATGATGTAACTTCCTGATGTTGCCATGGCATTTGTAAACTGTCGTGGCACTGGTGGGAGTGTAGCAGTGAGGATGACCAGAGGACACTCTCGTCAACATCTTGGTTTTGGTGACTTTTATCCCACTTCTTTACTGCAAGCTGTTTTATCATCTAGCTGTTTATGACCTGTATCTTGTGCTGACCTCCTATCTCATCTTGTGACTTAGAATGCCTAACCATCTGGGAATGCAGCCTGGTGGGTTGCAGCCATATTTTACTCAGCCCCTATTCAAATTCGAGTTGCTCTAGTTCAATATATCATTGACAGAGTCTGTGTCTGGCTATGCGATAAAAAAGAAAAGAGAGCACCATGTAATTCATAATGGAAGAGTGTTTCCATAAGCTGTTCCTGGAGAACACAAAGGATGAAAAATTTTATTAGTCACAGCTATTTACCAGGGTTATCGATATGTTCCATCTTTCCCCACCTCTTCTTTTTGTTCCATACATTTCTTCTATTTGATTTTTCCTGAGTTGTATCTCTTATAATCGGTAAACATAACTCCAGTGTTTTGCTGAGTTCTGTGAGTAGCTCCATTGAATTGTTGAACTTGAGGAAGATTGAAGGAGTCCTTAATTTTTAAACAGTAGCTCAGAAGTGTAGATGGGCCTATGGGGTTTGTGACTGGCAACTGCAATGAGGGCAATGTTATGAGACTAAGCCCTGAATCAGGGTCTTTGCTGACTCTGTGTGGTGTCAGAATTCAAATGTTAGACATTGAATTGGTGCTAGGGAATTGCTTGTGTTCAGCAAACTCTACAGATTTGGTGCTAGTAGAAAGATATCACCGAGACCTCTCCTTTGTGTAAAGGAGAACAGAGCCTTTCATTGTCGTGTGATTCCAGGTCTCCTCCTAGGGTAAGAGAGGATGAAAACTTAGAGGAAAGGAACTCTGATGACAGAACCCCTTTTCCCACAGCTGTCACCACAGGATTCCGACCCACTCACAAACATACCCTCTAGACATTGACATGTCCACACCCCTCCCAGGACTAGTCATCACCCTGGGAATTTCACCACAGCATTGTGGATCCTAGTATTTCTTGCCCAAAACCCACAAAAGTGTCTACAAGTCTCCTGGCATATCCCAACCCCCAGACAGTGAATCTGCAGCAGCAACCTGTTTTCTCCACCAGCCTAGGGTCCTGGACCACCTGTTCTTTTTTTTTTTTTTTTTTTGAGGCGGTGTCTCGCTCTGTCGCCTGGACTGGAGTGCAGTGGCCGGATCTCAGCTCACTGCAAGCTCCGCCTCCCGGGTTCACGCCATTCTCCTGCCTCAGCCTCCCGAGCAGCTGGGACTACAGGCGCCCGCCACCTCGCCCAGCTAGTTTTTTGTATTTTTAGTAGAGACGGGGTTTCACCGTGTTAGCCAGGATGGTCTCGATCTCCTGACCTCGTGATCCGCCCGTCTCGGCCTCCCAAAGTGCTGGGATTACAGGCTTGAGCCACCGCGCCCGGCCCACCTGTTCTTAATCTCATTTGCCTGCATGGACCCAGAAGTAAATCAGAGTACAGCCCCACCTGGGCCACTATCTGCAGAACAAACAATCCAGTTACATTGCATTCTTCCCCACCCATGGGTTTTCTTTTTCGACATGTGTACATGTGCAGGGTTGTTTATGGGTAAAATTGTGTCATGGGGGTTTGGAGTAGGTGATTTGGTCACTGAGGTACTAAGCCTAGCAGCAAAGAGGTATTTTTTCAGATCCTCTTTGTCCTTTCCTCCTCCATCCTCAACTAGGCCTCTGTGACTGTTCCTCCTTTGTGTCCGTGTGTTCCTGTTATTTAGCTCTTCCTTACAAATGATAACATGGATTTGGTTTTGTGTTTCTGCATTAGTTTTCTAAGGCTAATGGTCTCCAGCGCCATCCCTGTTGCTGCAGAGATCTTAATCTTGGTGTTGTTTGTTTTATGGCCATATAGTCTTCCATGATGTTTATGTACCATATTTTGTTTTTATTAAATCTTTTCTTTATTTTTTTTTGAAGACAGTGTCTCACTGTGTCACACAGGCTGAAGTGCAGTGGTGCAGTCGTGGCTCACTTCAGCCTCAACCTCCAAGCCTCAAGGGGTCTTCCTACCTCAGCCCGTTAAGTAACTGGGACGACAGGCACACACTACCACGTCCGACTAATTTTTTTTATTTTTTGTAGAAATGGGGTTTTGCCACGCTGCCCAGGCTCATCTTGAACTCTTGAGCTAAGGTAATCCACCTGCCTCAGTCTCCCAAAGTGCTGGGATTACAAGAATGAGCTCTGTTGTCTGACCATACCATATTTTTTTCAATCTAGGCTACCACTGATAGGCATTTAGGTTTATTCCATGTCTTTGTTATTGTGAACAGTGCTGAAATGAATATACATGTGGATGTGACTTTATGGTAGAATAATTTATATTTATTTGAGTATATACCCAATTAAGAGGTTGCTGGGTCCAATGGTAATTCTGTTTTTAGTTCTGTGAGGAATCGCCACACTGCTTTTCACAATGATTGAACCAATTTACACTCCCACCAACAGTGTATAAGCATTCCCTTTTGTCTTCAACCTTGCCAGTATCTGTTAATGACTATTTTTTTCTTTTGAGGCAGAGTCTCACTCTGTGACCCAGGCTGGAGTTCAGTGGCATGATCTTGACTCACTGCAACCTCTGCCTCATGGGTTCAAGCAATTCTCATGCCTCAGCCTCTTGAGCAGCTGGAACTACAGACATGCACCACCACGCCCTGCTAATTCTTGTATTCTCAGTAGAGATGAAGTTTTCCTGTATTGGGCAGGCTGGCTTGGAACTCCTGACCTCAAGTGGTCCACCTGCCTTGGACTCCCAAAGTGCTAGAATTACAGGCATGTGCCACCACACCCAGCTAATTTTTGTATTTTTAGTAGAGGCAGGGTTTCACCACGTGGGCCAGGCTGGTATCGACCTTCTTACCTCAAGTGATCCACCCACCTCAGCCTCCCAAAATGCTGGGATTACAGATATGAGCCACCGCTCCCAGCTTATTCCAGCACCATTTATTAAATAGGGAATTCTTCCCACGTTCCTCTTGGCAGCTTTGTCAAAGATCAGATAGTTGGAGGTGTGTGGCATTATTTCTGGGCTCTCTATTCTGTTGCATTTTTGTATGCATCTCTTTTTGTATCAGTATTATGCTGCTTTGATTACTGTAGCCCTTTAGTGTAGTTTGAAGAGGGGTAATGTAATGCTTCCAGCTTTCTCCTTTTTGCTTAAAATTGCCTTGGCTATTCGGGCTCATTTTAGTTCCATATAAGTTAATTTTTAGTTCTGTTAATAATGTTTTTGGTAATTTGTTAGGAATAGCATTAAGTCAGTAAATTTCTTTGGGTAGTTTTGACATTTTAATGATATTAATCTTTTCTATCCATGAGCCTAAAATGGTTTTTCATTTGTTTGTGTCATCTCTCTGTTCTTTAAGCAGTGTTTGGTCATCTTGTTATACTGATCTTTCACATTCCTGGTTAGCTGCATTCCTAGATATTTATGTGTGTGTATGTGGGTGTGTGTGTGTGTCAATTGTGAATGGCATTATGTTTTTGATTTGACTTTTGGCTTGGATGTTGATGTACAGCGATGCTACTGATTTAGTATCCTGAAACTTTGCTGAAGTTGCTTATCAGTTTAGAGAGGTTTTCTGCTGAGACTGTACCAATTCTATGTCGAATAGGAGTTTTGAGGGAAGGCATCCTTGTCTTGTGCCAGTTTTCAAGGAGGAATGGTTCCCATTTGTGTCCATTTAGTATGTTGGCTGTAAGTTTGTCAAAGATGACTCATTATTTTGAAGTATGTACCTACAGTGCCTAGTTTGTTGAGGGTTTGAACATGAAGGATAGTAAATTATATTGAAGGCTTTTTAAGCATCTATTGAAATAATCCTGTGGTTTTTGTCTTAAGTTTTGGTTTATGTGATGAGTAACATTTGTTTACTCTTTCCTCTAAAAAAGCAGGGGGATACACGTGCAGAATATGCAGGTTTGTTATGTAGGTATGTGTGCCATGGTGATTTGGTGCATCTAGTCACCCATCCTCTTAAGTTCTGTCTCCTCACCATTCACCCCTCAACAGGCTCTGGTGTGTGTAGTTTTGCCTCTGTGTCCATGTGCTCTTCTTGTTTAGCTCCCACTTATGAGTGAGAATATGCAATGCTTGGTTTTCTATTCCTGTGTTAGTTTGCTGAGGATGCTGGCTTCCAGCTTCATTCATGTTCTTGCAGAGGACATGATCTCATTCCTTTTGATGGCTGCATAGTATTCCATGGCATATATGTACCACATTTTCTTTATTCAGTCTGTCATTGATGGGCATTTGGGTTAGTTCCATGTCTTTGTTATTGTAACTAGTGTTGCAGTAAACATGCATGTGCATGTGTCTTTATAGTAGAATATTTTTTTATTTATTTTTATTATACTTCAAGTTCTAGGGTACATGTGCATAACGTGCAGGTTTGTTACATATGTATACTTGTGCCATGTTGGTGTGCTGCACCCATCAACTCGTCAGCACCCATCAATTCATCATTTATATCATGTATAACTCCCCAATGCAATCCCTCTCCCCTCCCCCATCCCCCCTCCCCATGATAGGCCCCAGTGTGTGATGTTCCCCTTCCCAAGTCCAAGTGATCTCATTGTTCAGTTCCCACCTATGAGTGAGAACATGCGGTGTTTGGTTTTCTCTTCTTGTGATAGTTTGCTAAGAATGATGGTTTCCAGCTGCATCCATGTCCCTACAAAGGACGCAAACTCATCCTTTTTTATGGCTGCATAGTATTCCATGGTGTATATGTGCCACATTTTCTTAATCCAGTCTGTCACAGATGGACATTTGGGTTGATTCTAAGTCTTGGCTATTGTGAATAGTGCCGCAATAAACATACGTGTGCATGTGTCTTTGTAGTAGAATAATTTATAATCCTTTGGGTATATACCCAGTAGTGGGATGGCTGGGTCATATGGTACATCTAGTTCTAGATCCTTGAGGAATTGCCATACTGTTTTCCATAATGGTTGAACTAGTTTACAATCCCACCAACAGTGTAAAAGTGTTCCTATTTCTCCACATCCTCTCCAACACCTGTTGTTTCCTGATTTTTTAATGATTGCCGTTCTAACTGGTGTGAGATGGTATCTCATTGTGTTTTTGATTTGCATTTCTCTGATGGCGAGTGATGAGGAGCATTTTTTCATGTGTCTGTTGGCTGTATGAATGTCTTCTTTTGAGAAATGTCTGTTCATATCCTTTGCCCACTTTTTGATGGGGTTGTTTGTTTTTTTCTTGTATATTTGTTGGAGTTCTTTGTAGATTCTGGATATTAGCCCTTTGTCAGATGAGTAGATTGCAAAAATTTTCTCCCATTCTGTAGGTTGCCTGTTCACTCTGATGGTAGTTTCTTTTGCTGTGCAGAAGCTCTTTAGTTTAATTAGATCCCATTTGTCAATTTTGGCTTTTGCTGCCGTTGCTTTTGGTGTTTTAGACATGAAGTCCTTGCCCATGCCTATGTCCTGAATGGTACTAGCTAGATTTTCTTCTAGGGTTTTTATGGTATTAGGTCTAACGTTTAAGTCTCTAATCCATCTTGAATTAATCTTCGTATAAGGAGTAAGGAAAGGATCCAGTTTCAGCTTTCTACTTATGGCTAGCCAATTTTCCCAGCACCATTTATTAAATAGGGAATCCTTTCCCCATTTCTTGTTTCTCTCAGGTTTGTCAAAGATCAGATGGCTGTAGATGTGTGGTATTATTTCTGAGGACTCTGTTCTGTTCCATTGGTCTATATCTCTGTTTTGGTACCAGTACCATGCTGTTTTGGTTACTGTAGACTTGTAGTATAGTTTGAAGTCAGGTAGCGTGACGCCTCCAGCTTTGTTCTTTTGACTTAGGATTGTCTTGGCAATGTGGGCTCTTTTTTGGTTCCATATGAACTTTAAAGCCGTTTTTTCCAATTCTGTGAAGAAACTCATTGGTAGCTTAATGGGGATGGCATTGAATCTATAAATAACCTTGGGCAATATGGCCATTTTCACGATATTGATTCTTCCTATCCATGAGCATGGTATGTTCTTCCATTTGTTTGTGTCCTTTTTTATTTCACTGAGCAGTGGTTTGTAGTTCTCCTTGAAGAGGTCCTTTACATCCCTTGTAAGTTGGATTCCTAGGTATTTTATTCTCTTTGAAGCAATTGTGAATGGAAGTTCATTCATGATTTGGGTCTCTGTCTGTTACTGGTGTATAAGAATGCTTGTGATTTTTGCACATTAATTTTGTATCCTGAGACTTTACTGAAGTTGCTTATCAGCTTAAGGAGATTTTGGGCTGAGACAATGGGGTTTTCTAAATATACAATCATGTCATCTGCAAACAGGGACAATTTGACTTCTTCTTTTCCTAACTGGATACCCTTGATTTCTTTCTCTTGCCTGATTGCCCTAGCCAGAACTTCCAACACTATGTTGAATAGGAGTGGTGAGAGAGGGCATCCCTGTCTTGTGCCAGTTTTCAAAGGGAATTTTTCCAGTTTTTGCCCATTCAGTATGATATTGGCTGTGGGTTTGTCATAAATAGCTCTTATTATTTTGAGGTACGTTCCATCAATACCGAATTTATTTTTTTATTTTTTATTTTTTTTGAGACGGAGTCTCGCTCTGTCACCCAGGCTGGAGTGCAGTGGCCGGATCTCAGCTCACTGCAAGCTCCACCTCCCGGGTTCATGCCATTCTCCTGCCTCAGCCTCCCGAGTAGCTGGGACTACAGGCGCCCGCCAACGCGCCCGGCTAGTTTTTTGTATTTTTAGTAGAGACGAGGTTTCACCATGTTAGCCAGGATGGTCTCGATCTCCTGACCTTGTGAACCGCCCACCTCGGCCTCCCAAAGTGCTGGGATTACAGGCTTGAGCCACCGCGCCCGGCCAATACCGAATTTATTGAGTGTTTTTAGCATGAAGGGCTGTTGAATTTTGTCAAAAGCCTTTTCTGCGTGAATTTTGAACCAGCCTTGCATCCCAGGGATGAAGCCCACTTGATCATGGTGGATAAGCTTTTTGATGTGCTGCTGAATCCGGTTTGCCAGTATTTTATTGAGGATTTTTGCATCGATGTTTATCAGGAATATTGGTCTAAAATTCTCTTTTTTTGTTGTGTCTCTGCCAGGCTTTGGTATCAGGATGATGTTGGCCTCATAAAATGAGTTAGGCCTCATAAAAATCTCTTTTTCTATTGATTGGAATAGTTTCAGAAGGAATGGTACCAGCTCCTCCTTGTACCTCTGGTAGAATTCAGCTGTGAATCCATCTGGTCCTGGACTTTTTTTGGTGGGTAGGCTATTGATTGTTGCCTCAATTTCAGAGCCTGCTCTTGGTCTATTCAGGGATTCAACTTCTTCCTGGTTTAGTCTTGGAAGAGTGTAAGTGTCCAGGAAATTATCCATTTCTTCTAGATTTTCTAGTTGATTTGCGTAGAGGTGTTTATAGTATTCTCTGATGGTAGTTTGTATTTCTGTGGGGTCGGTGGTGATATCCCCTTTATCATTTTTTATTGCGTCTATTGGATTCCTCTCTCTTTTCTTCTTTATTAGTCTTGCTAGCGGTCTGTCAATTTTGTTGATCTTTTCAAAAAACCAACTCCTGGATTCATTGATTTTTTGGAGGGTTTTTTGTGTCTCTATCTCCTTCAGTTCTGCTCTGATCTTAGTCATTTCTTGCCTTCTGCTAGCTTTTGAATCTGTTTGCTCTTGCCTCTCTAGTTCTTTTAATTGTGATGTTAGAGTGTCAATTTTAGATCTTTCCTGCTTTCTCTTGTGGGCATTTAGTGCTATAAATTTCCCTCTACACACTGCTTTAAATGTGTCCCAGAGATTCTGGTATGTTGTATCTTTGTTCTCATTGATTTCAAAGAACATCTTTATTTCTGCTTTCACTTCGTTGTGTACCCAGTAGTCATTCAGGAGCAGGTTGTTCAGTTTCCATGTAGTTGAGCGGTTTTGATTGAGTTTCTTAGTCCTGAGTTCTAGTTTGATTGCACTGTGGTCTAAGAGACAGTTTGTTATAATTTCTGTTCTTTTACATTTGCTGAGGAGTCTTTACTTCCAATTATGTGGTCAATTTTGGAATAAGTGCAATGTGGTGCTGAGAAGAATGTATATTCTGTTGATTTGGGGTGGAGAGTTCTATAGATGTCTATTAGGTCCGCTTGGTGCAGAGCTGAGTTCAATTCCTGGATATCCTTGTTAACTTTCTGTCTCGTTGATCTGTCTAATGTTGACAGTGGAGTGTTGAAGTCTCCCATTATTACTGTATGGGAGTCTAAGTCTCTTTGTAAGTCTCTAAGGACTTGCTTTATGAATCTGGGTGCTCCTGTATTGGGTGCATATATATTTAGGAGAGTTAGCTCTTCCTGTTGAATTGATCCCTTTACCATTATGTAATGGCCTTCTTTGTCTCTTTTGATCTTTGATGGTTTAAAGTCTGTTTTATCAGAGACTAGGATTGCAACCCCTGCTTTTTTTGTTCTCCATTTGCTTGGTAGATCTTCCTCCATCCCTTTATTTTGAGCCTATGTATGTCTCTGCATGTGAGATGGGTCTCCTGAATACAGCAGACTGATGGGTCTTGACTCTTGATCCAGTTTGCCAGTCTGTGTCTTTTAATTGGAGCATTTAGTCCATTTACATTTAAGGTTAATATTGTTATGTGTGAACTTGATCCTGCCATTATGATATTAACTGGTTATTTTGCTCGTTAGTTGATGCAGTTTCTTCCTAGCCTCGATGGTCTTTACATTTTGGCATGTTTTTGCAATGGCTGGTACCGGTTGTTCCTTTCCATGTTTAGGGCTTCCTTCAGGGTCTCTTGTAAGGCAGGCCTGGTGGTGACAAAATCTCTAAGCATTTGCTTATCTGTAAAGGATTTTATTTCTCCTTCACTTATGAAACTTAGTTTGGCTGGATATGAAATTCTGGGTTGAAAATTCTTTTCTTTAAGAATGTTGAATATTGGCCCCCACTCTCTTCTGGCTTGTAGAGTTTCTGCCGAGAGATCTGCTGTTAGTCTGATGGGCTTCCCTTTGTGGGTAACCCGACCTTTCTCTCTGGCTGTCCTTAAGATTTTTTCCTTCATTTCAACTTTGGTGAATCTGGCAATTATGTGTCTTGGAGTTGCTCTTCTCGAGGAGTATCTTTGTGGTGTTCTCTGTATTTCCTGAATTTGAATGTTGGCCTGCCCTACTAGGTTGGGGAAGTTCTCCTGGATGATATCCTGAAGAGTGTTTTCCAACTTGGTTCCATTTTCCCCCTCACTTTCAGGCACCCCAATCAGACGTAGATTTGGTCTTTTTACATAATCCCATACTTCTTGCAGGCTTTGTTCATTTCTTTTTCTTCTTTTTTCTTTTAGTTTCTCTTCTCACTTCATTTCATTCATTTGATCCTCAATCGCTGATACTCTTTCTTCCAGTTGATCTAGTCGGTTACTGAAGCTTGTGCATTTGTCACGTATTTCTCGTGTCATGGTTTTCATCTCTGTCATTTCGTTTATGACCTTCTCTGCATTAATTAGTCTAGCTGTCAATTCTTCCACTCTTTTTTCAAGATTTTTAGTTTCTTTGTGCTGGGTACGTAATTCCTCCTTTAGCTCTGAGAAGTTTGATGGACTGAAGCCTTCTTCTCTCATCTCGTCAAAGTCATTCTCTGACCAGCTTTGATCCGTTGCTGGCGATGAGCTGCACTCCTTTGCAGGGGGAGATGCGCTCTTATTTTTTGAATTTCCAGCTTTTCTACCCTGCTTTTTCCCTATCTTCGTGGTTTTATCTGTCTCTGGTCTTTGATGATGGTGACGTACTGATGGGGTTTTGGTATAGGTGTCCTTCCTATTTGATAGTTTTCCTTCTGACAGTCAGGACCCTCAGCTGTAGGTCTGTTGGAGATTGCTTGAGGTCCACTCCAGACCCTGTTTGCCTGGGTATCAGCAGCAGAGGTTGCAGAAGATAGAATATTGCTGAACAGCAAGTGTACCTGTCTGATTCTTACTTTGGAAGCTTCCTCTCAGGGTGTACTCCACCCTGTGAGGTGTGGGGTGTCAGACTGCCCCTAGTGGGCGATGTCTCCCAGTTAGGCTACTCAGGGGTCAGGGACCCACTTGAGCAGGCAGTCTGTCCGTTCTCAGATCTCAACCTCCATGTTGGGAGATCCACTGCTCTCTTCAAAGCTGTCAGACAGAGTCATTCGCGTCTGCACAGGCCTCTGCTGCTTCCCCTGTTGTTTTTTAGCTGTGCCCTGTCCCCAGAGGTGGTGTCTACAGAGACAGGTAGGTTTCCTTGAGCTGCTGTGGGTTCCACCCAGTTCGAGCTTCCCAGCGGCTTTGTTTACCTACTTAAGCCTCAGCAATGGCGGGCGCCCCTCCCCCAGCCTCACTGCTGCCTTGCGGTTAGATCGCCGCAGACTGCTGTGTTAGCAATGAGGGAGGCTCCGTGGGCGTGGGACCCTCCTGGCCAGGTGTGGGATATATTCTCCTGGTGTGCCCGTTTGCTTAAAGCGCAGTATGGGGGTGGGAGTTACCTGATTTTCCAGGTGTTGTGTGTCTCAGTTCCCCTGGCTAGGAAAAGGGATTCCCTTCCCCCTTGCACTTCCCAGGTGAGGCGATGCCTCGCCCTGCTTCAGCTCTCGCTGGTCCGGCTGCAGCAGGTGACCAGCACCGATTGTCCGGCACTCCCCAGTGAGATGACCCCAGTACCTCAGTTGAAAATGCAGAAATCACTGGTATTCTGTGTCGCTCGTGCTGGGAGTTGGAGACTGGAGCTGTTCCTATTCGGCCATCTTGCTCCGCCCCATAGTAGAATATTTTATATTCCTTTGGGTATATACCCAGTAATGGGATTGCTGGATCAAATGGTGTTTCTTGTCTAGATCCTTGAGGAATGACCATACTGTCTTCCACAATGGTTAATTTGCCTTCCCACCAACAGTGTAAAGGTGTTCTATTTCTCCACAGCCTCACCAACATCTGCTTTTCGACTTTTTATTATTTACCATTCTCACTGGTGTGAGATGTATCTCATTGTGGTTTTGATTTGCATTTCCCTGATGGTCGGTGATGTTGAGCCTTTTTATTTTTTCTGAGATGGAGTTTCGCTGTTATTGCCCAGACTGGAGTGCAGTGGTGAGATCTTGGCTCACTGCAACCTCCGCCTCCTGGGTTCAAGTGAATCTTCTGCCTCAGCCTCCCAAGTAGCCTGGATTACAGGCATGCGCCACCACGCCTGACTAATTTTGTATTTTTAGTAGAGACAGGTTTCTCCATTTTGGCCAGGCTGGTCTCGAACTCCCGACCTCAGGTGATCCAGTCGCCTTGGCCTCCCAAAGTCCTGAGATTACAGGCATAAGCCTCTTTGCCCGGCTGAGTGTTTTTTCATATGTTTCTTGGCCACGTAAATGTCTTCTTTTGAGAAGCATCTGTTCATGTTTTGTCCACTTTTGATGGGGTTGTTTATTTATTTATTTATTTTTTTGAGACGGAGTCTTGCTCTGTCGCCCAGGCTGGAGTGCAGTGGCCGATCTCAGCTCACTGCAAGCTCCGCCTGCCGGGTTCACGCCATTCTCCTGCCTCAGCCTTCCGAGTAACTAGGACTACAGGTGCCCACCACCACGCCCAGCTAATTTTTTGTATTTTTAGTAGAGACGGGGTTTCACCATGTTAGCCAGGATGGTCTTGATCTCCTGACCTCATGATCTGCCTGCCTCGGCCTCCCAAAGTGCTGGGATTACAGGCTTGAGCCACCGCGCCCGACTATTTTTTTCTTTTAAATTTGTATAAGTTCCTTATAAATTCTGTATATTGGACCTTTGTCAGATGGGTAGATTGCAGACATTTTCTCCTGTTCTGTTAGTTGCCTGTTCACTCTGATGATAGTTTCTTTTGCTGTGCAGAGGCTCTTTAGTTTAATTAGATCCCATTTGTCAAACTTTGGCTTTTGTTGCAATTGCTTTTGGTGTTTTTGTCATGAAGTCTTTCCCATGCCTTTGTCCTGAATGGTATTGCCTAGGTTTTCATTTAGGGCTTTTATGGTTAAACATTTAAGTGTTTAACCCATCTTCAGTTAATTTTTGTGTAAGTTAATTTTTGTATAATTTTGTAAGGAAGGGGTCCAGTTTCAGTTTTCTGCATATGGCTAGCCAGTTTCCCCAGCACCACTTACTTAATAGAAGATCCTTTCCCCATTGCTTTTGTCAGGTTTGTCAAAGGTCAGATAGTTGTAAATGTGTGGTGGTATTTCTGAGGTCTCTGTTCTGTTCATTGGTTTTTAACATGAAGGGATGCTGAATTTTATCAAAGGCTTTTTTCTATTGAGATAATTATGTTTGTTTCTTTAAAAAAATTAGAAGCATTTATTAGCATTCAATATAAACATGAGAAATAACCACATAAATTGTAACATTCTTTTAAAAATAAAATGGCTATCAATACTTGAATCTCCAAGCTCTGAACTCCAGAAGCAATTTTTTTTTTGAAGTGGTAGATTGTGATATTTTTATTCCATTATTTAACATGTATTTATCTGTCCTTTAAAAATGATGGAAATTGCAGCACAATATGATGTGAAGCATTGCTATAGTGGAGGAAGTATTCCTGGCCCAGAAATGCTTTGTTTATGAGCAAGGTTCCTAGGATTAGATTTGAGAAAGTAGGAGAAATAGATTTCACATAGTTGAGAACACTAATCTCCTTTTAGTTTTTCAAATTTAGATGACATTATCAGTCTCCTAAAATTATTTGTTCTTTGCCTGTTAAAGCCTGAAGTAAGTGTTCTTAAGGGTTATGTAAGTTACTACTTTTTTTTTTTTTTGGTGCCAATTCTAATTCTTTTTATTTATTTATTTATTTATTTTTTTTATTATACTTTAAGTTCTAGGGTACATGTGCATAACGTGCAGGTTTGTTACATATTTATACTTGGTAAGTTACTTCTTAAATAGCAGGACTTAATGGGACACCTACAGGTTGATAGCATGTAGGATGATAAAACAGCTATTCATATTGCCTTTTATCATTAGGGTCCAATTCCTTTTATTACCTGTTAATTTTTTTTTTTTTTTTTTTTTTTTTTTTTTTTTTTTTTTTTAGTAGAGACGGGGTTTCACCGTGTTAGCCAGGATGGTCTCGATCTCCTGACCTCGTGATCCACCCATCTCGGCCTCCCAAAGTGCTGGGATTACAGGCTTGAGCCACCGCGCCTGGCCTTATTACCTGTTAATTAACACTGCTCTTCAAAATCTTCCTTTACATTAAAGAAACTTCAGTGATCAATGCATATAGAGCACAGCTCTGCAAGTAACTCCTTTTAAAAAGAGAAGGGCATTTTATGGAGATACAAGATATTCCAAATGTTTAATGTAATTTTAAGCTTTGATACTTGTAGAAGTATTAATGCTACAAACCTTCACAAAACCTTGCCTGAATGTTTTTCTTTTCCTTCTTCTGAGATAGGGTCTCGATGTCGCCCAGGCTGGAGTGCAGTGGCATGATCATGGTCCACTGCAGCATTGATCTCCCAGGCCCAAGTGATCCTCCCACCTCAGTCTCCAGAGTAGCTGGGACTACCGACACATGCCACCATACCCAGCTGATTATTTTTATTTATTATTATTATTTTACAGACAGGGTCTCACTGTGTTGACTAGACTGGTCTTGAACTGCTGCGCTCAAGTAATCCTCCCACCTCAGCCTCCCAAAGTACTGAGATAATAGGCATGAATCGCTATGCCCAGCGCATTTCTTTTGCATTTAATTTTGCATTTTTCTAAGAGATGGGGATCCCGATATGTTGTCCAGGTTGAAGTGCAGTAGCTATTTCTATAGGCAGCATCACGGTATACTGCAGCCTCCAATACCTGACCCCAAGCAATCCTCCAGCCCCAGCCTCCAGGTATCTGGAACCTCAGGCATGCACCACCACACCCAGCTTCATTTTGAGAATTTTGAATACAAAGCTTTTAATTTTTTGCTTCAGTCAATGTCTGCTATCTTCAAGAGTGACTGAAACAAAAAATCAAATGCCTAACATTCAGGAGACAAATGCCGGGTGCACCTGCAGTCTCAGTCACTCGTGTGGCCAAGGCTAGAGGATGGCCCAAAGCCAGGAAGTTGTAGGCTGCAGTGCACCATGACTGCACCCATGAATAGCCACTGCATTCCAGCCTGGACAACACAGCAAGATCCCCATCTCGTAAAGAAAAAAAACAAAACAAAACTCTCAAACAATGTTTTTTAAAGGTTTATAGCATTTATACTCATGCTGCAGTGCCTTGGAGGGCCCAAACTATATTAAAGCTTAAAAACTGCTTCACTTTTCTTTAACTGTCACTGAACTACCATGTTGGTTGGCATTATGAAAATATCTTTTAATACACTTATTTAACAAGATAAAAATTATCAGAAAATGAGAAGCACCATTTATAGTTCACAAGAAATGCAACATGGACCCCAATAGAAGTAGATATTAATAACTGATACTTCCTCTGTTTATGACCCCAAACATGCTAAAATGCTAAAGTAATGCTTGCAAAGAATATGAATGACAAATGTTATCCGTCAGCTTTTTGGTTTAAAGTGATTGCCAATGACTAGCAGCTTCAATGGTAACAGTAGGGAGGAAGAACCCTTCAATACCTAACAATGCTGCAGTCAGCTCCTAAGTGGCTTTAGTTAGAGTCCCTTGTTCTAATGTAATACTGCACTGATTCTAAAGGCATATGCAGCCAAATGAGCAGGGGGAGAAAAACTGGAAGAAACATAAAAGTTAGTGGTTAGTGTCTTTAAACTGGAAGAAACATAAAAGTTAGTGGTTAGTGTCTTTAATGTCTAAAAATTTAAACTATTGTTTAAAAAAACCTAACATACTTCACAGCTATCGGCCCACACCATAAGCAAATATCTGTGTGAGATGGGAGCCTTCACTTTGGAGTGGTTTTTTGAAACATTAAAAAGGACAGAAGAGTGTTTTGTTGCATTGACAAGGTCCCATTCTTTTCTATGGAGTATGATCCTTGTCCATGAGTCTCTTGAATTTGAGATCTTTCCTTTTGATGAAAACACTAATTTTGCTGATTTTTGAGCAGGAAAGGTGATATTTCTCCAGTGTTTGTAGATGAAGGTCGCATGACATTATAACCCCCTCATTTCTCCCTTTAAGAGAGGATGGCTTTAGAGTGCTGAATACCAATGAACCTATCAGTGCTGAAAGACCTTCATGTAGCTGCTCCACACAAGTCTTTCTCTCCACATAATCTAGAAATAGCCTCTAGATTCCGTGCTCTTTCTTTGCTAAGAGGAGTAAATAGAAAATTCAGGTTGTTGTAATCTGCTTAGGAGTCAAAGTAGTGTTTGGCATCAACACTGGCAGGAACATTAATGTTAAATGGAAGAAGCTCCGAAAAATGCCTTTCCATTTCATTCATGTCCTCAACTGTAATGTCCTTGAGGATCTGGCAGTAGTCCACAGTCCATACAGCCTGATCATCCGAAACCTTGGCGGCAAGAAGAGTGGCTCCCAGAACAATCCTTTTCCAGTTAGTGGGACAAATGTCGATTTCAGCATAAGTTAAAAGCCCTTCTAAGTAAACCAAAGTTACTGTTGCACATTCAGCTGTTAGCTGCGCAGCACTAAAGAGAGTACGAACAAATCTGTAAATAAACTTGTGCTCAGGATCATGCTTAAAGTATTCCTGTGGAACTTTTTCTCGTGTAAGGGGATGTGATCTCTCATCAGAAATATCCAGGGATCTATTTGCATCTCTGTTCTTTACGTGGTAATATATTTCTGAGGTCACACATTTTACTGCGGTTCTAAGATTAGGCTGGCTGACTGTTCTGTCATCTAGAAATATTGTTGAGCATGAGCTATACTTTTTAGTAAGCTGCCCTGGAGATACATGATTTAAGTGGTTGCTCTTCCTCTTTTCTCACACATCAGTTTGAGATTTGCTCAGGAAAATTGTGCTTGCCCTTGGATGGTCAGAAGGGTTTGACTCCAAAGCTAAATCTTCGGGCATCTCGCGGTGGCTGACGTGCTGCAGGTGGTGGCCCTCTCCCGCTCGGAAATCCAACTTGGCAGGCTCCACAGCAGCCGGAGCTACCGCCACCGCATCCCTAGATGCCGCCTCATAGATCCAGGGACCTCAGACCCCGCGCACCTGCCCAACTTGAGGCTGGTATTGGGGGACACGCAATGGGTCAGCTTGTCCCCATGGGTCCCCTATTGTCCCCATGGGGCGCCTTCGCTCCTCTCGGCCGCTGCAGGCGCCTTCTCTAGCCCCCTACTCCGCGGTCCTCAGCAGCCGTCCCTCCGCCAACAATGGCGCGGCCCGGCTACACCTCCCAAGCAGATGCCTCCTCACCTGCCAACCCTGCAACCCGCCCCAGGCAGGGCTCAGGCCTCCCCGCACCCTCGCCGTGCTGCCGCCCCTCCTAAAGTTGACTGGTCTCGAGATAATTATGTGTTTTTGTCTTTTGTTCTCATTATGTGATGGATTACATTTATTGATTTGCATATGTTGAACCAGCCTTGCATCCCAGGGATGAAGCCGACTTGATAGTGGTAGATAAGTTTTTTGATGTGCTGCTGGATTCGGTTCTCGAGTATTTTTTTGAAGTTTTTCACATTACTGCTCCTCAGGGATATTGGCCTAAAGTTTTTTTTTTTGTTGTGTCTCTTAACGGTTTTGGTATCACAATGATGCTGTTTTTATATAATGAGTTGAAAAATAAGTCCCTTTTTCTCAATATTTTGAAATAATATTAGAAGTGGTACCAGCTCTTCTTTGTACATCTGGTAGAATTCATCTGCAAATTTGTCTGGTTCTTTTTTATTTGTGGTTGGCTGGCCATTTAAAACCAATTCAATTTTGGCACTTGTTATTGGTCTATTGAGGGATTCAATTTCTTATTTGTTCAGTCTTTGAAAGATATATTTTCGCTCCAAGGTTATAGTCCTCAAGCTTGGCCCAGATGAACTCTCTACTTGTATTCATGTTGCCTCAGTTTTTTCTTTTAGTTAGACATATTATTTAGAATGTGTCAGAGCAGCCTCTATAGGGGAACTCTCCTTTGATTGTACTCTGTTTGCTGTAACACCCAAGGATGCAGAGCCAGGTTGATCCCACCTAGAATCTGTACATAAAGTCTGGCCTCTGCCTGGGATTTACAAGACAGGGCCAGAAGACTTTGAATTGAGAATGTACTGAAAACCAACAGAAGGCATTTTCTGTATTGTGAGATGTCAGCGTAGAAATCTTAAAGCCCCCATTTGAGAGTGTGGCTCTTTAAGCTTTTCAGATCTTGTTCAGTGACCTGCTACAGTTATGTGAGAGACTCCAGGTGTAAATAGAATCTGATGACAGAATCTGTAAGTGTAAACAAGCATCTTAGTGAGAGATCAAGGCCACAAAGTATCCAGAGCCATGACCACAACTATACCTACCTGTAAAATATGATACTGGCATAGAGTATTGTTGTTGTTCTTACCCAAAAGCTAGCAAATCAGGATAGGTGATCCAGGTTCTGGAGCTCCACCAAGGCAGTTCCATTTTCTATTTAGAATCAGCATGAATTTCTCTCAGCCTGGCTTATCATTGGGCCATCAGCCCAGGGTCACTAAGAACCTTCTCACAATCACCTAGATGTCTTTGAGACATTTGAGGATGTCCAGGGCAGAATTGTGTCAGGCTGACAAGAGTGGGTAATTCTACTTGTGTCTCAGTGTAAGAGAAATGGATCATTCTGTGTTTTTTTTTCTCCCCTCATATAAGAGATAACTTCGGTTTGTACCCAGATGAGAGTTTCTCTAGTTTCCTGTTACTTTGGTGAAAGACAAAGAGGAGGTCTGGTGACTCAAAAGATAAACTAATTGCTTCCATTTCATAAGGTCATTCAAAACATAGATGAAGCAGTCATGGTCCCTACCATCTGGAAACTTTTGGTCTAGACTAGCAATTGGACACATGGTTGAATTAAACAACATATGGTTGGTACGGTGAATGGATGTGTGCAGAGCAAAATAAAACTTTGGTCTCTTCAGTCGGGCACGGTGGCTCATGCCTGTAATCCCAGCACTTCAGGAGGCTGAGGCGGGTGGATCACCTGAGGTCGGAAGTTCGAGATCAGCCTGAACAACGTGGAGAAACCCCATCTCCGCTAAAAATACAAAAAAAAAAAAAAAAAAAGCTAGGCGTGGAGGCGCATGCCTGTAATTCCAGCAACTGAGGAGGAGAATCGCTTGAACCCAGGAGGCAGAGGTTGCGGTTAGCCAGGATCATGCTATTGCACTCCAGCCTAGGCAACAAGAACGAAACTCCGTCTCAAAAAAAAAAACTTGGGCCACTTCTTTTCACATTATTGTGTCTTCTGAGGTTATCACCTGAAGGGATATTTATGGACTGAAGAGTTATTGTTATTTGTGTATCTTTTACTTTGTTGAGAATACATATTTATCTTCTAATTAAATTATTCCAGAAAACTTTTAAAAAGTCATTTAAATTGGTTGATAGTATAGTTATAAAATTGACAGAGCAGTGGCAAAAATAGATTAAAGTTACATAAACTCTAGGATTTAAGTTTTTCTTAGGTAAGCTTAGGAAAAACAGAACTGGAAATACCCCAGTGGCGTAGAGAACAGAGTTCTACATAGGGTCCTTTCCCTGCCCCATTTCTGTTCAGATTCACCCTTTTTGAAGGCCTTCTTTAGGTCTGGCCCACTCTGGAGTCTTGCCTTTCAGAACTGTTGTATAAAGGTCAGAGTTTTGGCCGGTAAATCCTTCTGCCTTTCTAGAGCTGGTGCTTACAATTTCCTGCAACCCAAAAGCAGATAAATAAGAAAAATAAACTATACATGTTAACATCTTTTTCTTAAAATTTTGTATTAAAACCAGTGCTTACAGAAACATTCCATTTAGCAATGTGTTTTCTATTCCTGCAGTTCTAGTGGTTGCTCCACAAATCACAGACAAGTAAATATAAATAGAAAAAAATTTCTTAAACTCTTTGTATGCCCACTCCTCTGTCTATATTTAGCTTTATTCTGTACATTTTTTAAAAAATCAATGACAGAGAAAAAAGAGGAAGAAGTAATAATGCTGGGCCCTTTACCTAAATCCTGAGACTTATTGAACACTAGTATCAACTTCCAATGTGTTAGGCCCAGCACAGTGCTCTGTATTATACTCTTGAGCACATAGTACCTGCTTAATAATTATTGCATTACTACATATGTACATGCAGACTTATTCCAACATTGCTGCCTTCTGTTTCCTCTGTAAACTTTAAAGAGCCAGCAAATAATATAAAACTTCAAGATAGAGTGTAGTTGTCTTCATTTGTACCTGAAGTATTTGTGTTGTGACAAGAGTGCTGAGTATAAGGGACTCTGTGCTGTGCCCGCTTTCTCTAACTAATGCTAATGGTGAGCCCGGGGGAGCAACATCAGGATTGACAGGGGACTTGTTTGAAACACCCATCCATGGACCCTTTCCAAACCGGCAGAATCACATTATGTAGAGTGGGACCAACATTACCAAGTGATTTTTAAGTTCATTAAAGCTTGAGAGGCAATGCTTAGCTTAGTAGTTATCAGCCCAGGCTTCTCATTAGTATCACACGGCCAGTTGGCAGAAATCTCTTGTGCCCTCCCCACAGCTCCTGTTTATTGTGGGTGGAAGCATCCATGTTGTTTTAATGAAGAGCCTCATGTGACTCTAAGGTGAGGCCAGAGTCAAGTATGAGGGCTTCAAGATACATTCATGAGAGCTTTGCACTAAAGGGTGGTTACAGGACCTGTTCTGTTTGGATTTGGTAGGGACAGGACAGTGTGGCCCATATTTTCATTACTGTAGCAGAAATTGCTGGTGTTTGTGGCAGGGGAGGGCTCCTGAGGACAGGAAAGGAGAAACATATTTTTACATCCATGGAGCAGTACATTGTTCTTGAATCTCTTCTGTTATAAAGGAAAGAAATGGGTGGACTTTTTGGTCTTGGTCCTTCTGTCTGTGGGTGTGATGCTAGCGGGTAAGAAGGTGGTGCTGACGTGTTTAAGGCAGTTTTCTCAAGATGCAAGTGTTAACTTGTTTAGAGAATTTCATCTGAAAAGGATTCCAAGAGAAGGAGGAGAAAGAGGAATTTTTTTTTTTTTTCAGCTACACATGTCTCAGATCAAGAGCTTTGTCCACTCTTTCTTCTGGAGTCTCATGCATTTAGTATTTGCAAACCTTTACTTCTCTACTTGTGTTTTTCCTTACTAATGAGTTTAACTACTTTTTAAAATTCTCATTACAGTCAAGGGTCTATGCAAAATATTTCTTTCCTATGTACTAGAGCCTTCTCTACATTCTCAATATCATGGCTTCTTATATGCCATGCAGAATTCTTACCATGAATTTATGATCTGCACTATTAAAAATGTTCCCATTGTGGCTGTTGAACATGGAAGGATGTGGATACTCAAGATTCCTATTGGGGAAAGCTGGGGTTTACATGGAGAATATGTAATGTTGAGGTTCCATCTGTGTTCTCCATTACCTCTATGCAGAATAGGATTAAGAAAATACTTATTTAAATAGGGTGGCATTTATTACCCAGAAAGTTCTGAAAAAAAACCTGGGAGATACCTGCTCTGTAGGGTGCTAAAGAAAGACTACTTAAAATCATTACTGAAAATTACAGAACATTGGAGATAGCTGTATCTTGAACTTTATATAAAACTGATGTTTCTGTATGATTGAATTCAGACTATAATTTACTTTTTGAAGTGCAATATCTAGGCAGTGATGCTATGTTCTTCTACGTGCATCAGCACACCATAAAAATTTGTCCTAGTGTGGTTAATATTAATAATTTAATTGGTTAAAAAGCGCTCTGATATTTCTTTCACTATAGAATTAACTATTTTTCTTGTCATTATTAGGTATCTTTATGCAGCTAATGTGCATAAACCATCACATTTAATGTGGCAGGTGCCCTTTTTTCTTAGGTTTTCTTTGCATATATCTGTCTTCGGAAAATGAAGGCTCTTTGTTTATAGGCCAGAAAAATCAGGTAAAACACAGGCTCTTCCAGTTACCGGATCTTTCAGAGAATTTTCTTTTGGGGCCAAAAACATTGGCATTACTAGTGAGCTCATTAGAAATTCAGAAACTCAGACTTCATTCCAGATCTTCTGAAAAACAGTCTGCACAAGATTTCCAGTTTATTGTACACATTAAAATTCGAGATGCCTTCTAACTCAACATCCCTTTTTTATCTTAAAAATATACACAGCTCATTCTTTATGATGTAAATATTGCACTCAAAAATGTACATGTTTGTGTTTATGCTCTTAATTTTATACTTTATTATCTAAAAAGTATCATATATACACTGGTGTTGTGGATCTTATGCCATTCTCTTCTCTCAGAGTTAGAGGATATTTTAGAGAATATTTCTGTGTTAAAAATTACTGCAAATTTTCAGTTATTTCTATTAATCAGAACCAATTCTCTTTACTCTGTTGTTTCATTATAATTAAAATGATAACTTCTGCCCATGGCCACTTGGTAAATATATGTGTGTGTGTGTGTGTGTGTGTGTGTTTTTCAGGGGCCATTGACATTTAGGGATGTGGCCATAGAATTCTCTCTGGAGGAGAGGCAATGCCTGGACACTGCTCAGCGGGATTTGTATAGGAAAGTGATGTTAGAGAACTACAGAAACCTGTCCTTCTTGAGTAAGAATAACGTTAATGCACAATTTCTAATATACCCTAAAGGTTTCCTTTCTCTTTTTTTGTGGAATGATTTTTGGTAATTTACACTTTGCATAAATGAGTTTCTGATCCATTTTTTTCAAGAAAATCTTGAGCTTTCATGCAGAAAAGAATGTCTTCAAGATGTCTCATCTTGACCTGAACTTTCCACATTCCTGAGCTAATCTGTATCTTTCACTCTAGATTAGTGGTAATTCCAGAAATTTAGTGGCATAAAATACTGTAGCCCATGTTTTTAGGCCGGGCACGGTAGCTCACTCCTGTAATCTCAGCACTTTGGGAGGCTGAGGCAGGTGGGTCATGAGGTCAGGAGTTTGAGACCAGCTTGGCCAACAAAGTGAAAATACAAAAATTAGCCAGGCATGGTGGCACGTGCCTGTAGTCCCAGCTACTCAGGAAGCTGAGGCAGGAGAATCGCTTGAACCCAGGAGAACGGGGTTGTAGTGAGCCAAGATCATGCCACTGCACTCCAGCCTTGGCAACAGAGCGAGACTCCATCACAAAAATAAATAAATGTGTATATATATTTGCCCATATTTTAAAATCTGTTCGTCACCACCAATTGTTTGGTTCATGAGTACTGGATAGTGAAATTAAGGACCTACAAGTTTTAAATATTTTCTAAATATTTAGAAATTTATTTCATTAATTAGTATTTTGGGATTATTCTAGAATATTCTATCACTTCCTCTTTACTAAGCATACTACTAGGATGGTAATTGGAGAATATGAGAAAGATTCATGTTATTTATTTCTAATAAAGCAGGTATTGCTGTCACTAAGCCAGACCTGATCACCTGTCTGGAGCAAGGAAAAGAGCCCTGGAATATAAAGAGTCATGAGATAGTAGCCAAACCCTCAGGTAGGTGAGAGTGAACACAACAGATGGCACAGATGAGAGGTCCAAAGGTCAAAAAGAAAACTGGTCATTCAAATGTGATTTGGGAAGCTGTGTTCCAAAGGAAATAGTTTCTGGGACGCCTGAGTGTTTTTGTTTTTTGGGTTTTTAAATTTTTTTATTTACTTTATTTTTTATTTATTTATTTTTTGCTGTCATGTAGGGGCATCTTCTGTCTTATGCTTTTAAATTCTTTAAAGATTCTACTTTCCTTTTGGTGATCTTCCTTCAAGTTTACAGTGAGAGCCAGAGTCCTTTTCATGGAGTATAAAAGACTGTACAATCTGCCTGCTTTTCCATTACTTTGGGGTACACACAGATATCTGCATAATTTTGGGAAACTCCATGTTAAACTATTTTTTAGTTCTCTTTTTTCATCATGTCTGAAATGTATGAAAGTAGTGGTTTCTGTTCCATTGATTTGTTTGTTAATCTTTCTGCACATTCCATCCTGTTTTTACTACTATATTGTTGAAATACAGTTAGAAATTATAAAGTATAATACCCCTCTGCTTTGTTCTTTTGCCTCAAGATTGCTTTGGCTTTTAGAAGTTTATTGCAGTTTCTTGTAAATTTTAGAATTGTATTTTTTATTACTGTGAAAAAAATGTCACTGGAATTTTAATAGGACGTTTATTGAAGCTGTAGACTAGATAATATGACACTTTAACAATATTTATTCTTTCAATCCATGGACATGAAATATTTTAAAATTTGTGTCTTCAATAATTTATTTCATTGGTATCTTACATCTTTTTTGTTTTGTTTTGTCTTTTGAGAAGGAGTCTCGCTCTTTTGCCAGGTTGGAGTGCAGTGGTGTGATCTTGACTCACTGCAACTTCCGCCTCCTGGGTTCAAGCAATCTTCCTGCCTCAGACTCCTGGATAGCTGGGACTACAGGCCCATGCCACCACACCCAGCTAATTTTTTGTATTTTTGGTAGAGACAGGGTTTCACCATGTTGGTCAGATTGTCTTGATCTCTCGACCTCGTGATCTGCCTGCCTCGGCCTCCCAAAGTGTTGGGATTACAGGCGTGAGCCACTGTGCCGGTCTAGCTTACATCTTTTAATGTAAAGTTTTTTTTTTACCTTCTTGGTTAAATTTGCTCTCAGAAGTTTATTATTTTAATGCTATTGTAAATAAGATTGTTTTCTTAATTGTATCAGATGGTTTAAATTTATGGAACAATAATTTATACTTGTAGGTTAATTTTATATTTTGCTAATTTACCGAGTGTATTTATTACTTTAGACAAATTTCAATGTAGTGTTTATTTTTTATATATATAAGATCATATGATGCACAAATAGTAACTTTTACTTACTTATCTTCATTTTCAGTGGCTTTTTAAAAATGTTTTTGACTCATCATTCTGCCACTTACTTCCAGTCCTACGTTAAAATAGAAGCATTGACAGTGAGCACAATACAATTTTGCATTGGTGTCTGTGAATTTGACAGAGCAGACACCTCTTCACCTTTTTGTTTGTTTGTTTTTGTGTTTTTTTTTTTTGAGACGGCGTTTGGCTGCTGTTGCCCAGGCAGGAGTGCAGTGGTGCGATCTCTGGCTCACTGCAACCTCCGCCTCCCGGGTTCAAGCAATTCTCTTTTTTTTTTTTTTTTGAGACGGAGTCTCGCTCTGTCGCCAGGGCTGGAGTGCAGTGGCCGGATCTCAGCTCACTGCAAGCTCCGCCTCCCGGGTTCACGCCATTCTCCTGCCTCAGCCTCCCGAGTAGCTGGGACTACAGGCGTCCGCCACCTCGCCCGGCTAGTTTTTTGTGTTTTTAGTAGAGACGGGGTTTCACCGTGTTAGCCAGGATGGTCTCGATCTCCTGACCTCGTGATCCGCCCGTCTCGGCCTCCCAAAGTGCTGGGATTACAGGCTTGAGCCACCGCGCCCGGCCTCAAGCAATTCTCTGTCTCAAAAAAAAAAAAGAAAAAGAAAAAAAGAAAAAAAGGAAGAAGAAAAAGAAAAATTAATGGTTTCAAAAACACGTAACATAAAATTTACCATCTTAAATATTTTCTTTTCTTTTTTTTTTTTTTTTGAGACAGAGTCTCGCTCTGTCGCCCAGGGTGGAGTGCAATAGCGTGATCTCAGCTCACTGCAACCTCCACTTTCTGGGTTCAAGCAGTTCTTCTGCTTCAGCCTCCTGGGTAGGTGGGATTATAGGTGCCCGACACCACGCCTGGGTAATTTTTTCGATTGTTAGTAGAGACAGGGTTTCACCATGTTCACCAGGCTAGTCTTATATTCCTGGCCTCAAGTGATCCCTCCGCCTCAGCCTTCCAAAGTGCTGGGATTACAGGCATGAACCACTGCGCCCAGCCTACCAAAAATTTCTTTAAGTGTACATTTCAGGGCCAGACGTGGTGGTGGCTCACAACTGTACTCCCAGGATTTCGGGAGGTCAAGAAAGGAGGATCACTTGAGCCCAAAAGTTTGTGACCAGCCAGGGCAACACGGGGAGATTCCTTCTCCACAAAATTATTTTAAAAATTGCCAGGCATGGTGGTATGCACCTGTGGTTTCAGCTACTTGGGAAATTGAGAGAAGAGAATTACTTGAGCCTGGAAGTTTGAGGCTGAAGTGAGTTGTGCCACTGCACTCCAGCTTGGGTGACAGAGTGAGACTGTCTCAAAAACAAAAAAAAAGTTTTACAGGCGAGGCGTGGTGGCTCATGTCTGTAATCCCAGCACTTTGGGAGGCTGAGGCAGGCAGAGTACCTGAGGACAGGAGTTCAAGACCAGCCTGACCAGCATAGTGAAACCCCATCTCTACTAAAAATACAAAAATTAGCGGGGACTTGTGACAGGTGCCTGTAATCCCAGCTACTCGAGAGGCTGAGGCAGGAGAATTGCTTGAACCCGGGAGCCAGAGGTTGCAGTAGCCAAGATTGCCCCATTACCCTTCAGCCTGGGCAACAAGAGTGAAATATCATCTCAAAAAAAAAAAAATAATAATAATAATAATTACATTTTAACCATGTTAAGTAGATTCACATTGGTATGCCAAAGACTTATAGAAATTTTACATCTTATGAAACTAAAAATACACAATAGGTAACAACAACCCATTTTGCCCTCTCCTCAGCCCTTGACAAGCACCCTTCCACTTTCTGTTTTTATGAGTGTGACTATTTAAGATATCTCATGTAAGTGGAATAATACAGTGTCCATCATTTTGTTTCTGGCTTATTTCAGGTGACGTAGTATTCTCAAAGTTTATCTTAAAATGTGACAAGATTTTCTTCTTTAAGTCTGAATAATATTCCATTGTATGTATATGTTACATTTTTGATGTGTTCATAAATCAAGAGACACCTGGGTTGCCTCAGCCTTTTGACTTTTGTGAGTACTGGTACAATAATCATAGATGTTCAAATATGTCTTTTAGGTCTTTTGTTGCGTATTTTGAATATAGATTCATTAATGGAGTTGCTGTATTTGATAATTCCATTTTTAATTATTTGAGAAACGTAACATTTAAAAATGATGACTGCATCTTTGTTTTCTACCAACATCAACAGAGGTTTCATTTTCATTGTATCATCAACAGATTTGGCATCTTTAAATAATTTATAGTGGCCATTGTAATGGATGTGAGGTGATTTCGTTTTTCATTTTTATTTTTATGCGTTTCTCTACAAATTATTAATTTGTAATTTGGTCAGGCTGGTCTTGAACTTGTGACCTCAGGTGATCCACCCACCTCGGCCTCCAAAGTACTAGGATTACAGGTGTGAACCACTGCGCCTGGCCTGAATATTAACTCTTATCACATGTGACTTGCAAATATTTTCACCCATTTCTTATGAGGCATTTTCACACAATTGAAGGTTTTTTTTTCTAATGTGGAGAAATTTTGAAGTAGAGTGTAGTTAAATTTTTCTGGTTTTTTTGTTATTGTTCGTGCATTTAATGTTGTAGCTAAGAAAATGATGCCAAGACCCATGTCATGATTTTTTTCTATTTTGTTCTAAGAGATTTTTTTTTAAATGTGTGTAAGTGTTTTATTGAAAACTTTTTTTATGTATGGTTCAAGGAAATGATCCAACTTTATTTTATCAGTGTTGATATTTAGTTCTTAACATTATTTTTTGAAAAAATTACCTTTTCTCTATTGTATGTTCATGGCGGCTTTGTGGAAGTTCATCTAATCATATACGCAAGGGTTCATTTCTGAACTCTATTCCACTCTTTCATCTGTTTATCTGTCTTTGTATTAGTACCATACTGTTATTGTTATTGTAGCTTTTAATGTTTTAAAATCAGGAAGTATAATGCCTCTGTTCTTTTCATGGGTGTTTGGTTAGTTATAGTTCACAATCAAATATTTTAAAGAATATTTCTGTAATAACTGTGCTATTGAGATTTTTATAGAGATTGTACTGAATTTGTTCACCTCTGTAGGTTATGTTGGTATCTCAACAAAATTAAAATTTTTGATCCTTGGCAGGAATATGTTGAAGAATGTGTTTTAATTTAATTTAATTTTATTTATTAGAGACAGAATCTTCCTATGTTGTCTAGGATAGTTTCTAACTCATGGGCTCAAGCAGTTTTCTTGCCTCAGCCTCCCAAAATGGTAGTATTACAGGTGTGAGCTATTGCACTCAGCTCATCTGTTTTATATTTAGAGATTGTTGGATTTGCCAATTTTACTTTTGCTTTTAATTCCTAGTTTTATTCAGTTCTGGTCAGTTACCGTGCAGTGCATGATTTTAGTCTTCTTAAATTTATTTGTTGTCATTTTCAGACAGGATCCTACTCTGTCACCCAGGCTGGAGTATAGTGTCATAATTTTGGCTCACTGTAACCTCAGCCTCCTTGACTCAAGTAATCTTTACACCTCAGCCTCCTGAGTAGCTGAGACTATGGACATGCACTGCCATGTCTGGCCAATTTTTTGATTATTTGTAGGGATGGGGTCTCACTATGTTACTGACACTGGTCTTTTTTTTTTTTTTTTGAGACGGAGTCTCGCTCTGTTGCCCAGGCTGGAGTGCAGTGGCCGGATCTCAGCTCACTGCAAGCTCCGCCCCCTGGGTTTACGCCATTCTCCTGCCTCAGCCTCCCGAGTAGCTAGGACTACAGGCGCCCGCCACCTCGCCCAGCTAGTTTTTTTTTGTATTTTTTGGTACAAATGGGGTTTCACCGTGTTAGCCAGGAGGGTCTCGATCTCCTGACCTCGTGATCCGCCCGTCTCAGCCTCCCAAAGTGCTGGGATTACAGGCTTGAGCCACCGCGCCCGGCCGACACTGGTCTTATACTTGTGGTCCCAAGGGATCCTCTCACTTTTGTCTTCCAAATTGTTGAAATTATACATATCGGCCACTACACCCAGCTGGTATTCTTTAATAAGACTTGTTGTGTGTTCTAACAGAATACATCAAGTATAAATAAGAATATTGTGTATTATTTTGCTTTTAACTGAAAAATTTTCTACGTGTCTGTTAAGCCTAGTTTGTCTGTGATATGGTTTGGATGTCCATGTTCTGCAAACCTCATGCTGCATTGTAATCCTCCATGTTGGATGTGGAAGCTGGTGGGGAGGTGTTTATATCATGGGGCTAAATTTCTCATAATGTCTTGGGACCATCCTTTTGATAATCAGAAAGTTTACACTTCATTAATTCAAATGAGAGCAGTTCATTAAAAGAAGCTGGCTTTTTAAATTTTTTCGAGACGGAGTTTCACTCTGTAGTCTAGGCTGGAGTGCAATGGCGCCATCATGGCTCACTGCAACCTCTGCCTCCCTGGTTCAAGCAATTCTTCTGCCTCAGCCTCCCAAGAAGCTGGTATTACAGGCACCCACCACCATGCCCAGCTAATTTTTGCAGTTTGTTATTAGAGACAGGATTTCACCATGTTGGTCAGGCTGGTCTCAAACTCCTGACCTCATTGACCTCCCAAAGTGCTGGAATTACAGGTGTGAGCCACCGTGCCCAGCCTGAACCTGGCTTTTTCACCTCACACTAAGTCTTTTTCTTACCACGTCCTGTTTCCATTCTCTGCATATGCCTAGCCAGTTCTCCCAGAACCATTTATTAAATAGGGAGTTCTTTCCTTATGGCTTGTTTTTGTCAGGTTTTTCAAAGATCAGGTGGTTGTAGATATACAGTCTTATTTCCGAGTTCTTTATTCTGTTTCATGGGTCTATGTGTCTGTTTTTATACCAGTGCCAGGCTGTTTTGGTTACTACAACCTTGTAGCATAGTTTTAATTGGATAGCATGATGAATCCAGCTTTGTTCTTTTTGCTTAAGATTGTCTTGGCTATATGGGGCCTTTTTGGGTTCCATATTAATTTTAAAATAGTTTTCTCATTCTCCATCAATTTTTTTTTTTTTTTGACAGAGTGTCACTCTGTCGCCCAGGCTGGAGTGCAGTGGCGCAATCTCGGCTCATTGCAACCTCCACCTCCTGGGTTCAAGCAGTTCTCCTGACTCAGTTTCCTGAGTAGCTGGGATCACAGAGATGCACCAACACACCCAGCTAATTTTTGTATTTTTAGTAGAGATGGGGTTTCACCATGCTGGCCAGGCTGGTCTTGAACTCCTAACCTCAACTGATCTGCCAGCGTTGGCCTCCCAAAGTGCTGGGATTAGGGGCGAGAGCCACCGTGCCTGGTCTGCATCGATGTTTATCAGGGATATTGGTTTTAAGTTTTTGTTGTTCTTTTTATATCTCTGCCAGGTTGGGTATCAGAATGATGCTGATCTTACAAAATGAGTTAGGGAGGAGTTCCTCCTTTTCTTTCATTTAAAATAGTTTCAGAAGGGATGGTACTAGCTCTTCTTTGTACCTCTGGTAGAATTCGGCTATAAATCCGTCTGGTCCTGGGCTCTTTTTTGGTTGGTAGCCTATTTATTACTGTCTCAATTTCAGAACCTGTTGTTGGTCTATTCAGGGATTCAACTTCTTCCTGGTTCAGTCTTGGGAGGGTGTATATGTTCAGTAATTAATCCATTTCTTCTAGATTTTCCAGTTTATGTGCACAGAGGTGTTTATAGTATTTTCTGGTGATTTTTTTTTTTTTTTTTTTGAGACTAAGTCTCGCTGTTGTCCTTCAGACTGGAGTTCGATGGCACAATCTTGGCTCACTGCAACCTCTGCCTCCTGGGTTCAAGTGATTCTCCTGCCTCAGCCCCCTGAGTAGCTGAGATAATAAGCGCCAGCCACCATGCCTGGCTAATTTTTTTTTTTATTTTATTTTTAGTAGAGACAGGGTTTCACATTGTTGGCCAGGCTGCTCTATAACTCCTGACCTCAGGTGATCCACCCACTTTGGCCTCCCAAAGTGCTGGGATTACAGGCATGATCCACCACGCCCAGCCCTGATGATTGTATTAATGTAGGGTCACTGCTGATATCTGCTTTATCATTTTTTATTGTGTCTATTTCATTCTTCCCTCTTTTCTTTATTAATCTAGCTAGTGGTCTATCTCTTTTATTTTTTTTTAAAACAGCTCCTGGATTTATTAATTTTTTTGGAAGGGTTTTTTTTGTGTCTCTGTCTCGTATGGTTCCACTCTGATCCTGGTTATTTTTTGTCTTCTGCTGGCTTTGGGGTTTGTTTGCTCTTGGTTCTTTTTCTTTTAGTAGTGATGTTAGGGAGGCAATTTGAGATCTTTCTAGCTTTTTGATGTGGGTACTTAGTGCTATTTTTTCCCCCTTAACACTACTGTAGCTGCATTCCAGAGATTCTGGTATATTACCTCTTTGTTCTCATTGGTTTCAAATAATTTTTTGATTTCTGACTTAATTTTATTATTTATTCAGAAGTCATTCAGGAGTACGTTTTCCATGCAATTGTGTAGTTTTGAGTGAGTTTCCATGCAGTTGTGTGATTTTGAGTGGGTTTCTTTCTTTTGAGTTCTAATTTGGTTGCACTGTGGTCTGAGAAACTGTTATGATTTCAGTTCTTTGGAATTTGCTAAGGAGTGTTTTACTTCCAATTATATAATCAGTTTTAGAGTAAGTGCCATGTGGCAATTAAAGTAATGTGTATTGTGTTGTTTTTGGCTAGTGAGTTCTGTAAATATCTATCAGTTCTACTTGACCTACAGCTGAGTTCAAGTCCTGAATATCCTCGTTATTTTTCTTTCCCAGTGATCTGTCTAATATTGGCAGTGGGGTGTTAAAGTCTTACACTGTCATTGTTTGGGAGTCTAAGTCTCTTTGTAGGAACTAAGTATATTTTATAAATCTGGGTGCTGCCTGGGTGTGGTGGCTCATGCCTGTAATGCCAGCACTTTGGGAGGCCAAGGTAGGCAGGTACCCTGAGGTCAGGAGTTTGAGACTAGCCTAGCCAACATGGTGAAACACAGTCTCTATTAAAAACACAAAAATTAGCTAGGCATAGTGGTGGGTGCCTGTAATCCCAGCTATTCAGGAATCTGAGGCAGGAGAATTGCTTGAACCTGTGAGGTGGAGTTTGTAGTGAGTCAAGGTCTCGCCATTGCACTCTAGCCTGGGTGACAGAGTGAGATTCCATCTCAGAAAATAAATCAATAAATAAAAACAAATCTAGGTGCTCCTTGAATTGATCCCTTAACCATTTTGTAGTGTTCTTCCTTGTCTTTTTTGATCTTTGTTGGTTTAAAGTCTGTTTTGTCAAAAACTACTATTGCAACCCCTGCTTTTATTTGCTTGGTAAATTTTTCTCCCTTTATTTTCAGGCTATGTGTGTCTTTGCATGTAAGATGGGTCTCTTGAATACAGCACACCAGTGGGTCTTGACTCTTTAACCAGCTTGCCATTCTGTGTATTTTAATTGGGGCATTTAGTCCATTTAAATTTAAGGTTAATATTGTTATGTGTGAATTTGATCCTGTTCTTGTGGTGCTAGCTGGTTATTTTGCAGACCTGTTGACGTAGTTGTTTCATAGTGTCACTGGTCTTTGTACTTCAGTGTGTTTTTCATTTGCTGGTAGTGGTTTCTTCTTTTCATATTTAGTGCTGCTTTTAGGAGCTCTTGCAAGGCAGGCCTAGTGGTGATGAATTCCCTTAGCATTTGTTTGTCTGAAAATGATTTCATTTCTCCTTCACTTATGAAGCTTAGTTTGGCTGGATATTCTGGGTTAGAAATTCATTTTTTTAAGAATGCTGAATATTGGCCCCCAATGTCTTCTGGCTTGTAGGGTGTCTTTTTAGAGGTCCAATTTTTAGTAGGCTACCTGGCCTTCCCTTTGGCTGCTCTTACCATTTTTTCCTGAAGTTTAACCTTGAAGAATCTGATAATTATGTGTCTGTGTCTTGAGGTTGATCTTCTCATGAAATATCTTACTGGAGTTCTCTGGATTTTCTGAATTTGATTGATGGCCTGTCTTGGAAAAGTTCTTCTGGATGATATCCTGAAGTATGTTTTCCAACTTGGTTCCATTCTTTCCATCTCTTTTTTTTTTTTTTTTTTTTTTTGAGACGGAGTCTCACTGTGTGGCCCAGGCTGGAGTGCAGTGGTGCGATCTTGGTTCACTGCAAGCTCCGCCTCCTGGGTTCACACCATTCTCCTGCCTCAGCCTCTGCATAGCTGGGACTAGAGGCGCCCACCACCTCGCCCGGCTAGTTTTTTGTATTTTTAGTAGAGACAGGGTTTCACCATGTTAGCCAGGATGATCTTGATCTCCTGACCTCGTGATCCACCCACCTTGGCCTCCCAAAGTGCTGGGATTACAGGCTTGAGCCACCGTGCCTGGCCATTCTTTCCATCTCTTTAGAGTACTGCAATCAGTTTTAAGTTTGGTCTTTTTACATAACCCAATAGTTCTCAAAGATTTTTTTCATTCCTTTTTATTTTTATTTTTTCAATCTTATCTGCCTTATTTCAGCAAGATAGTCTTCAAGCTCTGAAATTCTTTTCCCTGCTTGGTCTACTCAGTTATTGATACTTGTGGTTGCATTCTGAAGTTCTCATCTTGTGTTTTTCAGTTGCATCAGGTCGTTTATGTTCCTCTCTGAACTAGTTATTCAGGTTAACAGCTCCTGTAATGTTTTTCATGGCTCTTAGCTTCTTTGCCTTGGGTTAGAACATGATTCATTAGCTCACCAAAGTTAATTATTACCCACCTTCTGAAGCCTGCTTCTCTCAATTTATCCATCTCAGCCTGCTCCCAGTTCTGTGTGCTCTTACTGGAGATATGTTGTGATTATTTGGAGGAGTAGAGACACTCTGGCTTTTTGAGTTTACAGCATTTTTTTATTGATTCTTCTCATCGTCATGAGTTTATCTAGCTTTGGTCTTTGAGGCTGCTGACGTTTGGATGGGGTTTTTGTGGCGACATCTTTGTTGGTGCTGCTGTTGTTGCTTTCTGTTTTTCCTTTAACAGTCAGGCCCCTCTTCAGTAGGGCCTCTGTGATTTGCTTGGGATCTACTTCAGATCCTATTTCTGTTTTTCCTTTAACAGTCAGGCCCCTCTTCAGTAGGGCCTCTGTGATTTGCTTGGGATCTACTTCAGATCCTATTTGCCTGGGTTTCTCCCACACCTGGAGGTGTCACCAGTGGAGTCTGTAGAACAGCAGAGAAAACTGCCTGCTCCTTCATCTGTAAGCTTTATCCCAGATGGGCACTGAACTGATGACAATGGGAATGCTTCTTTATAAGTTGTCTTACAATGCCTGTTGGGGAGTCCCACCTAGTCAGGATGCACAGGATTTAGGAACCACTTAACAAAGCACTCTGGCTGCTGCTTGGTGAAGGGGGTGTGCTTCAATGGGGGAAATTCCATACATCTGGACTGTCCAGATTCCTCAGAGCCAGCAGGGGGAAAGACTAAGTCTGCTGATCTGCAGAAACCACCTCATTGTTACTATTTTATGTGTTTCTTGTAGATGTGTCTTTTCTCATTTCCTGTGTTACTCCCTTAATTTTTGTTTTAATTTTGTTGTGACATGTACTTTGATTATTTTTTATTTTGTTCTGCATACTTTCCATAAGTATAATGTAATCATCTTGAAATATAATGTAGCCATATTGAAAAACAGATTACATAAAACATTTTTTTTTTTTTTTTTTTGAGACCAAGTCTCACTGTGTCGCCCAGGCTGGAGTGCAGTGGCCCGATCTTGGCTCGCTACAACCTCCGCCTCCCGGGTTCAAACGATTCTCCTGCCTCAGCCTCCCGAGCAGCTGGGACTACAGGCGTCCGCCACCACTCCCAGCTAATTTTTGTATTTTTAGTAGAGATGGAGTTTCACCATATTGGCCAGGCTGGTCTCGAACTCCTGACCCCGTGATCCGCCCGCCTTGGCCTCCCAAAGTGCTGGGATTACAGGCTTGAGCCACCACGCCTGGCCTATAAAACATCTTAAAGTTAAAACAATGTATTTTAATCTCATCACACCTTCAATTAAATACAAAACCTGTACTGTTATATTTTCCAATTTGTTATTAATATTAAAAGCCATATTATCTTACATTGTGTATCTACTAACAGATTTATGCAGATTTGTATCTTGTTTGTTATATCTAAATAAGAACTGTAAGGGTTTTATGCCCATCATTGTGATAGTAAAAAATTCTGTATGTGTCTGTTATTTACATTTAATGGACAGCTTTGTATTTATATACGGTTTTGTGATACTTCTAGCATCATTTTGTTTTTCAACATAATGGACTCATTTTAGGATTTCTTTTTGTTTGTATGCAGAGTCTCACTATGTTTCTCTGGCTGATTTTGAACTACTAGTCTCAAGTGATCTATCTGCCTTGACTTCCTAAAGCTGTAAAATTATAGGCCTAGCCACTGTGCCTGGCCACCATTTAACATTTTATGTAGGACTGTGGTAATTGTAATAAATGCCCTGAACTTTTATATTGGAAAGTCTTTGTTTTTATCTTGTTTTCGAAGTAAAATAATTTTGAATTAAGTATTGGTTAGAAATTTTTTTATTACATCAAAATTTGGGAAGTTCTCAGCCTTTTTTTCTTCAAGTAACCTTTGTATTACTTTTGCCCTATATTCTTCTAAGATTCATTTCATGAAAATATTGATCTACTTGATGGTGTCCAATATGTTTTACATTCCATATTTTAATTTTGTGTTATATATTTTATATTATATGTATTTTTTATATTTATTTTATATTTTATATTGTGTTATATATTTTAAGGTATGACACCTAATACCAGCTGCTTGTGTTTTGGTGTTTTATTTTATATTATAATTGTGTATGACAGTGTTTAACTCTGTACAATTTAAGGCAGTGTCTAGCAAAATCAAATATAAATCAGCCATATGTCTACTGCCAATATAATTACTTCTGTGTTTGTTTGCCTCTATAAATATCTCTGTTTATTTTATGACTTGTATATTTGTTGTGTAGGTTTGTTATAAATGGTCGTTCAGTCTTGGCCAGGTGACCAGTTATAAAAATTCTAATTCCAATATCTGTTGTGAATCTATATTACTTCTGTGTGGGAGAAACACTTTGGAATTTGAAGATAATATTGAAACAATTATAATTGGATCTTTTTAGGTATTGTTCATTTTTACTTGTCAAAAACACACAAAATATTATCTTTTTTTTTTTTTTTTTTTTGAGACAGAGTCTCACTCTGTTGCCCAGGCTGAGGTGAAGTGGTGGGATCTTGGCTCACTGCAACCTCTGCCTCCTGGCTTCAACCAATTCTTTTGCCTCACTCTGTTGCCCAGGCTGGTCTCAAAGTCCTGACCTTGTGATCCGCCCACCTTGGCCTCCCAGAGTCCTGGGATTACAGATGTGAGTTAGCGCACCTGCCTCATTACCAAATATTTTTTAATATTCTGTTTAGTCCTATTAATTATATTTATAATGTTATGCAACATACCCCTAGAATGTTTTATCTTGCAAAGCTCAATCTCAATGTACAACAACAACCAGTTTTTCTGATTTTCTGGCACTTTGCAAAAACCACTTTGTTTTCTATTTCTAAGAATGTGACTGCCTCATATGTCTCATACAATCTCTGTCTTATTGTGGCTAGCTCATTTTATTTTGCATAATGTCATCAAACTTTATTTTTAGAGTTGTTAGAATATTTCCTGCTTTTTAAATCCTGGGTGATACTCCAGTATTTTTATATTGCAAATTATATCTATTGGATAATTTGGTGACAGAAATTTCCATTTCTGCTGGGTGCAGTGGCTCATTGCTGTAATCCCAGCACTTTGAGAGGCTGAGGCAGGCACATAACAAGGTCAAGAGATCAAGACCATCCTGGCCAACATGGTGAAATCCTGTCTCTACTAAAAATACAAAAAATAGCCGGGCATGGTGGCACACACCTGTAGTCCCAGCTACTCAGGAGGCTGAGGCAGGAGAATCACTTGATCATGGGAGGCTGAGGTTGCAGTAAGCTGAGATCGTGCCACTGCGCTCCAGTTTGGGCAACAGTGTAAGACTCCATCTTAAAAAAAAAAGAAAAAAAAGAAATTTGCATTGCTTTTACCTATTGCCTTTCAGTAAAAATGCTACAATAATTATGGATATGAAAATAACTCTTCATATAACCATATATGTGAAAGTTTCTATAGCTGCAGCATTCTATTTTATTAGTCTACTTTTTAACCATTATACGTATACCAAATTACTTTAATTCTGTAGCTTTGTAATGTGTTTTGAAATCAGGAACTATAATGCCTTCAACATTTTCTTTTTTTTGAAGACTCTTGGGTACTTTATTGTCTCTTGACATTTTATATACTTTTGGGGTTGTTGTTTCTATTTCCTCAAAAATGCAATGAGAATTTTTTAACAACATTGCATTAAATCTGTAGATTACTTGGAGAAGTATGGATTACTTTGAGAAGTATGGACGTTTTCAAAATATCAATTATTTCTACCTTTGAACAGGACCATGGTCAAGAGTGTGTTGTTTAATTTCCATGTATTTGTAAATTTTTAATCTTTTTCTATTATTGTTTTATACTCTCATTCCATTTTGTTCATATAATATAATCCACACGATTTCAGTCTTAACAAATGTGTTAAGACTTCTTTTTTGGCCTACCATGTGGTCTATTAAGCAGAATGTTTATGAGCAATTAAGAAGCATGTGTATCCCGATATTGTTGAGGAGACTTCTCTATACCTCTATTAGAAATAATAGTTTTATACTGCCTTCAAGTCCTCTCCTCACTTACAAATATTCTGTTTTTTTTTTTTTTTTTATTTTTATTATGGAAAGTAAATTATTGAAATGTTCTACTATAATATTGCTGTCTAGGTGATTCTTCCATTCTGTCAATATTTGCTTTATGTATTCGGAACCTTAATGTGAGATACACACACACATTTGACTTACGTTATCAGTAAATGAATCTATTATTGTTTAATGTCCTTCTTTGTCTCTTTGCAGTTTTGACTTGTAGTACATTTTATAAAATGTGAAAGTTTTTCACTGAAGATGTAGCTTATGTAATATTATTTTGACCTCTTCTTTCATTTGGTTAATATTTTTATGCAATATCTATATCCATCTTGCCACTTTCAGTTTTTTTTTATCAATATATCTCAGCTTACTCTCATAGAAATGCAAGTTGGATATCAGTTTTTAAAATATTTAAATAAATCTCTTTATTGAGAGTATGTCTCTTGATTGAAAAGTTAAAGATATATATTTAATTTTCTGAAGCAGAAAGACATAGTAATGTTATTTTATTCATTGCTTTATTTGATTCTTATATCTTGGTCACTCATTTTCTCTCTGTCTTTGTGTCTTTTTATTTTTATATTGATATGCTTTTACTTCTTTCTTATTTTGTTTCATTTATCTATACACATATGTTCTTCTTGGGACCTTGGGGATTATATAAACCTCCAAAAGATGCAACAGTATATTTCAATCTAGTAAAAAGGAACTTCAGTTGCATGCACAGTTTTTTTCTCATTACATCTCCCCTCAAATTTGTTGTTGATTTTGCTAATTGTATCTTTTTATGTGGTGTATTTATTAACAGATGTTTATAATGATTTCTGTGATTTTCTCTTTCAAATTTTAGGAAATAATTAAAAATGTTTTCTGCACCATTATAATAATGCTAAGAAATTCCATTTTGGTGTATGTGCATATACTTAGAAGTAAAAGTATATATGTGCATATAATCTTTCCCAGAAAGTAATGTAATTTTTTGTTATTGTGGTTTTTTGTGTTTGTTTGTTTTGTTTTTATTTCATTTTTTCTTTTATTATTATACTTTTAAGTTCTAAGGTACATGTGCACAATGTGCAGGTTTGTTACATATGTATACATGGGCCTTGTTAGTGTGCTGCACCCATTAACTTGTCATTTACATTAGGTGTTTCTCCTAATGCTATCCCTCCCCACTCCCGAAAGTAATGTATTTTTATTTGACTCTTTGTTGTTTTTGTTGAATCATGTTATTTTCAATAGAAGCAACTGCTTTCAGTACTTTTTATATGTAAGGTTTATGGAGTTCCAATATACTTTTCAGAATGTTGTTATTTTTGAAAATTTTTTTCTTTTTATTTGGCAGGACAGATTTGCTGGTGGTATTATGCTTACTTGATCACTGTATTTTTCAGGAGTTTGACTTTATCACATACCTCCCTTCTGGCCTGCAAAATTTTTGTTGACAATTCACTGGCTGTCTCATAAGACTGCTTGCAAATGACGCATCACTTTTATCTTGCAGCTCCCAAGATTCTCTTCTGGTCTGTGACTTTTGAAATTGTGCTTATATATGTGTTTGTTATAAATATCTTTGTGTGTTTCCTAGTTTGTTTGTTGAGCTTCTTCATTTGTACATCATTGTTTCTTTCAAGATTTTTCAGTTATTTTTTATATTTATTACCTCCACAATTTCTGTTTTTTTGATATTCTAAATATTTATTTTCTTCATTTTTCTGATTTTCTATAGTTCTCTCTTCCTATTTCACTTATTGAGTATTATTCAATTTATTTTCAATTTTTAAAATCAATGTATATACTTTTTTTATGGTTTCTTTTTGAAAATTATATTTTTATGGAACCATATTGCCTTATTTTATATATGTTGTAATCTTTGATTGAAATTTGGACATTAAAAAAGGCTACCTGTTACAGTCTTCATAATGTAGCTTTGTCTGGCATGGTCTGAACAATTGTCTTGGTTAGAGATTCTGGGAGTCTCTCAAACATGTTCTTAGAATGTATCTTGTCTGAAATTTTGCCTTATTTTTTAGTTAAAGGAGTTATTCATGTTTCTTCTTAATAGTAATCACGTGCTATGCCTGTTTTCTCTCTGTGGTACAGCAGTCTCTGTTGCTGAAACATTTACCTTTGGTCTCAGCAAACTTAAACTGTCACTCCAAAGTATACCACCATTTCTTTCAGCACTGTATTTCATGAGAGACACACACCAGTGTCTGGAAAGGCTCCTAGAAGCAAGTAATAAAGATAAATGTGCCAGTGTTTTACTTGTCATTAAAAAGTTGGGAATTTACTTTTTTTTTTTTTTTGAGTCGGAGTCGCGCTCTGTCACCCAAGCTGGAGTGCAGTGGCCAGATCTCAGCTCACTGCAAGCTCCGCCTCCCAGGTTCACGCCATTCTCCTGCCGCAGCCTCAGGAGTAGCTGGGACTACAGGCGCCGCCACCTCGCCCGGCTAGTTTTTTGTATTTTTTAGTAGAGACGGGGTTTCACCGTGTTCGCCAGGATGGTCTCGATCTCCTGACCTTGTGATTCGCCCGCCTCGGCCTCCTAAAGTGCTGGAATTACAGGCTTGAGCCACCGCGCCCGGCCAGGAATTTACTTCTAAAGACACTATGTTATATTGGGGAGCAGGAAGAGCTGTGTTGGGTAAATGTAACAGACTTTTACTTCTAAGTGGCTCTTTGCATTGTTCTCACCAGGGCACTTCACACACTTAACTCATTTGTAAATTTTTTTCAGATGTAATTTGGTTGGTATGTTTTTTTTTTTTTTTTTTTTTTTTTACATTTATATGTCTATAAAGGAATGAGGGCCTTTGGTATTTTCCTATGCCATCTTATTTATATAGTTTGTATAATATTATAGGTTAGACTTGTAAACTGTATTTATCTGTGTCTAGTAAGTAATTTGTTATTTTTATTTCTTTCAGTTATATGTTCTCATTTTGCCCAAGACCTTTGGCCAGAGCGGGACATTAAAGATTCTTTTCAAGAAGCGATACTGAAAAAATATGGAAATTATGAACATGACAATTTACAGTTACAAAAAGGCTGTAAAACTGTGGATGAGTGTGAGGTGCACAAAGAAGATGATAACAAATTAAACCAGTGTTTGATAACTACCCAGAGCAACATATTTCAATGTGATCCATATGCAGAAGTCTTTCATACATTTTCAAATTCAAACAGACATAAGACAAGACAACCTGGAAAGAAACTTTTCAAATGTAAAAAATGTGAGAAATCATTTTGCATGCTCTTACACCTAAGTCAACATAAAAGATTTCATATTACAGAGAATTCCTACCAATGTAAAGATTGTGGCAAAGCCTTTAACTGGTTCTCAACCCTTACTACACACAGGAGAATTCATACTGGAGAGAAACCCTACAAATGTGAAGAATGTGGGAAAGCATTTAACCGGTCCTCACACCTTACTACACATAAGATAATTCATACTGGAGAGAAACCATACAGATGTGAAGAATGTGGGAAAGCCTTTAACCGGTCTTCACACCTCACTACACATAAAAGAATTCATACTGGAGTGAAACCCTACAAATGTACAGAATGTGGCAAAGCTTTTAACCGGTCCTCACACCTTACTACACACAGGATAATTCATACTGGAGAGAAACCCTACAAATGTGAAGAATGTGGCAAAGCTTTTAACCAATCCTCAACCCTAACTACACATAAGATAACTCATGCTGGAGAGAAACCCTACAAATGTGAAGAATGTGGCAAAGCTTTTTACCGATTCTCATACCTTACTACACATAAGATAAGTCATACTGGAGAGAAATTCTACAAATGTGAAGAATGTGGCAAAGGCTTTAACTGGTCCTCAGCCCTCACTAAACATAAGAGAATTCATACTGGAGAGAAACCCTATAAATGTGAAGAATGTGGCAAAGCCTTTAATGAGTCCTCAAACCTTACTACACATAAGATGATTCATACTGGAGAGAAACCCTACAAATGTGAAGAATGTGGCAAAGCCTTTAACCGGTCCTCACAACTAACTGTACATAAGATGATTCACACTGGAGAGAAACCTTACAAATGTGAAGAATGTGGCAAAGCCTTTAACCGGTGCTCACAACTAACTGCACATAAGATAATTCATACTGGAGAGAAGCCCTACAAATGTGAGGAATGTGGCAAAGCTTTTAACCGATCCTCAAACCTTAGTAAACATAAGATAACTCATACTGGAGAGAAATCTTACAGATGGGAAGAATGTGGTAAAGCCTTTAACCAGTCCCTAAGCCTTATTAAACAAAATAACTCATACTGGAGAGAAACCCTACAAATGTGAAGAATGTGGCAAAGCCTTTAGTCCTCAACTCATACTAAACATAAAAAAATTCATACTGGAGTGTGAGGAACATGGCAAAGCCTTTAATAAGTTCTCAATTCCAAACAGACATAAGGTAATTCATACTAGAGATAATTCATACTAGAGAGAAATTCTACAAACCAGAAAGATATGACAGTGCTTTGAAAACACCTCAAACTTTTCTAAACATAAATCATAGTGGTGAGAAATCCTAGAAATGTGAAGAATTTGATAAAGCTTTTAAATGGTTGTCACACTTGATTGTAGGTAAGATAATTTATACTGGAGAAAACTTCTACATGTGTGAACAATGTGGCAAAACTTTTAACCAATGCTCACACCTTACTTCACAGGAAAGCATTTATACTTGAGAAAAATTGTACAAATATAAAGACTGTGAAAAAGCCATTAATACATGCTCACATCTTACTCAACATCAGAGAGTTCCTACTTAATAAAAACATTATAAGGTCAATTACTGTCAAAATATCTTTAAGAAAATATAAGCCTTTAAGGTGAAGAGTATTTTGAAGAAGAACATTGTAATAGGATTGTAATATGTTTACTTGTATCACAGATCTTACTGTATACATTTTGTATTAGAGGAAACCTCTGAAGCAGTTGCTCAAACTTTGTTCAGTATCAGGGAATTTATATTGAAAAAAAAACCCTGCAAATGTAATAAATTTGGAAAAATACTTTTTCAAAAACTACAGCTTAGAAAACACGAGAGAGTTCATACTAAAACATAGTTTTGCAGATACAGTAAAAATTTTAAAATTTTTTAATCAAAAATTAAATCTATGTAAATATCAGAATTTACAGTAGAAATATATAAGGCACTGACACTTCAGATATTGTACTAAATCAGAGTGCTGAGTATAGAAAATAATCTAAAACAAATTTGTAAAATAATTATTTGTATATAACTTTAAAAGTAGAAGTTTTTTTGCAGAGTTATTACATTCAAAGTATGCTTAACTTTTTTTTTTTTTTTTTTTGAGACGGAGTCTCGCTCTGTCGCCCGGGCTGGAGTGCAGTGGCCGGATCTCAGCTCACTGCAAGCTCCGCCTCCCGGGTTCACGCCATTCTCCTGCCTCAGCCTCCCGAGTAGCTGGGACTACAGGCACCTGCCACCTTGCCCGGCTAGTTTTTTGTATTTTTTTTTTTAGTAGAGACGGGGTTTCACCGGGTTAGCCAGGATGGTCTCAATCTCCTGACCTCGTGATCCGCCCACTTCCCCTCCCAAAGTACTGGGATTACAGGCTTGAGCCACCGCGCCCGGCCCAAAGTATGCTTAACTTTTTGAAAAAATATTTTGAAAAGTGAATAATGATGTAATTCAGCTCTCAAATTATTTCCTGCTGTTTCTTCATTCCTATTTACATGTGAAAGCATGTGATCAATTGTTGCTGCATCAAAGATATGAGAGATTCTTTTTTATTAGGTGAACATTATTTATAAACTTTTATGAAAAAGTAAGGACATTAAAATGTGAGATGTATGATGAAAATCTAAGTGAAGAGACTTTTGTGGTTAACTTATAATATTGAGTAATGTGTGCGTTAGGCATTCAGAGTAATGTTCTGCATTATGAGAAGAAAACATTTTAAATTTCATTGATAAGTAAATTAAAATTTAGTATATTGTACTAATTATACTTTTATTAAAAATGCAGTATATTTTTTTAAATTTCAGATTGTATGTGATGTTAATATATTCAACCTTTTTAACATGTTAAATACTATTGTGCATTCAATGAAGTGTTATGTCACAAACCTTAACCTATTCCTCCTTACTCAAGGGTGCACATAAAACATGGTAACAATACATACACTGTTTGGTAACATAATGGATTAACATCTCTAGTAATCCCTTATGCCAGTGGCTTTGACTGCAAATAAGTTAAAGAATATTACTTCTGTAGGTTAAAATTTTGTTTTTATTTTATTTATTTATTTTTTGAGAGGGTGTCTTGCTCTGTCATCCAGACTGGAGTGCAGTGGCGTAATCTTGGCTCACTGCAACCTCTGCCTCCTGAGTTCAAGCAATTCTGCTGCCTCAGCCTCCCAATAGCTGGGATTACAGGCGCCCACCACCATGCCCAGCTAATTTTTGTGTTTTAGTAGAGATGGGGTTTCATAATGTAAGTCAAGCTGGTCTCGAACTTCTGACCTCAAATGATCCCCCACCTTGGCTTCCCAAAGTACTGGGATTACAGGCATGAGCCACTGTGCCCAGCCAAATGTTTATTTTATTTAAATTTATTTTTCTTAATTATTTGGGGTACATAAAATGAGTATATATTCATGCAATATGTGGCATATTTTGATACAAGAATACAGTATATAATAATCACATCAGGGTAAATGAGGTATCCATCACCTCTAGTGTTTATCTTTTGTGTTACAAACAATCCACTTTTATACTTGTAGTTATTTTAACATGTACAATTGTCATTGATTACAGTGTTATTTTTATGGTCATAATAAATTATGTAGAAGTATAAATAAAATCCATACATTTCTGAATCCTGAATAAATATTTTTAAAGTTTTCTAATATTTATTTTTTGAGCATGTTTCCTGTCTGCCTGCAAACACATGCAGACTTTTAGTTTTCATTTACATAGAGTTAAATATATGTTAGTCTAAAGATAAACCTTAGGTGTAAGAAAATTATAGAGTGAGTTTGTGTGTATGAATTTATACCTGTTTTCAGAAGACAAAAGCTATATTGAACAAAACAAATCATTTTAACAAGATGACTACTAGAAAACTAAAAACCTCAAAAATGCTGAAAGCAAATGGATTCTCTTTGTATTGAATTTATTACTGTACAATCTATGGCTTATAGTTCTGAATCTCCCCATGAAAATTGTTTATACTTGCCTGGCACTCATTATAGACCCCTAATTATTTTGTATCTTTTTTATATAAATATTTTACAGATTACAAAGTATTCATTATGTGAGCTGGTCTGTGATTATAAGAATAATTGTTACAAAATTTAGTAATGCATACAAAATTTTTAAATGTAATTCCACAATGAGTGTGTTAAGTGGCATTTTATTTAGTTAGAACACTTCATTTTGTTTTTAGTTGGAGAACTCTATAGCTCTTTAGTTATTTTTCTTTTCACTTTTTATAATTCACATAAGTAAATTTATTTATTGAATCAATTTGTCCAGATAAGTATTAGGGAAGCTTTATAAGTCGTGAGGATGTTTTTATATTTAAATGTAGAAAACGTACATAACAGTTCTTGCTGTGTAACAGATGCTCCATAATAAGCCGTAAGTATTCCTGCTAAAGTTAATTTGTAACTTCAATTCAGAGATGGAAAACATCAGTGGTGAAGAAATAAAATTGATTCTTCATGTGGAGAGGACATATTTTCCAGGCCACAATGCTGAATCCTGCTGAATTTAAAGAGAAGTTCTGCATCTTTTATTTCTTAATTATCTTCAGATTTGTCTGTATTATGTGTATCCCAGCTATGTATGGAGCACAGTCCTTCTCCTCCTTTTTCTGTGTTATGGCTTCAGTTTTCCCACTGTTGTCTTGGGAAATGAAATGCCATTTCATTTCACATGGTGCTTTGTAAATTTTGATGAGAAAGTTTGGTGTGTTTTTTTTTTTTTTTGAGACGGAGTCTCGCTCTTTCGCCCAGGCTGGAGTGCAGTGGTGCAACGTGGGCTCACTGCATCCTCCGCCTTCCAGGTTCAAGCAATTATCCTGTCTCAGCCTCCCAAGTAGCTGGGATTACAGGCACCTGCCACCACATCTGGCTTTTTTTTTTTTTTTTTTTTTTTTCATATTTTTAGTAGAGACAGGGTTTCACCATGTTGGCCAGGCTGATTTCAAACTCCTGACCTCATGTAATCCACCTGCCTTGGCTTCCCAAAGTGCTAGGATTACAGGTGTGAGCCACTGTGCCTGACTGAAAGTTGGTATTTTTTAATGCACTGAAAAATTGGTTTTAACTGAAGAGTTTGGTTATCAATATAACTTTCAGATCAGTTAAGACAAAAGCATACACTATCCACAGGTGAGAGGATTAAATCAGTTAGCATGGTTTTTCTTTGTAAAAACAAAACAAAACAAAACAAAAATTAGATTCTTCCAGAAAGTGTGGCAAATATAAAATTTGCTATGAAATAGAGAAATTTTTAAGAGTTAATGATAAGTGAACACTTTTTTATTATATAGCACAACTTACATTTCCATGCAGAATCTTCTGTTTTTAAGTGTGAATGTTAAAGTTTGAAAATAATGAGCTCTGTGAACTTGAAACTTGAAAGAATATTGCTTTTCCACATTGATATTACAATTTGGAGGAATTTCTCATGCTTACATAATTTTTTAAGTGGGTGAAGTTTAGTCTACAGTTTTTATTTTCTGTCCCCGAACTGCAGCCAACTCCTATGTCATTTTTTCTGGATAAATTTTGGACATCATTACAACGTTTGGATTAAAACATTTTCCTGTTATTTTGCATGCAAACTAGTTTACTGTGCTCACAGGGTGGCCAGTCATGGGACCATAAGCAACACCTGCTTGTTGAGTGTCTTTCACACCATTACCATCAGCACCAGAAACTCCAGGTGCCCAAAGCTTAAAGTAAAAATCGTAAAATACATAAGCTTCTCCCATGCTGGGTTCAGAACATGCTGTTAAATATCAGAGTTCCTTTGGTTATGACTGATAAATGATAAAAACACAAAAACTACATATCTTGATACTATTCAACCAAGAACAAAAACTATATGTCTTGATACTATTCAACCAAGATTATGACAAAGACACGGACAGTATTTGACACATTGTTATCCTTCTATAAAGCTTTAAAACTTTTTAACTTGACAGATAAAATGTGTACTTTTCTGTAGAACATAATATTTTGAAGTGTATATACATTGTCAGATGATTAGTTCTAGGTAATTAATACTTCACATAGTTAACATTTTTGTGGTGAGACCACATGACATTGTCTTTCTACTTTTCAAAAATAGAAAAACAGCTATAGTCACCATGCTATACAATAAATATCTTGAACTTATTTCTTCTATTCAACTCTATGTATTATTTTACAGACATCATTCCAACCCTTTTTTTCTTTCTTTCTTTCTTTCTTTGTTTTTTTTTTTTGAGACAGTCTCACTCTGTTGCCAGCTGGAGTGCAGTGACACAATCTCGGCTCACTGCAATTTCTACCTCCCCAGTTCAAGTGATTCTCCTGCCTCAGCCTCCCAAGTAGCTGGGATTACAGGCGTGTGCCACCACACTCAGCTAATTTTTGTGTTTTTAGTAGAGACAGGGTTTCACCGTACTGGCCAGGATGATCTTGATCTCCTGACCTAGTGATCGGCATCCCAAAGTGCTGGGATTACAGGTGTGAGCCACCGTGCCCAGCCCATTTTTTTTTTTTTTAAATACATTGGCCTTGATGGTCACCATTTTACTCTACATCAATGAGATTAAGTTTTTTGGAATCCATGTGTAAGTGAAATCATGAACTATTAACCTTATCTCAATATCATATTCTTCAGCTTAATCCATGTGATTAAAAATAATGGAATTTTTTTTTTTTTTTTTAGGCCAGGTGTGGTGGCTCACACCTGTGATCCCAGCATTCTGGAAGGTCAAGGCAAGTGCATTGCATGAGCCCAGGAGTTTGAAAGGAGCCTGGGCAACATGAAGAAACCCCATCTTTACTAAAAGCATAACAAAGAATTAACTGGGAATAGTGGTGCACACCTGTAATCTCAGCTACTCTGGTTGCTGAGGCATGAGAATCCCTTGAACCAGGAATGTGGAGGTTGCAGTGAGCCGAGATTGTTCCCCTGCACTCCAGCCTGGGCAATAGAGTGAGACTCGGTCTCAAAAAAAAAATTCTTTTTAAAATAATAATATTCCACTGTGTATATCTACCACATTGTCTTTATTTACTCAATAGATGCTGAATTGATTTTTTTGTTTGTTTGATGTGAAGTCTCTGTCACCCCGGCTGGAGTGCAATGGAGCAATCTTGGCTCACTGCAGCCTCCACCTCCTGGGTTTAAGCAATTCTCCCAACTCAGCCTCCAGAGTGACTGGGATTACAGGTGTCCATCACCATGCGTGGCTAATTTTTATATTTTTCGTATATATGTTGACCAGACTGGTCTCGAACTCCTGACCTCAAGTGATCCACCTGACTTGCCCTCCCAAAGTGCTGGAATTACAGGCATGAGCCACCCCGCCCAGCCTGAACTGTTGATTCTATGTTTTGGTTATTGTGAAGAGTGCTGCAAATAACATAGAAGTGTGTTTCTTCATTCTGATTTCATTTGTTTTGGATATATACCCAATAGTGCAACAGCTGTATTACATGGTAGTTTAAGTTTTTTGAGAAATCTCTATTTTGTTTTTCATAACAGCCATCTTCATTTACATTCAAACCAACAGTGTGCATGCATTGCCTTCTCATCTTTCATAGGTTTTTCTTTTTCATTTTAATAAGAGTCATTCTAACAGGAGTGAATTGATATCTCATAGTTTTTGGCTTGCCTTTCCCTGATTATAATTAACATTGGGCATATTTAAATATATCTGTTGGCCATAAGTATGTCTTTTCTTGAAAAATATTTAAGCCTTTTGTTCATTTTAATAGTTGTTTTTGTTGTATAGTTAATTGAGTTTCATATATATTATACATATATATATATACATATATATATTTTTTTCTTTGAGACTGACTCTTGTTCTGTCTCCCCAGCTGGAGTGCAGTGATGTGATCTCAGCTCACTACAACCTCCGCCTCCTGGTTCAAGCAATTCTCCTGCCTCAGCCTCCATAGTAGCTGGGATTACAGGTACATGCCACCACGCCTGGCTAATTTTTGTATTTTTAGTAGAGACAGGGTTTCACCATGTTGGCCAGGCTGGTCTGGAACTCCTGACCTCAGGTGATCTGCCCACCTCAGCCTCCCCACATGCTGGGATTACAGGTGTGAACCACCGCGCCCAGCAGAGTTTCTTACATATTTTTTATATTAACTCCTTGTCACATGTATAATTTGCAAATATTTTCTCTCATTTTTTTTAGTTGTCTCTTCCTGTTGATTGTATCAGATTCTGTGCAGCAGCTTTTTAATATGAAGTAATCTGACTCATCTATTTTTCCTTCTATTTCCTAAGATTTTGAGGTTAAAAAAAAAAAAAAAAAAAAAAACTGGCCAGGCGTGGTGGTTCATGTCTGTAATACCAGCACTTTGAGAGGCTGAAGCGGGCGGATCACCTGAGGTAAGGAGTTCGAGACCAGCCTGGCCAACATGGTGAAACCCCATCTCTACTAAAAGTACAAAAACTAGCTGGGCATGGTGGCGGGTGCCTGTAATCCCAGCTACTTGGGAGGCTGAGGCAGAAGAATCACTTGAACTTGGGAGGCGGAGGTTGCAGTGAGCCAAGATCATGCCACTGCACTCCAACCTGGGTGACAGAGTGAGACTCTGTCTCAAAAAAATATAAATAAAACAAACAAAAAACCCAACTTACTGCACAAAACAATTTTATGGGGCTTTTATTCTATTTTTCTGTAGTAGTTTCAGAGTTCCAAGCCTTACATTTGTTATTATTACTTTTGAGATGGAGTCTCGCTCTTGCTGCCCAGGCTGGAGTGCAATGGCGCACGATCTCAGCTCACTGCAACCTTTGCCTCCCAGGTTCAAGCGATTCTTCTGCCTCATCCTCTTGAGTAGCTGGGATTACAGGCGCCTGCAACCATGCCCAGCTAATTTTGTATATTTAGTAGAAACGGAGTTCCACTACCTTGGCCACGCTGGTCCCAAACAGCTGACCTCAGGTAATCTGCCTACCTCCGCCTCCCAAAGTGGTGGGATTACAGGTGTGAGCCACCAGGCTTATCTCAAGCCTTACATTTAAATGTCTAATTTATTTTGAATTGATTTTTATATATGGTGTGAGATGAGGGTCTCATTTTATTTCTCTGCCTGTGGATGTAAAGTTTTCTCAACATAATTTACTGAAGATACTGTTCTTTTGGCTCATGCCTGTAATCCTAGCCCTTTGGGAGGCCGAGGAGGATGGATCATGAGGTCAGGAGATCAAGACCATCTTGGCCAACATGGTGAAACCGCATCTCTACTAAAATACAAAAAATTAGCCAGGCGTGGTGGCGTGTGCCTATAATCTCAGCTACTCAGGAGGCTGAGGCAGGGGAATCACCTGAACCTGGGAGGCGGAGGTTGCAGTGAGCTGAGACCGTGCCACTGCACTCCAGCCTAGTGACAGAACAAGAGTCCATCTCAAAAATAAAAAAAGAAATTGTCACCTTTATTCCAAATCACTTAGCTATAAATACATGGATATATTTCTGGTCTCTTTTTTAATGCTCCATTGGCCTGTGTGTCTGTTTTTATTCAAGTACCATACTGTTTTAGTTACTATTGCTTTGTAGAATATTTTAAAGGTAAGATAATACCTTTACTTTTTTTCTTTTTTTTTTTTTTCACAATTAAATACGGTTCATTTTATTAATCTGGCAACTAGTGATACTTCGTGATTACAGGCCTTAAAAATCTAATACCAGTACAATTAAAAAGACATAGAATGCTTACACAATACCGAAGGCACTTTGAGGTTACATGATAAATAAAAATACATTAATAGAGGCAGGATTATTTATTGGTTCCTTCAGTGTCTGTGTCCATGGTGATCATCAAGAGCCCAGTTTTGTACTTCACCTTTGGCGAATAGTGTAAAGAAAATGGCACCAAAGACGTTAATAGCAGCAGCAATATAGAACACTGTTTGCCATTCTCCAACAGTGTTATCAGGGGTCAGACTTTTAGCAATGACGGGCCCAACCATTCCTGGAATAGTGGCAAATGTATTTGTGATGCCCAGGAGGATACCAGCATACGAAGGAGCAATATCCAGATGGTTAATGCTAAATCCAGAAGAGCAAAAGCCTCCCAGTGTTGTTGATATAGTTAGGAAAGCAACGGCCAAAGAATAATCACAGCCAATGAAGCCAGCAGCTACCAGGAATACTGCAGGTCCAATCGTTCCTATAAGGCTAAAAATTCTGCGAACACATAAAGTTGAAAAATTCCATTTTGCCCTTAAGTTGTCAGCAGCTTGACCAGACAGGACCATACATAACCAAGAGCCTAAATAAGGCAATGAAGATAAAAACCCATTCTCTTGAATATTGAACCTTAGGATCTCCTTCAAATACGTAGGCAATAATGTCAATAAAGTATAAAAAGTCCAGTTGTAAGAAAAGTGTGCAACTACAATAGCCCAAAGTGGCAGGGATTTTAAAACGGGTACCCACGGCACTGACTTCTGTGAAGAAAGCTGATTTCTTAATGATGAAAGAATGTATTCCTTTTCACAATGGGTAATTCTCTTGTGTTTTTGTGGTGTGTCACTAACTAACCAGATCCACAAAAGAAACCAAAATATTCCAATAGTACCAAAAAAGTAGAAGACGTAAGTCCAATTCATGTAGTAGCAAATTATTCCAGAAAGAGGAAGAGAAATTACTGTCCCAAGCTGTGCTCCTGCATATGAAATGCTAAGAAGCTTGCTTCTTTCAAGAGGGGGAGCCCAAGAAGACCACATGGCATGCATGGCTGGAAATGTAACACCCTCTCCTAGTCCTTCTAGTGCTCTGAGTACAATGAGTGGTCCAACTCCTAAATCTGCAGCAATAGGAGTGAACAGGGTGAGGACAGCAGTGCCAAGGATCCCAAATCCTAGCAGCAGTTTCCCCCCTATTTTGCTGGCAACATATCCTCCAGGAATCTGTGTGATGATGTAGCCATAAAAAAAGGAACCGAGAATCCATCCTTGAGTTTCTGCATCCCACTGGTACTTCTTACCCGTTTGATTATGATGAACTTTTATGGGAGCAGAATGCTCTGGACACGCCTTGGAAGTTCTATTATCTTCTAAAGTTGTATTTGAATCTACCATATCCACTAACGCAACACTCAGATTCACACATAATGCATACACAATGAAGAAACCAAAAAAGGCCAAAATTGCTAGGTTGTAACGAGCAGAGCAGCACACTGGAGCTCGAAGAGTATCCTCAAAGGCTGGGTTTGAATCAGAAGCCATGATTAATACTTAAAGCCATCATAAACTAAATGCATTTAAGAATCTAGAAGCAAACTTGCAGAACCTATGACAGTTGCAGCATCTGTGACAGTTGCTCAGTAGTTATCAAACTTAAAGGGCTCACAGTAAAAAGGGGAATAAGTGTATGTACCACGATGATTTAAAAAAAAAGGAGGCCGGGCGCAGTGAGTGGCTTATGCCTGTAATCCCAGCACTTTGGGAGGCCGAGGCGGGCGGATCACAAGATCAGGAGGTCGAGACCATCCTGGCTAACACGGCGAAACTCTACTAAAAATTTTCTCTACTAAAAATACAAAAAATTAGCCGGGCGCGGTCGCAGGCGCCTGTAGTCCCAGCTACTCTACTTTATTTTCTTAATTGCTTTGGCTATTCAGGCTCTTTTGTGGTACCATATAAATTAAATTTTCTATGAAGTATGCCACTGGTATTTTGATAGAGGTTGCATTATATCTGTAGATCACTTTGTGTAATATAGAAATTTATTAATGCAATTCATAAATGAGTAGTAGTTCATTTGTGCATTACTTTATTTAATGCTATTTACAGTATAATGTAAGGTGTTTCAACTTTTTGGTTAAGTTTATTTCAAAGTATAGTTACCACAGTTTTTGTAGATGGAATTATTTTTTAATTTCATTTTGGGATACTTGTTAGTGTACATAAAACCTACTGACTTTTGGATGTTCCTTTTGTATTCTGAAAGTTTAATAAATGTGTTTATTTTAATATTTTTCAGTAAAGTCTTAGGCTGTTCTACACTTCAGATTATGTACAGAGATAAAAGATAATTATACAGGGATAATGAAATTTCCTCCTAACCTAGATGCCTTTGGTTTTATTCTCTAATATCTTTGTCATGGACATTTAGTACTATGTTTAGTAAGACTGATTACAGTGGGCATCCTTGTCTTGTTTTAGCTTTTAGAGTAAAAGCTTACAATATATCCCTGTTTAGTATGTTGTTAGCTCTGCATTTTTTGGTTATATGTGGCATTTATTGGCTGAGGTGCATTTGTTCTATACCTAATTTTTTCAGAGATTTATCATAAGGATATGTCAACTTTTGTCAAACTTTTATTCTGCATCTGTTTTTTGTTGTTGTTCTCTGCATCTGTTTAAATATTAGAGATGTGAAATTACAACTAATCCTACATAAATGCAAAAAATTGTCAGAGACTACTATGAACACCTTTATGCACGCAAACTAGAAAACTTGGAAAAAATATGCTGGGCACGGTGGCTTGCACCTGTAATCCCAACACTTTGGGAGACTGAGATTAGCAGATCACCTGAAGTCAGGAGTTCAAGACCAGCCTGGCCAACATGGTGAAAACTCATCTGTACTGAAAATACAAAAAATACAATTTAAAAAATTTAGCCAGTCATGGTGTCATGCACCTATCACGTACCCAGCCTTCCAAATAGCTGGGATTACAGGCGCCCACCACCATACCTAGCTAATTTTTGTATTTTTAGTAGAGATAGTGTTTCTCCATGCTGTTCAGGCTGGTCTCAAACTCCCAACCTCAAGTGATCTGCCTGCCTTGGCCTCCCAAAGTGTTGGGATTACAGGTACGAGCCATTGCACCCGGCCATATGCATGCTTTTATGACAAATCATTTTGTGATCATTTAAATTTTTAATTTAGCATTGTCGTCTGAGTTGAAAATGTGAATGGTGACAGATCAGAGAAAGAAATAATAAAGAATACAAAACAAAGCATGATAGAGTTGATGGCTGTTGTGAGACCTCAATTCTTCTCACTTTCAAAAAATTTAAACAAGAGACAAAACAATGAAGATGCAGCATAGAGTGATTTATTGCAAGGTAGAAATACTATTTTAAAAGTTAGGTGAAGAGACAAGGAATTCAGGACAGGCTGCTTAAGAATGAGACCGTCTAGGGAGACTCCATTTATGGGAGTCTTACATAATTATTTACAAGGAGGTGGGAAGAGGTGTTAGTAGTAAGCATGTTCTGGGTGGTCCTTTTGGTGCACAGACACAGTGGCTGTACATGCTTGCTTATATGTCACATATCTCATTAACATCTTAAATCTTCACACACGTGTGTATTTTTTACTATTATAATGAGTAAAAGGTCAGTTAGAGGACAGGTAAAATCAAAATGTTCATGCTCTCTGCAGGGGAATTTCCCTGCTGAAGAGAGTTTTTCTTGAATGGCTGAAATACAGTGTAAATGCTGGGGCTTATCCTGTTGACAATATGCAGTCAGCATACAATTGCTGTGGTTGTTGCATCCCGAGGACATCATCACTTTCTTGACTGCCTAGCCTGCCTCAATAGTACTTGTCTTGACATATTCCAAATTATCAACTCTGAGACTCAGATTTAGCTGTTATGTCAACATTGTCAACAGTGGGAAAATTAAAAATTTTAAATCAAACATATTTGAGGGTCACTAGCTGTGTATCCATGAGAAATTATTTTACATCCCAGGAGCTTCAATGTTCATTATTAATATAAAATACTATTTCCCCTAAGGCTACTTTAGTTCATGAATTATAGCTATAATATGTGAAAGTCTTGTCTAAATATTAAATATTAAAAGTAAAAATAAAATTGTTGGCCAGGCGCAGTGGCTCAAGCCTGTAATCCCAGCACTTTGGGAGGCCGAGACGGGCGGATCACGAGGTCAGGAGATCAAGACCATCCTGGCTAACACGGTGAAACCCTGTCTCTACTAAAAACTACAAAAAACTAGCCGGGCGAGGTGGCAGGTGCCTGTAGTCCCAGCTACTCGGGAGGCTGAGGCAGGAGAATGGCGTGAGCCCGGGAGGCGGAGCTTGCAGTGAGCTGAGATCCAGCCACAGCACTCCAGCCTGGGTGACAGAGCGAGACTCCGTCTCAAAAAAAAATAAATAAATAAAAAATAAAAATAAAAAAAATAAAATTGTTTGTATTTCAAAGATATGAGTGGGTATGTTTTGTCATATTTGATGTATTCTTTTCTAAAACATGTCATAATAATTGTATTAATTTTTTCTAGAATAACAGACTATGGGTATCTAAATTTTGACTTTGCTAATTTTTACATATGGTAAAACTGCTACTGTTAAATTTAGGTTAAATATTAAACCCACTGTACTTTAGCTTGTGTGGTTTTTGGCTCATTTGGGGAACAAAATATATTAGACGTTGACTGTTTGGGGTAACTCGGCTTCATTTCTGCTGTCCTTCTGTTATTACATCTGGGGATTTAGAAATGACTAGGATTAAAATAAAGTTGGTTTGGAATCAAGCAACAGAAAATCCCAGAAACAACTTAGGAAAATAGCTACTGGATACTGCCTTTCAGTGAGATTTATACACGAAACAGAGTTTAATGAAATTCATAAAATTATTGCAAGATTTTTAAACATAGAAACTAATTGCCTACAACGTATTAGTCACTTGTCTTAGTTTGTCTATGGCATCCCTACCTTGGGGAAGCTGATATTACAGAAAGGGATATTGCTACTATAGTAAGATTTGGAACAAATGTTTATGTGCTTATGAACAGTCCCCCCCCCCAATAATCCTTAGATATACATCATTCTGGCTCAATCCTTTTGGCAAGACTGTAATTCTAGAGACTCCTTCCCACCAAAGCGAAGCCATGGAGTTTTTGGCTTTTTATGTTTATTTTTAGCTAGTAAGCTTCATAGTTGACATCATTATATTGAGGTCCCCCAGGAATCCCTGAGCCTTAGAGCATCCTAACACTCATCCTTAGGATCCTACCTCATCCTTCTTGCTTCTCATGCTCTGTTGTTGAGTCCCTCTCACTCTATATTTGAGCCTTCATGAGACTTCAGTTTGGAGAAACCAGAGAAATGTGTTGCCTTATATATTGAGTTGACAATCAGAATCCATTTGAGGATAAAAACTTTACATTTATTATTCATAGTAAGCACAAAGCAGTATTTTTAAGATGTGAACATGTTTTATTCAAACTAAATATAGATTATTATTTTTCTTTTTGGGGGGGACAGAGTCTCGCTCTGCCACCCAGGCTGGAGTGCAGTGGCGTGATCTCGGCTCACTGCAACCTCCACCTCCTGGGTTCAAGGGTTCACCTGCCTCAGCCTCCCTCCTGAGTAGCTGGGATTACAGGCATGCACCACCACACCCAGCTAATTTTTGTATTTTTAGTGGAGACAGTGTTTCACCATGTTGGTCAGGCTGGTCTCAAACTCCTGACCTCATGATCTGCCCACCTCGGCCTCCCAAAGGACTGGGATTACAGGTGTGTCACCTTGCCTGGCCAAATATAAGTGATTTTATCAGTATGCCAATGTGATCAAAATAATTGTATCAAGTTCACCAAATGTTCTGCTTTAGACTCCCCCAACACAAAGATCAATATGTACGCATTGGTGAATGTTAGTTTTTTTGGTGTATGGTTTTGTTTGTTTACATTTTTAAAGATTGTTTTCTACTTTATGTTGATGTTAAACTACACAAAGCTTACCAAAAGCACCATTTCACCACATTTTCAACTAAAAATTTAAATATTTAAATATTGAAAGTGACATTCTGGATTACCCTTTTCCTTGTGATGGAGCCTGCATTTATTAGTCCTACATTGCAGATTTTCTTTATGTGGTGCGAGGTTATAGAAATGCCATCCAGTTGATTTTCATTCATTAGGTAACAGTAGAATCTGTTTTCTCAGACAGTAGCATGCAAATTCTTGATGTACCACCTTTAGACGTACTGAAAACAACTGGATAAATTTATTGAAATTTGTCTTTATTTTTAAGGTTATGAGAGGCTTAGTCATAGCAACACATGTTTTAGTTCAGTCCAATACTTTTTGTCTAAAATTTTGTTGAGCTGCATCCATCTGTAGATGTAACTCGGTAACAGCTTCTTTATACTAAGCCAGAACTCATTTCACCCGGTGATTTTAAGTATATGAGCTATATTATATAACGTTTAAATACGTAATAGAAATGAATTCAGAGGTTATGGAAATAAAAGTATAGGCACACTAAAAATGAATTGGAATCTGGCAGCTGACACTGTTTAATAGGTTGAGCAGATTGGACTAGACCTGCATTCCTGTAAACAATATTGAAAGGGAGAATTTTAATTGAAAACATCTTCAATAACGTAATAGGCCTATGAGATTTGAAAAAAATTGATTTGTTTACCCATCATCAATCAATACTAGGTTAAACTAGAAAATTTTGAACACATTATTCCAAAAATGAAATTAGTAAATTATTCTCAGACTTAATCTGATTAAAACAAGACTTCTGAGTATTTGAAAGCACCAAATTATTGATGAAAGATATCCATTTTAAACAGATTCTTGATCTTATATATATATTATTACTAAGTAAAACCTAATGCTAATAGCTTTAATATATGAAATATTTGTGAATGTCTGTCACTGTAGTGAAAAAATCAAATTATTTAAATCTACTAAATTTTGATTAAAATATTTGGTATTTTAATTGAGTGCCAGTATTCATATAGTATGGCAAAGCACCCATTTCTTTAGTATTCCATTATTTTATAAAATAAGTCAGAATTTGTGGAGACACTTGTAAAAAAACAAAAACAAAAACAATGTTTCCTAAAAAAACATTTAGACATCAGAAAATAGAGATACTAATGTTACATTATATAAATAGTTTGCTGAACCCTGAAGTTTTTGTTGTATACAACAATCTTAGATTACCTAAAACAAAATGAAGTCTCTTACGTTAAGCTTAACATAAAAAAGTTTAAAATATATCCAGACATCAGGAACTGTGGCTGCCACTTTAAAAAAAAATTTTTTTTAAACATTTAAAAAAAACAAATGTTTCAGCACGATACACTGTTTTGTGTATGAATAGATGGAAAACCAAACCTTGAAGTTTTCAAATCATAAACAGGAGCATTATTTGTGACTCTTAGCCTTATATATATATAACAAATACAGTTTATTCTTCTTAATTTAAAATGTACTGTTCTTGGAACATCAAGTGACGTTAGACTATCAAAAACTTCATAAGTCATGCAAGTGTCTACTGTATTTTCAAAATTATAAGAACTTAGAAAAAGTAAACTAAGCCGCTACTGTTTAGTTAGAAAACAAAATAAAATACTTTGTATTTGCCCTTGTGATGAGAATCACCTTTATTCATTTTGGAACAGACAGGAATTCCTGCGGTGGTAACTTGTTGAGTGGTGACTGTGATGAGATTTACTGTCCTAGGGGATGATGGGATCCAGTGGACCAGAATCATCAGCACCTTACCATGGTCACTGCTGTCTTCTCTCTGTCATTCGTTTCTCAGACTTCTTCATCAATTCCGTCTCTATCGTTGTGTGAACGGTTTTGCACTGCTTTAGCATCTGCCTTTGATTTCTGCTAATTTTCTTTGTTTATCTTTCTGGTCCATCTTGGTGGCTGCTTTGCTGTTCTCTGAAGAGTTCGCGCAGCTTCACCCTCAGGTGTTCCAACAGTCCGTCCCTTTGGCTCAAGGTGTCGGGCATTTTTCCTGGTTCTGTTCCTGGCGTCTGAGATTTGTCAGCAGGGCCTGGTTTTCAGGGACACTGCTACCGCCTCCTGCCCGCGGGGCGACTCCTGCACTTCTGGCGGACGCCGGTTCCAGCCACGACTTAGCCCAGTGAAGCAGGAACCGCAGCAGCAGATGGAGCGCCCACATCCGGGGTCGCCCAGCCGGGGACGCGTCGGCTCTCACCCTTGGTCATGGCCCAGCTTGGTGTGCAGAAACCCGACGTCAATCAGAGCATTTCGGGCGAGCTTTCGTTAGCATGCGGGGCAGTTCTCCCATCATCTTTATGCTGCCACCTCCCCTTTCATCAGAGAGACACACAGGATGGTACAGGGGCCGAGAGACACCGTGGAAGAGTCCAGGGGAGTGAGGAGGGTCTGGGCCGGGCAGCCTCAGGCTCAGCGCATGGCGGCATCCCTCACGCCTGAGCAGAAATCAGCCACTGCCACCTCGGGGAGGACAGTGGCGCCCAGGCTCCCCCAGCCAGCCTTACTCTGCACCAGCAGAGGAAAAAGTTAGTTTCTTAAAAAAAAGTGTGGAGAAGAACTTGCAGATCTGACCGAACCAAATTTTCATTCTTTTCTTTCTTTCTTTCTTTCCTTCCTTCCTTCCTTCCTTCTTCCTTCCTTCCTTCCTTCCTTCCTTCCTTCCTTTCTTTCTTTCTCTCTCTCTCTCTTTCTTTCTCTCTCTCTCTCTCTCTCAATCTCTCTCTCTCTCTCTTTCTTTCTTTCTTCTTTCTTTCTTTCTTTTTTGCCATTTCCCCTTAAATTGCGCTCTCCTGAAGTCAGATTTCATGTTCCACCCTCATGTGGCAATTTAAATTTAATTATAATGGTCCCAAATTTAGAAACTAAAAATTTTAATGGCCAGGCACAGTGGCTCACGCCTGTAATCCCAGCACTTTGGGAGGCCGAGGCGAGGCAGATCACCTGAGGTTGGGAGTTCGAGACTAGCCTGACCAAAATGGAGAAACTCCGTCTCTACTAAAACTACAAAATTAGCCGGGCATGGTGGCGCATGCCTATAATCCTAACTACTCAGCAGACTGAGGCAGCAGAATCGCTTGAACCCGGGAGGTGAGGTTGCGGTGAGCCGACATCGCACCATTGCACTCCAGCCAGGACAACAAGAGTGAAACTCCGTCTGAAAAAAAAAAAAAATTTAATGTATTTTACCCATGAGTACTGGGTTAATATTAAACTTTCAATAGTGCTTTCTGAATTCTACACTTCATTATTTTCTATTTGATTTTATTAACTATAGAAAATAAAAATAATAAAGGCTTGATTTGCATAGTTTCACTGTTTACAAATAATATGTATTCATTCTTTTAACCAATAAATGTGTGTTGGTCACACATGATATGCCATCCTTTTGGTAGCCTTAGAAAATAAAATAGAAAAAAGAAAGTTTTGGTCTCTACTCTCTTGAAACTTTAAGTCTGACTTCATAAATCCTCATGCATTCCTGACAAATGGATACTTCTGAAGTTTCCTGTAAACCTCCTACCCCAATCTGACTTCAGGAGAGCACAATCTAAGAGGAAAAAGCAAAAAAAAAAAAAAAGAAAGAAAGAAAGAAAGAAAAAGAGAATGAAAATGTGACTGGGTCAGATATGCAAGTTCTACTCCATACTTTTGTTTAGGAAATAGTTTTCATCTCTACTGGTGCAGAGGGAGGCTGGCTGGGAAGCCTGGGCTTCTCTGTCCTCCCTGCAGTGGTAGTGGCTGATCTGATCTCTGCTCAGGTGTGAGAGGCACCACCATGCACTTGGCCGGAGGCTGCCTGGCCCAGCTCATCCTCACTCCCCTGGACTCTTCCATGGTGACTCAGTGCTTCTGCGTCATCCTGTGCATCCCTCTGATGGTAGTAAGGAGGTAGCAGGAAGCTGGTGGGAGGGACTGGCTCCACAAACTAAGGAGGGCTCACCTAGCTGTGGGAAATGCTCTGGATGACCTTGGATTTCTATGCAGTTAGCTGGACCTCATCCCAGGGTTACAGCCAAGGCGTCCCTGAGCTGGGTGACTCCAGGTGTGGGTGCTCGGGCTGCTGCTGTTTTTTCTGTAGAATCAGCACCCACCAGAAGTGCAAGAGCCACCCTGTGGGTGGAACGAAGTGGTAGCTATGGTTCCTGAAAACCAGACCCTGCTGACAAATCTGAGATATCACAAACAGAAGAACTGGGAGAAACTGCCCGAGAGCTTCAGCCAAATGAACGGACTGCTGGAGCAGCTGAGAGTGAAGGCACCTGAAATTCTCAAACTGGTGCAGCAAAGCAACCACCAGAGATGGACAAGAATGATACAAAGTCAAAGAAAATTAGCAGAAGTTAAAAGGCAGATGCTATAGCAGTGCAAAATCATTCATGCCACAATAGAAATGAAGTTAAGGAGGAGTTAATGCAGGAGTTATGAAGAAAATAACTTCATGACTTCGCTAATTTTTATATATGGTTTTGACTGCTACTGTCAAATGTAGGTTGAATTTCAAACCTACTGTTTTTAACTTGTGTGGTTTTGGGGTCATTTTGGGGAACAAAATATATTAGACACTGACTGGGGAAACTTGGCTTCATGTCTGCCCTCTTTCTTTTATTACAACTGCGGCTTTAAAAATGATTAGGATTCAAATAAGGTTGATTTGAAATCAAGCAACAGAAATTCCCAAAAAAATCTGAGGGAAATAGCTACTGGATAGTGCCTTTCTGTGAGATTTATACATGAAACAGAGTTCAATAAAATTTATAAAATTATTGCAAGTTTTTTGGCCAGGTGCAGTGGCTCACCCCCATAATCCTAGCTCTTTGGGAGCCCGAGGTGAGTGGATCACCTGAAGTCATGAGTTCGAGACCAGCCTGGCCAACATAATGAAACTCCATTGCTACTAAAAATGCAAAAATTAGCTGGGCATGGTGGCAGACACCTGTAATCCCAGGTACTTGGAGGGCTGAAGTAGGAGACTTGCTTGAACCCAGGAGACAGAGCTTGCAGTGAGCCGAGATCATGCCACTGCACTCCAGCCTGAGTGACAGAGCGAGACTCCATCTCAAAAAAAAAAAACTATTGCAAGTGTTTTCAATTTAGAAATTAATTGCCTTCAACATATTAGTCACTTGTCTTAATTTGTCTATGGCAACCCTACCTTGAGGAAGCTGAAATTACAGAAAAGGATATTGCTACTGTAATAAGTTTTGGAAGAAATACTTATGTGCTTATGAACATTCCTCCTTAATAATCCTTAGATACATGTCGTTCTGGCTCAATCCTTTTGGCAAGACTGTTTGTAATTCCAGAGACTTTTTCCCACCAAAGCGAAGCCATGGAGTTTTCAGCTTTTTTTTTTTTTTTTTTTTTTTTTTTTGAGATGGAGTCTCGCTCTGTCGCCAGGCTGCAGTGTAGGGGCATGATCTCGGCTGACTGCAACTTTCACCTCCCAGGTTCAAGCCATTCTTGTGCCTCAGCCTCCTGAGTAGCTGGATTAGAGGTGTGCGCCACTACGCCCAGCTAATTTTTGTGTTTTTAGTAGAGACGGGGGTTTCACCATGTTGGCCAGGATAGTCTTGATCTCTTGACCTTGTGATCTGCTTGCCTCAGCCTCCCAAAGTGCTGGGATTACAGGCGTGAGCCGCCGCACCCATCCTCAGCTTTTTATGTTTATATTTACCTAGTAAGCTTCATAATTGACATCATTATATTGGGGTCCCCCAGGAAACCCTGAGCCTTAGAGCTGACCATCCTACCTCATCCCTCTTGCTTCTCATGCTCTGTTGTTGAGTCTCTTTTTTTTTTTTTTTTTTTTTTTTGAGACGGAGTCTTGCTCTGTCACCCAGACTGGAGTGCAGTGGCCGGATCTCAGCTCACTGCAAGCTCCGCCTCCCGGGTTCACGCCATTCTTCTGTCTCAGCCTCCCGAGTAGCTGGGACTACAGGCGCCGGCCACCTCGCCCGGCTAGTTTTTTGTATTTTTTAGTAGAGACGGGGTTTCACCATGTTAGCCAGGATGGTCTGGATCTCCTGACCTTGTGATCCGCCCGTCTCGGCCTCCCAAAGTGCTGGGATTACAGGCGTGAGCCACCGCGCCCGGCCTGCTCACTCCATGTTTGAGCCTTCATGAAATTTAAGTTTGGAGAAACCAGAGAGATGGGTTGCCATATTTAAACATCAATCAGGATCCTCTTAAGGATAAAGACTTTACACTTATTATTCATGTTACAAAACAGTATTTTAAGATGTGAACATGTTTCAGTCAAATTAAATAAAATGATTTTATCAGCATGCCAATGTGATCAAAATAACTGTATCAAGTTCACCATATGTTTTGCTTTAGACGCTCCTAAAACAAAGATCAAACAAAGATCGATATGTATGCACTTATAGATGTTAGTTTTTTTGGTGTAGCTTTTTGTTCACGTTTTTAAAGATTTTTTTCTACTTTATGCTGATGTTAAGCTACACAAAACTTACTAAAATCTTAATTTTGTCACATTTTTCAAATTAAAGGAGAAATACTTTATTTATTTATTTATTTGAGGCAGAATCTCACTCTGTAATTCAGGCTGGAATGCAGTGGTTCAGTCTCAGCTCACTGCAATCTCTGTCTCCTGGGTTCAAGCGATTCTGTTGCCTCAGCCTCCCGAGTAACTGGGATTACAGGTGCTTCCCACCATGCTTGATTTTTGTATCTTTAGTAGAGATCAGTTTTACCATGTTGGCCAGGCTAGTCTTGCACTCCTGACCTAAAGTGATCCGCCCACCTCAGTCTCCCAGTGCTGGGATTACAGGCGTGAGTCACCATGCCCAACCTAAATACTTACATATTGAAATTGACATTCTGGATTTTTCTTTTCCATGTTATATCATCTGTAATTATTAGTACTGCAATGCAGTTTTTTCATGCACAAGGTTATAAAAATATATCCAGTTGATTTCTTAGATAAGAGAAGAATCTGTTTTCTCAGACAGAAGCATGAGAATTCTTGATATACTATCTTTAGAGATACTGAAAGCAACTGGATAAATTTGCTGAAATGTATCTTTATTCATAAGACCACTAGAGGCTAAGTCATAGCAACACATGTTGCCATAGTTCAATTCAAATTTTTTTGTCTAAAACCTTGTTGAGCCACATCCATCTGTGTATGTAACACTAACTTGGTGACAGCTTCTTTATAATAAGCCAGAACTCATTTTACCTGGTGGTTTTAAATGTGTGAGCTGTGTTATATGACATTCAAATAACTAATCAAAATTTAATTCATAGATTATGGAGAAAAAGTCATACAGGCACACTAAAAATGAATTGGAATCTGGCAGCTGACACTGATTAACAGGTTGAGCAGATTAGACCTAAATCCCTGTAAACAATATTAAAAGAAAGAATTTTTATTAATAACATCTTCAACAATGTAATAGGCCTATGAGATTTGAAAATAAATTGATTTGTTTACCCATCATCAATCCGTATTCAATTAAACTATAAAATTTTGAACATATCATAAAAAATAAAATTAGTAAACTATTAGAGTTAATCTGATTAAAACAACACTTCTTGGTGGTATTTAAACCACCAAGTTATTGATGAAAAATATCCATTTTGAACAAATTCGTGATCATACCATACATATATATTATACATCATACATATATAATGATGTGTATGTAAGATGTATGATATATATGATCAAGAATTTGTTCAAAATGGACATTTTTCATTAATAATTTGGTGCTTTCAAATACCCAGAATATATATTTTTAATACCTAGAATATATATATATATATTACTACTAAGTAAAATCTAATACTAATAGCTTTGATTTATACAATATTTGTGAATTTCTATCATTGTAGTGAAAAATCAAGAAATTATTTAAATCTGCTATCTAAATCTTGATTATAATATTTGGTATTTTAATGAAGTGCAAGTATTCATATATTATGGCAAACCACCTATTTCTTTACTATTCTGCCATTTTATAAAATAAACCTGAATTTGTGGAGACATTTGTAAAAAAAAATTATTTCTAAAAAACGTTTTTAGACATAAAAATAGAGATATTAATGTCACATTATAAATATATTTTGCTGAACCCTACAGTAATCTGTAAAGTTTGTGTACAACAGTCTTAGATTGCCTAAAACAAAAAGTTTCTTATGTTTAACATGCAAAAGTCCAAAATATATCCAGACAGATGGAAACTGTGACTGCCACCTTAAGATACAAATGTTCCAGCACGATAACACTGTTCTGTGTATATACAGATAGAAAAACCAAACTTTGAAGTTTTCAAATCATAAATTACGGGAGTGTAATTTGTGATTCTAAACCTTAAATATAGAAAACAAATACAGTTTACTCTTCTTAATTTAAAATATACTGTTCTTTGAACAATTCAAGTAATGTTAGACTATCAAAAATTTCATAAGCCATACAAGTGTCAACTGCATTTTCAAAATTGTAAGAACTTAAGAATAAACTAAACTGATACAGTTCAGTTTAAAAAAGTAAACTACTTTTTATTTGCCTTTGTGATAAGAATCACCTTTACTTATTTTGGAACAAACAAAAAATTATATGTTGGTAACTTGCTGGGTGCTGACTGTGATGGTATTTACTTTCCTAGGGATAGGAAGATCCAGTGGACCAGAATCATAAGCACCTTGCCATGTTCACTGCTGTTCTTTCTTTCTGTGACTAAGATTCATTTCCCAGACTCTGAAATGGCTGCATTGTCTGGGGTAAATAAATACCCAGGGATTGTTTTCTCACACGAGGAAAATTTAGAACACCAACACACACGAGGAGTGATTTTGGGGTGGAAAGTTTAATAGACAAAAATAACAGAGAGAGAGAAAGCTTCCTCGTGCTGAGAAACAGGGTCACCTAAAAAATTTCCTGGTTGTTCGTAGAACACAATTGATTTTGTAGAGAAGCTTGAGGAGTCAGTGATTGATTTACATAGGGCACAGGGGATTGGTTGACCAGGTGTGCCATTTACGTAGCCCATGAAAAGGCTGGCCCTCCCACCCTAGTCTTTCATTATGCAAACGCAGCTTCTACCTGTCACTATGATACCTGCTCACGTGGTTTTACCTGGCTGGTGCCATGACACCCACACAGGTCATGTCAAAGAAAAAATAGGGGCCGGGCGCGGTGGCTCAAGCCTGTAATCCCAGCACTTTGGGAGGCCGAGACGGGCGGATCACAAGGTCAGGAGATCGAGACCATCCTGGCTAACACGGTGAAACCCCGTCTCTACTAAAAAAATACAAAAAACTAGCTGGGCGTGGTGGCGAGCGCCTATAGTCCCAGCTACTCGGGAGGCTGAGGCAGGAGAATGGCGTGAACCCGAAAGGCGGAGCTTGCAGTGAGCTGAGATCCGGCCACTGCACTCCAGCCCGGGCGACAGAGCGAGACTCCGTCTCATTAAAAAAAAAAAAAAAAAAGGAAAAAAAAGAAAAAATAGGAATTTGCCTCTGTTGAAATGTACTTGCCTTTTAATACAGCCACCTGCCTTTACATATGCAAGCCTCCAGATGGCTTATCAGCTTGCAGCTTGACTTTTCAGGCTGTTTTCTGTTAGAAAAGAAATGGCTTGGGGGCTGCTTTTTAGTAAAGAAAAATTCGAGTGAGAGAACTCTTTTACCCTCTCTAAATGCCTAAAATAATTTCTCAATAACTCCTATGTTATTTCCTCCTCAGAAGTACCCCTAACTGCTGTTAGGGGGTGTCAGATGACGAATTTTTCTGGATACTTCCTGCTGAAAAGGGGCATCATATTGGGGAACAGCAGTTGGGGCTCCTGCTGAGGTTGATCTAAGAGTTCTTGAAAGAATAGTGTGTCCAGGCCAGGTGCAGTGGCTCATGCCTGTAATCCCAGCACTTTGGGAGGCTGAGGCAGGTGAATCACCTGAGGTCAGGAATTCAAGACCAGTCTGGCCAACATGATGAAACCGCGTCTCTAATAAAAATACAAAAATTAGCCAGGCGTGGCGTTGCGTGCCTGTAATCCCAGCTACTACGGAGGCTGAGGCAGGAGAATTGCTTGAACCTGGGAGCTCTCCATGCATTTGGTATCTTTTATCTCTGGTCTGCACGCGACCCCATTGCAGTGAGCTCACTGCAGAGGTTGCAGTGAGCCGAGATCTCATCACTGCACTCCAGCTTGGGCAACAGAGCGAGATTTTGTCTCAAAACACAAACAACAACAACAAAAAGAATGGTGTGTCCATGTGTGGCTCTGTTTGCAGCACCTAGGCAAAAAGAAGTAATTTTTACCAGAAGGTTTTAAAGATAGGATTAGAATATTCATATTAAGATGACCACTGTTAGTGGGGTAATATAACCTTATGGTATAATAGCAGAGTTTTTACACCTGTTAGTTGTCCCAATGGATGGTAACACTGGTTTGCCTCCGCTAGATGTTGCTGTACATTACCACAAACGTTAATACAAAAGTAACATTTTCTTGGAGAAAAACATACATTTTCCCCTTGACTTACCATTAGGGAATAATTTTAGGTTTAGTCCATTTTTATAACTTTCAATATGATTGGGAGAAATACATCATCTGGTGGCTAAAGTAACTTTAGTATTAATCATGGCAATGCCTTTCCTTTAATTATTCAACTCTTTATTTCCACAGACCATCTTATAACATACTTAAACTTTCTGACTTGTCCTAAACTTCCCTTCTTTAAACATCCAGTCATTTCCTTTTAGAACAAGAATTTACTATACAAGATTCTTCCTCATATAAAATCTTTCTTTATAACCGTCTTTCTATAGCTTAGAGTGCACCATATTACCAATTTATTTTATTTATTTATTTATTTTGAGACAAAGTCTCGCTCTTGCTCCCCAGGCTGGAGTACAATGGCACGATCTTGTGATACCCTACCTTGTTTTTACCTGATTGTCTCTCTTAGCTGAGAGAGCCGGATAGACTCCATTTTAGTTCCTTCACTTACAGCCCTTTTATCTCCCTCCCTTAAGGGCATAACTAGTGCAAGCTGGCTCCAAGCATGTCTGGGAATCACTTACTGATAAGATATTGAGGCAAGCTAAACCAGCAGCTCCTGGGGATGCCCTCGGTGGATGGCACCTAAAACCCCTGCACTTATCTGTTTGTGATAGTTTAAGCCCCTGCACCTGGAATGGTTTATTTTTCTGCAACTGCTTCGGTAACCAATTAATTTTTTAACTTTCTGCCTGTTCTACTGCTGTAAAAATTGCTTCAGCTAAACTCCCCCTCCCATATTTAGACCACAATATAAAAAAAAATCTAGCCCCTTCTTCGGGGCCGAGAGAACTTTGAGCACTAGCCATCGCTCAGTCATTGGCAATAAAAGGACTCCTGAATTAGTCTCAGAGTGTGGCGTTTCTCTACGACTGGCTCGGTTACAACAATCTCAGCTCACTGCAACCTCTGCCTCCCGGGTTCAAGTGATTCTCCTGCCTCAGCCTCCCAAGTAGCTGGGATTACAGGTGCCTGCCACCACGCCACCATGCCCAGCTAGTTTCTGTATTTTTGGTAGAGACTGGGTTTCACCATGCTGGCCAGGCTGATCTCAAACTCCTGACCTCAGGTGATACACCCACCTTGGCCTTCCAAAGTGCTGGGATTACAGGCGGGAGCCCCCATGTGCAGCCCATATTACCAATATTTAATGAAAAGTCCTGTCAAGCTCAGTGAAGTAAAACTTTCATGCTTACTTCTTGTCTGTAACTATTACCCTGATACAAGAATAATAATTAATCAAAACAACCTTGACTAAATCATTCCTGCAATTATTAATACTGTTATAAGGATGTAATTAGGAAAAGTATTACAGCAATTAGAATTTTACAACTAGAATTACACATTATGGGTACCAAAGTGTATACTTCTATCGCAAATAGTAGAGTGAGTATAACAATTCATGCAAGAGCTGCATAATAGATAATTTTTTTTTTTGAGACAGAGTTTCACTCTTGTTGCCCAGGCAGGAATGCAATGGTGCAATCTCAGCTCACTGCAACCTCCACCTCCTGGGTTCAAGCGTTTCTCCTGCCTCAGCCTCCTGAGTAGCTGGGATTACAGGCATTCACCACCATGCCTGGCTAATTTTGTATTTTTAGTAGAGAGAGGGTTTCTCCATGTTGGTAAGGCTGGTGTTGAACTCCCAACCTCAGGTGATCCACCTGCCTCAGCCCCCCAAAGTGCTGGGATTACAGGTCTGAGCCACCATGCCCAGCGATAATTTTTGTTTAAAATTTTACTTGCCAAGATATAACATTTTCCTTTGGGGATCTGTGAAATTACAAATGCAATCCCATGTATAATTAAAATTGCTTTCATGTATGCATTTTAAAATGTTATAATATTTTAAAATATTAAAGTAAATTTTGAGAGAAAAGGGTAGAAATTTTAAAAATTGGAGGCGGAGCAAGATGGCTGAATAGGAACAGCTCCAGTCTCCAACTCCCAGCGCGAGCGACACAGAAGACCAGTGATTTCTGCATTTTCAACTGAGGTACTGGGGTCATCTCACTAGGGAGTGCCGGACAATCGGTGCTGGTCAGCTGCTGCAGCCCGACCAGCGAGAGCTGAAGCAGGGTGAGGCATCGCCTCACCTGGGAAGAGCAAGGGGGAAGGGAATCCCTTTTCCAAGCCAGGGGAACTGAGACACACAACACCTGGAAAATCAGATAACTCCCACCCCAATACTGTGCTTTAAGCAAACGGGCACACCAGGAGATTATACACACACCTGGCCGGGAGGGTCCCACGGCCACGGAGCCTCCCTCATTGCTAGCACAGCAGTCTGCGATCTAACTGCAAGGGAGCAGCGAGGCAGAGGGAGGGGCGCCCGCCATTGCTGAGGCTTAAGTAGGTAAACAAAGCTGCTGGGAAGCTCGAACTGGGTGGAGCTCACAGTAGCTCAAGGAAACCTGCCTGTCTCTGTAGAATCCACCTCTGGGGACAGGGCACAGCTAAACAACAACAAAAAAAGCAGCAGAAAATTGCCCAGACACAAACGACTCTGTCTGACAGCTTTGAAGAGAGCAGTGGATCTCCCAACACGGAGGTTGAGATCTGAGAACGGACAGACTGCCTGCTCAAGTGGGTCCCTGACCCCTGAGTAGCCTAACTGGGAGACATCCCCCACTAGGGGCAGACTGACACCCCACACCTCACACGGTGGAGTACACCCCTGAGAGGAAGCTTCCAAAGTAAGAATCAGACAGGTACACTCGCTGTTCAGCAATATTCTATCTCCTGCAACCTCTGCTGCTGATACCCAGGCAAACAGGGTCTGGAGTGGACCTCAAGCAATCTCCAACAGACCTACAGCTGAGGGTCCTGACTATTAGAAGGAAAACTATCAAACAGGAAGAACACCCATACCAAAACCCCATCAGTACGTCACCATCATCAAAGACCAGAGGCAGATAAAACTACAAAGATAGGGAAGAAGCAGGGCAGAAAAGCTGGAAATTCAAAAAATAAGAGCGCATCTCCCCCTGCAAAGGAGCGCAGCTCATCGCCAGCAACGGATCAAAGCTGGTCAGAGAATGACTTTGACGAGATGAGAGAAGAAGGCTTCAGTCCATCAAACTTCTCAGAGCTAAAGGAGGAATTACGTACTCAGCGCAAAGAAACTAAAAATCTTGAAAAAAGAGTGGAAGAGTTGATAGCTAGAATAATTAATGCAGAGAAGGTCATAAACAAAATGACAGAGATGAAAACCATGACATGAGAAATATGTGACAAATCCACAAGCTTCAGTAACCGACTCGATCAACTGGAAGAAAGAGTATCAGCGATTGAGGATCAAATGAATGAAATGAAGCGAGAAGAGAAACCAAAAGAAAAAAGAAGAAAAAGAAATGAACAAAGCCTGCAAGAAGTATGGGATTATGTAAAAAGACCAAATCTACATCTGATTGGGGTCCCTGAAAGTGAGAGGGAAAATGGAACCAAGTTGGAAAACACCCTTCAGGATATCATCCAGGAGAACTTCCCCAACCTAGTAGGGCAGGCCAACATTCAAATTCAGGAAATACAGAGAACGCCACAAAGATACTTCTCCAGAAGAGCAACTCCAAGAACATAATTGCCAGATTCACCAAAGTTGAAATGAAGGAAAAAATCTTAAGGGCAGCCAGAGAGAAAGGTCAGGTTACCCACAAAGGGAAGCCCATCAGGCACAGCAGACCTCTCGGCAGAAACTCTACAAGCCAGAAGAGAGTGGGGGCCAACATTCAACATTCTTAAAGAAAAGAATTTTAAACCCAGAATTTCATATCCAGCCAAACTAAGTTTCATAAGTGAAGGAGAAATAAAATCCTTTACAGATAAGCAAATGCTTAGAGATTTTGTCAACACCAGGCCTGCCTTACAAGAGACCCTGAAGGAAGCCCTAAACATGGAAAGGAACAACCGGTACCAGCCATTGCAAAAACATGCCAAAATGTAAAGACCATGGAGGCTAGGAAGAAACTGCATCAACTAACGAGCAAAATAACCAGTTAATATCATAATGGCAGGATCAAGTTCACACATAACAATATTAACCTTAAATGTAAATGGACTAAATGCTCCAATTAAAAGACACAGACTGGCAAACTGGATAAAGAGTCAAGACCCATCAGTCTGCTGTATTCAGGAGACCCATCTCACATGCAGAGACATACATAGGCTCAAAATAAAGGGATGGAGGAAGATCTACCAAGCAAATGGAGAAAAAAAAAGCAGGGGTTGCAATCCTAGTCTCTGATAAAACAGACTTTAAACCATCAAAGATCAAAAGAGACAAAGAAGGCCATTACATAATGGTAAAGGGATCATTCAACAGGAAGAGCTAACTATCCTAAATATATATGCACCCAATACAGGAGCTCCCAAATTCATAAAGCAAGTCCTTAGAGATTTACAAAGAGACTTAGACTCCCACACAATAATAATGGGAGACTTCAACACTCCACTGTCAACATTAGACAGATCAACGAGACAGAAAGTTAACAAGGATATCCAGGAAGTGAACTCATCTCTGCACCAAGCGGACCTAATAGACATCTATAGAACTCTCCACCCCAAATCAACAGAATATACATTCTTCTCAGCACCACATCGCACTTATTCCAAAATTGACCACATAATTGGAAGTAAAGCACTCCTCAGCAAATGTAAAAGAACAGAAATTATAACAAACTGTCTCTCAGACCACAGTGCAATCAAACTAGAACTCAGGACTAAGAAACTCAATCAAAACCACTCAACTACATGGAAACTGAACAACCTGCTCCTGAATGACTACTGGGTACATAATGAAATGAAGGCAGAAATAAAGATGCTTTGAAATCAATGAGAACAAAGATACAACATACCAGAATCTCTGGGACACATTTAAAGCAGTGTGTAGAGGGAAATTTATAGCACTAAATGCCCACAAGAGAAAGCAGAAAAGATCTAAAATTGACACTCTAACATCACAATTAAAAGAACTGGAGAAGCAAGAGCAAACACATTCAAAAGCTAGCAGAAAGCAAGAAATAACTAAGATCAGAGCAGAACTGAAGGAGATAGAGACACAAAAAACCTCCAAAAAATCAATGAATCCAGGAGTTGGTTTTTTGAAAAGATCAACAAAATTGACAGACCACTAGCAAGACTAATAAAGAAGAAAAGAGAGAAGAATCAAATAGACACAAAAAAATGATAAAGGGGATATCACCACCGACCCCACAGAAATACAAACTACCATCAGAGAATACTATAAACACCTCTATGCAAATCAACTAGAAAATCTAGAAGAAATGGATAATTTCCTGGACACTTACACTCTTCCAAGACTAAACCAGGAAGAAGTTGAATCCCTGAATAGACCAATAGCAGGCTCTGAAATTGAGGCAATAATTAATAGCCTACCAACCAAAAAAGTCCAGGACCAGATGGATTCACAGCTGAATTCTACCAGAGGTACAAGGAGGAGCTGGTACCATTCCTTCTGAAACTATTCCAATCAATAGAAAAAGAGGGAATCCTCCCTAACTCATTTTATGAGGCCAACATCATCCTGATACCAAAGCCTGGCAGAGACACACACAAAAAAAAGAAAATTTTAGACCAATATCCCTGATGAACATCGATGCAAAAATCCTCAATAAAATACTGGCAAACCGGATTCCGCAGCACATCAAAAAGCTTATCCACCATGATCAAGTGGGCTTCATCCCTGGGATGCAAGGCTGGTTCAACATTCGCAAATCAATAAACGTAATCCAGCATATAAACAGAACCAAAGACAAGAACCACATGATTATCTCAATAGATGCAGAAAAGGCTTTTGACAAAATTCAACAGCCCTTCATGCTAAAAACGCTCAATAAATTCAGTACTGATGGAACGTACCTCAAAATAATAAGAGCTATTTATGACAAACCCACAGCCAATATCATACTGAATGGGCAAAAACTGGAAAAATTCCCTTTGAAAACGGCACAAGACAGGGATGCCCTCTCTCACCACTCCTATTCAACATAGTGTTGGAAGTTCTGGCTAGGGCAATCAGGCAGGAGAAAGAAATCAAGGGTATCCAGTTAGGAAAAGAAGAAGTCAAATTGTCCCTGTTTGCAGATGACATGATTGTATATTTAGAAAACCCCATTGTCTCAGCCCAAAATCTCCTTAAGCTGATAAGCAACTTCAGCAAAGTCTCAGGATACAAAATTAATGTGCAAAAATCACAAGCATTCTTATACACCAGTGACAGACAAACAGAGAGCCAAATCAGGAATGAACTTCCATTCACAATTGCTTCAAAGAGAATAAAATACCTAGGAATCCAACTTACAAGGGATGTAAAGGACCTCTTCAAGGAGAACTACAAACCACTGCTCAGTGAAATAAAAGAGGACACAAACAAATGGAAGAACATACCATGCTCATGGATAGGAAGAATCAATATCGTGAAAATGGCCATACCACCCAAGGTTATTTATAGATTCAATGCCATCCCCATCAAGCTACCAATGAGTTTCTTCACAGAATTGGAAAAAACGGCTTTAAAGTTCATATGGAACCAACAAAGAGCCCGCATTGCCAAGACAATCCTAAGTCAAAAGAACAAAGCTGGAGGCATCATGCTACCTGACTTCAAACTATACTACAAGCTACAGTAACCAAAACAGCATGGTACTGGTACCAAAACAGAGATATAGACCAATGGAACAGAGCAGAGTCCTCAGAAATAATACCACACATCTACAGCCATCTGATCTTTGACAAACCTGAGAGAAACAAGAAATGGGGAAAGGATTCCCTATTTAATAAATGGTGCTGGGAAAATTGGCTAGCCATAAGTAGAAAGCTGAAACTGGATCCTTTCCTTACTCCTTATACGAAAATTAATTCAAGATGGATTAGAGACTTAAATGTTAGACCTAATACCATCAAAACCCTAGAAGAAAACCTAGGTAGTACCATTCAGGACATAGGCATGGGCAAGGACTTCATGTCTAAAACACCAAAAGCAACGGCAACAAAAGCCAAAATTGACAAATGGGATCTCATTAAACTACAGAGCTTCTGCACAGCAAAAGAAACTACCATCAGAGTGAACAGGCAACCTACAGAATGGGAGAAAATTTTTGCAATCTACTCATCTGACAAAGGCCTAATATCCAGAACTTACAAAGAACTCAAACAAATTTACAAAAAAAAACCAAACAACCCCATCAAAAAGTGGGCAAAGGATATGAACAGACATTTCTCAAAAGAAGACACTCATACAGCCAACAGACACATGAAAAAATGCTCATCATCACTCGCCATCAGAGAAATGCAAATCAAAACCACAATGAGATACCATCTCACACCAGTTAGAATGGCAATCATTAAAAAGTCAGGCAACAACAGGTGCTGGAGAGGATGTGGAGAATAGGAACACTTTTACACTGTTGGTGGGATTGTAAACTAGTTCAACCATTATGGAAAACAGTATAGCAATTCCTCAAGGATCTAGAATTAGATGTACCATATGACGCAGCCATCCCACTACTGGGTATATACCCAAAGGATTATAAATCATGCTGCTATAAAGACACATGCCCACGTATGTTTATTGCGGCACTATTCACAATAGCAAAGACTTGGAATCAACCCAAATGTCCATCTGTGACAGACTGGATTCAGAAAATGTGGCACATATACACTGTGGAATATTATGCAGCCATAAAAAAGGATGAGTTTGTGTCCTTTGTAGGGACATGGATGCAGCTGGAAACCATCATTCTTAGCAAACTATCACAAGAACAGAAAACCAAACACCGCATGTTCTCACTCATAGGTGGGAACTGAACAATGAGATCACTTGGCCTCGGGAAGGGGAACATCACACATCGGGGCCTATCATGGGGAGGGGGGAGGGGGGAGGGATTGCATTGGGAGTTATGTCTGATATAAATGATGAATTGATGGGTGCTGACGAGTTGATGGGTGCAGCACACCAACATGGCACAAGTATGCATATGTAACAAACCTGCACGTTATGCACATGTACCCTAGAACTTAAAGTATAAAAAAAAAAAAAAAGAACACCTTTCATTCTGAAATTTAAAAAAAAAATTATTTGGTGAGGTGGAAGTGAGATTGAGTAAGATGAGTAGTCCTCACTTATCTTTTATGGTTTTCAGCTTAAGTTCTTCTATTTTTTCACATGGATATTTAGGACAGTCCTCTGGGCCATCAGGTGTTGCTCCCTCAGCTCTTCAAGCTTTGATTTCAGTATCACGTATTCAGAAGTTGATACCTGTAACTTTTACTGCTGAGGGAGAACAGTGTAGGGCTCTTCCTAGGTTGGCTTAGAGAAGTAGAGAGGGGAGAGTTTTCACTAATACCAAATCTGGGTTAAATAGAGGTGGTTCTATTTCCTGGGGTTGGGTTTTTTCTAGTTGTGTTAATTACTGTTGGAAGTTCCTAAGTGAAAAGTTTGGTGAAGGATTTTAACGACTTTCCATTGGCTGGAGGCTGGCAAATGGAGCTTGCCGTCTTCTGACTGTAGCCATCCTGAAGGCTGGAAAGTATGCCCTCAAGAAGTGGCCTATTTTGTTTCTGCAGAAAGGTACTGAGGTGTTAATTCCTCTTATAGGGCCTTCCTAGATTAGAAGGGCTTGAAGTATGTTGATGCCTTCGGGCTTCTTTGCCACTAACTTAGCTGCCTGATTAGCTAACCTATTTCCTTTGGCTACTTTATTTGTTCCTTTTAATGTCCCTTAACTGCCATTTCTCACAGAAGGAAAACTGAGGATAATAACCTGTTAATTTCCTGGTGATATTTTATAGAAGATCCATTAGTGGTAAGAAGATATCACTGGGCGCCAGGGTTCACACCTGTAATCCCAGCACTTTGGGAGGCCAAGGCAGGCAGATCACCTGAGGTTGGTAGTTCGAGACCAGCCTGACCAAATTGGAGAAACCACGTCTCTACTAAAAATACAAAATTAGCCAGACGTGGTGGCGCCTGCCTTCAGTCCCACCTACTTAGGAGGCTGAGGCAGGAAAATTGCTTGAACTCAGGAGGCAGGGGTTGTGGTGAGCCGAGATCATGCCATTGCACTCCAGCCTGGGCAATAAGAGTGAAAGTTCATCTAAAAAAAAAAAAAAAAAAAAAACCCTTAAAATGCCTTTGAAGAGTGAAAATAAAGAACTGATTAAGCAGAGAATTTGACACGGGAAAAAGCTGGTCAACTGTTTGAAAATTACATGCTGCTGGGCACGGTGGCTCAAGCTTGTAATCCCAGCACTTTGGGAGGTCAAGGCAGGCACATCACCTAAGGTCAAGAGTTCAAGACCAGCCTGGCCAAGACGGCAAAACCCTGTCTTTACTAAAAATACAAAAATTAGCCGGGTGTGGTGGTGGGCGCCTGTAATTCCAGCTACTCAGGAGGCTGAGGCAGGAGGATCACTTGAACCTGAGTAGCAGAGGCTGCAGTGAGCTGAGATGAGATTGCATCACTGCACTCCAGCCTATGCAACAGAGCAAGATTTTGTCTCAAAAACAAAACAGGTGGGGCACAGTGGCTCACACCTATAATCCCAGAACTTTGGGAGGCTGAGGCAGGTGGATCACTTGCAGTCAGGAGTTCGAGACCAGCCTGGCCAACATGGTGAAACCCTGTTTCTACTAAAAATAGAAAAATTGGCTGGGTGCAGTGGTTCATGCCTGTAATCCCAGCACTTTGGGAGGCCGAGGCAGGCGGATCACAAGATCAAGAGTTTGAGACCAGCCTGACCAACATGGTGAAACCCTGTCTCTACTAAAAGTACAAAAATTAGCCGGGCATGGTGGCGTGCACGCATAATCCCAGCTACTCAGGAGGCTGAGGCAGGAGAATCACTTGAACCTGGGAGGCAGAGGTTGCCGTAAGCCAAGATCACACCACTGCAGTCCATCTTGGGTGACAGAGCAGGACTCTATCTCCAAAAATAAATAAATAAATAAATAAATAATTACATTGTATGCATGGACTACAACTTTTTTTTTTTTTTTTTTTTTTTTTGAGATGGAGTCTCGCTCTGTCGCCTGGGCTGGAGTGCAATGGCTGGTTCTCAGCTCACTGCAAGCTCTGCCTCCCGGGTTTATGCCATTCTCCTGCCTCAGCCTCCGAGTAGCTGGGACTACAGGCGCCCGCCACCTCGCCCGGCTAGTTTTTTTTTTTTTTTTTTTTGTATTTTTAGTAGAGACGGGGTTTCACCGTGTTAGCCAGGATGGTCTCAATCTCCTGACCTCGTGATCCGCCCGTCTTGGCCTCCCAAAGTGCTGGGATTACAGGCTTGAGCCTCCGCGCCCGGCCTGGACTACAACTTTTACAATGTAAAATGCATAACATAAACACCACACAACAAAATAGAATACAAATGATAGAGCTTGCCACAAAGGACAGTCAAAACTCTATTATAGCAATAGGGAAAAATACATATCTACCATCAGAGAAAGGTAACTTGAAGTACTTGAGAAATGTTATCTAAAATTATTTTCAGTTTTAGTTTCTATAAAAAAAGTTTCTTATGCATTTTTAATTTACAAAAAAGTTAAATGCATGCTTTGTCAGTTTCACTTTTCTGAAGAATTTAAATAGAATAAAATATTACATATCAAAAGATAAACTTTTCTGATAATAAATTTTTAGACTAAAAGAGTTAAATTTTACAAATTTTAATGCTGATCAATTTGATCAGAAGCCTCTTTCTTAGAACTGGGAGAGATGACACAAAGATGGTGCTTTCATGTTGGGTGAGAGAGAAAATGATTCCCAGGGGCTAGATAATATTTGTTTCATTAATCAATGCTGATTTTCGTTGCTATTATGTCTCAAATTATGTTAATAATGGCCTAAATTCAAGAAATGTTCTAACAACTTATATTTTCAATTAGCCTTAATATTAGCCAAAAAAGGTGTAGAAATGAAGATGTTTAACAGCCATTATTTACATTTTAAAATTAAAATACTTCTGGAAATCTGTAGTTTTCTAGATAGAGCATTATATCAGTGTAGATAATTTAACTTGCTTTTTTTTCTGTTTAGATGCTTTTTATTTATTTTATTGGATTGCTCTGACTAGGACTTCTAGAATTATGCTGAATAGGAGTGTCAGAGTAGATATTCTTGTCTTATTTTTATTCTAATGAAGAATGCATGCAGCTATCGCCTTTTCAGTATAATGTTGCTGAGGATTTGTCATAGATGGCACTTATCATTTTGAGGTATGTTTCATCAATGCTTTGTTTGTTGAGAATATTTTCATGAATGAATATTGGATTTTCTTCAATGCTTTTTCTGCATCTATTGTGTTAATCTTATAACTTTTGTCTTTTAATTATTTTTACATGGTGAATCGCACTTATAGACTTGCATATGATGAAACATCCTTGCATATGGGGAATAGAAATCACACAACTGTGGCAAAATAACTTTCTCATTTGCTTATTAACTCAGCTTGCCAGTATTTCATGCAGGATTTTTGTTTTAATGTTTATGAAAAATGTTGACCTGTAGTTTTCTTTTTCAGTTGTGCCTTCACTAGATTTTGGTAGCTAGAGAGTTAGGGTGGAATCTCACCTTGATTTTTTGTAGTACATTCAGCAGAATTAGTACCAGCTCATCTTTGTATGTGGGGTAAAATCTGGATGTGATTTCATTTGATTCAGGGCTTTTACGGTTGGTAGTTTATTACTAATTTAATTTCATTATATATTTTATACATTGTTGTTCTGTTCAAGACCTGTTTCTGTCTGGTTCAATCTTGGAAAGTTGTTTGTATCCAGGAGTTTATTTATTTTCTCCATTTTTTAATTTTTTATTTTTTTGAGACAGAGTCTCACCCTGTCACCTAGGCTGGAGTGCAGTGGTATGATCTCAGTTCACTTTCACTGCAACTTCTGCCTCCTGAGTTCAAGTGATTCTCCTGTCTCAGCCTCCTGAGTATCTGGGATTACAGGTGTGTGACACCATTTCTGGCTACTTATTTTTACTTTTTGTACTTTTAGTAGAGATGAGTTTTCACCGTGTTGGCCAGGCTAGTCTCGAACTCCTGACCTCAGGTGATCCGCCCATCTCAGCCTCCCAAAGTGCTGGGATTACAGGTGTGAGCCACCTTGCCCAGCATATTTTTTCCAAATTTTCTAGTTTGCATGCATAGAGGGGTTCATAGTAGTCTCTGACAATTTTTTGCATTTATGTAGGATTAGTTGTGATTTCACATCTCTAGTATTTAAATAGATGCAGAGAACAAAAAGATAAAAACAGATGCAGAATAAAAGTTTGACAAAAGTTGACATTCCCTTATGATAAATCTCTGAAAAAAAGTGAGTATAGAACAAATGCACCTCAGCCAATAAATGCCACACGTAACCAAAAAATGCACAGCTAACAACATACTAAACAGTGATATATGGTAAGCTTTTACTCTAAAAACTAAAACAAGACAAGGATACCCACTCTAATCAGTCTTACTAAACAAGTACTAAAAGTCCATGGCAAAGAAATTAGAGAATAAAACCAAAGGCACCTAGGTTAGGAAGAAATTTCATCATCCCTGTATAATTATCTTTTATCAGTGTACATAATCTGAAATACAGAAAAGCCTAAGACTTCACTATAAAATGTTAGAATAAACACATTAAACTTTCAGAATACAAAAGCAACATCCAAAAGTCAGTAGCATTTATGTACACTAACAACTATCTCAAGATGAAATTAAAAAATAATTCCATCTCAATAACTGTAGTATACTTTGAAATAAACCTAATGAAAAAGTTGAAACACCTTACATTACACTGTAAATAACATTGAATAAATTAAGTAATGCACAAATGAAATAATATTACTCATTTATGAATTCCATTAATAAGTTTCTGTATTACACAAAATGATCTACAGATATGATGCAACCTCTATCAAAATACCAGTGGCATACTTTATAGAAAATTTGATTTATATGGTACCACTAAAGACCCTGAATAGCCAAAGCAATCAAGAAAAAAAGTAAAGGTATTATCATAACTTTAAAATATTCTGCAAAGCTATAGTAACTAAAACAGTACAGTACTTGAATAAAAACAGACACATAGACCAATGGAGCAGAAAAAAAGAGACCAGAAATATATCCATGTATTTAAGGCTAACTGATTTGGAATAAAGATAACAATTTCTTTTCTTTTCTTTTCTTTTCTTTTTTTTTGAGATGGAGTCTTATTCTGTCACCAGACTCGAGTGCAGTGGCACAACCTCCATCTCCCCAGGTTCAAGTGATTCCCCTGCCTCAGCCTCTTGAGTAGCTAGGACTACAGGCACCCACACCTGGCTAATTTTTTGTATTTTAGTAGGGATGGGGTTTCACCATGTTGGCCAGGATGGTCTTGATCTCCTGACCTCATGATCCACCCACCTTGGCATCCCAAAGTGCTGGGATTACAGGCGTGAGCCAAAATAACAGTATCTTCAATAAATGGTGTTGAGAAAACTTTATATCTACAGGCAGATAAATAAAATGAGACCCTCATCTCACACCATATATAAAAATCAACTAAAAGTAAATTAGACACTTAAATGTAAGGCTTGGGATGAACCTAGTGGCTCACGCCTGTAATCCCAGCATTTTGGGAGGTGGAGGCGGGCAGATTACCTGAGGTCAGTTGTTTGAGACCTGCTTGGCCAAGGTAATGAAACCCTGTTTGTACTAAAAATACAAAATTAGCCGGGCATGATTGCAGCGCCTGTAGTACCAGCTACTTGGGAGGCTGAGGCAGACAAATCGCTTGAACTCAGGAGGCTAAGGTTGCAGTGAGCCGAGATCACGCCATTGCACTCCAGCCTGGGTAACAAGAGTGAGACTCCATCTCAAAAGTAATAGTAACAAATAAATGTAAGACCTGAATCTCTGAAACTACTACAGAAAAATAGAATGAAAACCCATAAAATTGTTTAGGGCAGTAAGTTGGCTTTTTGTTTTGTTTTGTTTTGTTTTGTTTGAGATGGAGTCTCACTCTGTTACCCAGGCTGGAGTGCAGTATCATGATCTCGGCTCACTGCAACATCCACCTCCCGAGCTCAAGTGATTCTTCTGCCTCAGCCTCCCAAGTAGCTGGGATTACAGGCACCTGCCACACCTGGCTAATTTTTGTATTTTTAGTAGAGACGAGATTTCACCATGTAGGCCAGGCTGGTCTCACTCTTGACCTTAGGTGATCTGCCCACCTCAGCCTCTCAAAGTGCTGGAATTACAGACGTAAACCACCGTGCCCAGCCAGTTTAAAAAAATTTAACCTCAAAATCTTAGGAAATTATTGGGAGAACCCACTCCTGATGGTTACGTGGGTTCTTTTCTATTTCTTAGGTGTCTCAGCTGGTTTGAGAAATAAAGAGAAAGAGTACGAGAGACAAACTTAAAGCTGGGTGTCCAGGGGAGACATCACATGTCGGCAGGATCCATGATGTTCTCCGAGCATTAAAACCAGCAAGTTTTTATTAGCGATTTTCAGAAGGGGAGTGAGTGCACAAATAGGGTGTGGGTCGCAGAGATCACATATTCCACAAGGTAATAAAATATCACAAAGCAAGTGGAGGCAGGGGGAGATCACAGGACCACAGGATGGGGCAAAATTAAAATTGCTAATTGTCATTGATAACATCTTATCAGGAAACAGAGTTTGAGAGCAGACAACCTGTCTGACCAAAATTTATTAGGCGGGAATTTCCTCATCCTAATAAGCCTCGGAGAGCTACAGGAGACTGGGGCTTATTTCATCCCTTCCGCTTCGACCATAAAAGATAGCATGCTTCCAAGGGGGGCGTTCATAGGCCTGCCCTCAGGGGCGCATTCTCTTTCTCAGGGATGTTCCTTGCTGAGAAAAAGAATTCAGCAATATTTCTCCTATTTGCTTTTGAAAGAGAAATATGGCTCTGTTCCATCTGGCTCACCGGTGGCCAGAAATCTTATCTATGGTGTTCCCTGAACATGGCTGTTATCCTGTTCTTTTTTCAAGATGCCCAGATTTCATATTGTTCAAACACATATGCTCTACAAACATTTGTGCAGTTGACATCATCATCACAGGATCCTGAGGTGACATTTATCCTCCTCAGCTTACAAAGAAGATGACAGGATTAAGAGATTAAAGACAGGCATAGGAAATCACAACAGTATTGACTGGGGAAGTGATAGGTGTCCATGAACGCTTCACAGTTTATGTTCAGAGATTGCAGTAAAGACAGGCTTAAGAAATTATAAAAGTATTAATTTGGGGAACTAATAAATGTCCATGAAATCTTCACAATTTATGTTCTTCTGCTGCGGCTTCAGCTGGTCCCTCTGTTCAGGGTCCCTGACTTCCCGCAAAAGGAAATAAGAGGAAAAATAGATGAGTCAGATTACTTCATATTAAAAAGTTGCTGCACAGAATGTGATACAATCAACAGGATGAGACAACTAAAAAATGAGAGAAAACATTTGCGAATTATACATGTGACAAGGAGTTAATATCAAAAATATGTAAGAAACTGCCAGGTGCAGTGGCTCACACCCATAATCCCAGCAATTGGGGAGGCTGAGGTGGGCAGATCACTTGAGGTCAGAAGTTCGAGACCAGACTGGCCAACATGGTGAAACCCCGTCTCTACTTAAAAAATACAAAAATTAGCCAGGCGTGGTGGCACGTGCCTGTAATCCCAGCTAATAGAGAGGCTGAGGCAGGAGAATTGCTTGAACCAGGAGGCGGAGGTTGTAGTGAGCTGAGATCACATCACTGCACTCCAGCTGGGGAGACAGAACAAGAGTCAGTCTCAAAGAAAAAAAATATATATATGTATATATATATATGTATAATATATATGAAACTCAATTAACTATACAACAAAAACAACTATTAAAATGAACAAAAGGCTTAAATATTTTTCAAGAAAAGACATACTTATGGCCAACAGATATATTTAAATATGCCCAATGTTAATTATAATCAGGGAAAGGCAAGCCAAAAACTATGAGATATCAATTCACTCCTGTTAGAATGACTCTTATTAAAATGAAAAAGAAAAACCTATGAAAGATGAGAAGGCAATGCATGCACACTGTTGGTTTGAATGTAAATGAAGATGGCTGTTATGAAAAACAAAATAGAGATTTCTCAAAAAACTTAAACTACCATGTAATACAGCTGTTGCACTATTGGGTATATATCCAAAACAAATGAAATCAGAATGAAGAAACACACTTCTATGTTATTTGCAGCACTCTTCACAATAACCAAAACATAGAATCAACAGTTCAGGCTGGGCGGGGTGGCTCATGCCTGTAATTCCAGCACTTTGGGAGGGCAAGTCAGGTGGATCACTTGAGGTCAGGAGTTCGAGACCAGTCTGGTCAACATATATACGAAAAATATAAAAATTAGCCACGCATGGTGATGGACACCTGTAATCCCAGTCACTCTGGAGGCTGAGTTGGGAGAATTGCTTAAACCCAGGAGGTGGAGGCTGCAGTGAGCCAAGATTGCTCCATTGCACTCCAGCCGGGGTGACAGAGACTTCACATCAAACAAACAAAAAAAATCAATTCAGCATCTATTGAGTAAATAAAGACAATGTGGTAGATATACACAGTGGAATATTATTATTTTAAAAAGAATTTTTTTTTTGAGACCGAGTCTCACTCTATTGCCCAGGCTGGAGTGCAGGGGAACAATCTCGGCTCACTGCAACCTCCACATTCCTGGTTCAAGGGATTCTCATGCCTCAGCATCCAGAGTAGCTGAGATTACAGGTGTGCACCACCATGCCCAGTTAATTTTTTGTTGTATTTTTTGTAAAAATGGAGTTTCTCCATGTTGCTCAGGCTGGTTTCAAACTCCTGGACTCAAGTAATGCACCTGCCTTGGCCTTCCAGCATGCTGGGATTACAGGTATTAGCCATCACACCCAGCCTAAAAAAAAAATTCCATTATTTTTAATCACATGGATTAAGCTGGAGAACATTATATTGAGATAAGTCAGGCACAGAAAGATTAATAGTTCATGATTTCACTTACACATGGATTCCAAAAAACTTAATCTCATTGATGTAGAGTAAAATGGTGACCATCAGAGGCCAATGTATTTAAAAAAAAAAAATGGGCTGGGCACGGTGGCTCACTCCTCTAATACCAGCACTTTGAGATGCTGATCACGCGGTCAGGAGATCAAGACCATCCTGGCCAATAAGGTGAAACCCTGTCTCTACTAAAAACACAAACATAAGCTGAGTGTGGTGGCACATGCCCATAATCCCAGCTACTTGGGAGGCTGAGGCAGGAGAATCACTTCAACTGGGGAAGTGGAGATTGCAGTGAGCTGAGATTGTGTCACTGCACTCCAGCTGGCAACAGAGTGAGACTGTCTCAAAAAAAAAAAAGAAAGAAAGAAAGAAAAAAGGAGGATTGGAATGATGTCTGTCAAATAATACATAGAGTTGAATAGGAGAAATAAGTTCAAGAGATTTATTGTACAGCATGGTGACTACAGCTCATGTTTTTGTATTTTAAGACAATGTCATGTGGTCTCACCACAAAAATGTTAACTATGTGAGGTAAAGTATTAATTACCGAGAACTAATCATCTGACAATGTATATATACTTCAAAATATTATGTTCTACAGAAAAGTACACATTTTATCTGTCAAGTTAAAAAGTTTTAAAGCTTTATACAAGGATAACAATGTGTCAAATACTGTCCGTGTCTTTGTCATAATCTTGGTTGAAAAGTATCAAAATATATAGTTTTTGTTCTTGGTTGAATAGTATCAAGATATGTAGTTTTTGTGTTTTTATCATTTATCAGTCATAACCAAAGGAACTCTGATATTTAACAGCATGTTCTGAACCCAGCATGGGAGAAGCTTATGTATTTTACGATTTTTACTTTAAGCTTTGGGCACCTGGAGTTTCTGGTGCTGATGGTAATGGTGTGAAAGACACTCAACAAGCAGGTGTTGCTTATGGTCCCATGACTGGCCACCCTGTGAGCACAGTAAACTAGTTTGCATGCAAAATAACAGGAAAATGTTTTAATCCAAACGCTGTCATGATGTCCAAAATTTATCCAGAAAAAATGACCAAGGAGTTGGCTGCATTTTGGGGACAGAAAAACTGTAGACTAAACTTCACCCACTTAAAAAATTGTATGAGTGAGAAATTCCTCCAAATTGTAATATCAGTATGGAAAAGCAATATTCTTTTAAGTTTCAAATTCACAGAACTCATTATTTTGCAACCTTTAACATTTACACTTAAAAATTCTGCATGGAAATGTAAGTTGTGCTATAAATAAAAAAGTAAATTTAAAATTGTTCACTTATCATTAACTCTCTTAAAAATTTCTCTATTTCATAGCAAATTTTATATTTGCCACACTTTCTGGAAGAATCTAATTTTGTTTTGTTTTGTTTTGTTTTTACAAAGAACAACCATGCTGATTTAATCCTCTCACCTGGGGACAATGCTTTTCTCTTAACTAATCTGAAAGTTATATTGATAACCGAACTCTCCAGTTAAAACAATTTTTCAGTGCATTAAAAAATACCAACTTTCAGTCAGGCACAGTGGCTCACACCTGTAATCCTAGCACTTTGGGAAGCCAAGGCAGGTGGATTACATGAGGTCAGGAGTTTGAAATCAGCCTGGCCAACATGGTGAAACCCTGTCTCTACTAAAAATATGAACAACAACAACAACAACAACCAAAAAAAAATCAGCCAGGTGTAGTGGTAGGCACCTGTAATCCCAGCTACTTGGGAGGCTGAGGCAGGATAATTGCTTGAACCTGGAAGGCAGAGGTTGCAGTGAGCCAACATTGTGCCACTGCACTCCAGCCTGGGCAACAGAGTGAGACTCTGTCTCAAAAAAAAAAACAACCAAAAAAAGCCAACTTTCTCATCAAAATGTACAAAGTACCATGTGAAATGAAACGGCATTAAGACAACAATGAGAAAACTGAAGCTATAACACAGAAAATAGCTGGGATATGCTTAATAAATACAGACAAATCTGAAGATAATTAAGAAATAAAAGGTGCAGAACTTCTCTTTAAATTCAGCAAGATTCAGCATTGCAGCCTAGAAAATATGTCCTCTCCACATAAATAATCAATTTGAATTCTTCACCACTGATGTTTTCCATCTCTGACTTGAAGTTACAAACCAACTTTAGCAGGAATACTTATGGCTTACTATGGAGCATCTGTTACAAGGCAAGAACTGTCATGTATGTTTGCTACATTTATTTTTATTTTTTATTTTTTTCTGAGATGGAGTCACCCACACTGAAGGGCAGTGGCTCCATCTCAGCTCACTGCAACCTCCGCCTCCCAGTTCACGCCATTCTCTGGCCTCAACCTCCCGAGTAACTGGGAATACAGGCGCCCGCTGCCACGCCCCGCTAATTTTCTGTATTTTTTAGTAGAGATAGGGTTTCACCGTGTTAGCCAGGATGGTCTCCATCTCCTGACCTCGTGATCCGCCGGCCTCGGCCTCCCAAAGTGCTGGGATTAGAGGTGTTAGCCACCGTGCCCGGCCTGCTACATTTAAATATAAAAACATCCTCATGACTTGTAAAGCTTCCCTAGTACTTATCTGAACAAATTGACTCAATAAATGAATTTATTTATGTCAATTATAAAAAGTGAAAAGAAAAATAACTAACGGGCTACAGAGTTCTCCAACTAAAAACAAAATGGAGGTTCTAACTAAATAAAATGTTAGAACCTGGAAGGCAGAGGTTGCAGTGAGCCAACATTGTGCCACTGCACTCCAGCCTGGGCAACAGAGTGAGACTCTGTCTCAAAAAAAAAAACAAAAAAAAAGAAGCCAACTTTCTCATCAAAATGTACAAAGTACCATGTGAAATGAAATGGCATTAAGACAACAATGAGAAAACTGAAGCCATAACACAGAAAATAGCTGGGATATACTTAATAAATACAGACAAATACACTAATTGTGGAATTATATTTAAAAATTTTGTATGATGTACTGAATTTTATAAAATTATTCTTAGAAACACAGACCAGCTCACATAATGAATACTTCATCAACTATAAAAAAATATATATAGAAAAGATACAAAATAATTAGGGGTCTATCAAGAGTACCAGACAAGTATAAACAAAATTTGCATGGGGAGATTCAGAACTAAAAGCCATAGATTGTACAGTAATAAATTCAATACAAAGCAGAGAATACATTTGCTTTCAGCATTTTTAAGGTTTTTAGTTTTCTAGTAGTCATCTTGTTAAAATGATTTGCCTTGTTCAATATTGTTTTCTTTTGAAAATAGTTATAAATTCATACTTACACAAACTCACTCCATAATTTTCTTACACCTAAGGTTTATCTTTAGACTAACATATATTTAACTCTATGTAAATCAAAACTAAATGTCTGCATGTGTTTGCAGGCAGACAGGAAACATGCTCAAAAAATAAATATCAGAAAACTTTAAAAATATTTATTCAGGACCCAGAAATGTATGGATTTTATTTATACTTCTACATAACTTTTATTATGACTATAAAAATACCCCTGTAATCAATAACAATTTAATTGTACATTTTTAAATAACTAGAAGTATACAATTGGATTGTTTGTTATACGAAGGATAAACGCTAAGCCGGGCACAGTGGCTCACACCTGTAATCCCAGCACTTTGGGAGGCTGAGGCAGGCAGATAACGAGGTCAGGAGTTCGAGACCAGCCTGACCAACATGGTGAAACCCTGTCTCTACTAAAAATACAAAAATGAGCTGGGCATGGTGGCACAAACCTGTAATCCCAGCTACTCGGGAGGCTGAGGGAGAATAATTTGAGCCCAGGAGGCGGAGTTTGCAGTGAGCTGAGATTGTGCCACTGCACTCCAGCCTGGGGGGCAGAGTGAGACTCCGTCTACAAAAAAAAAAAAAAAAAAATACTAGAGGGGATGGATACCTCATTTACCCTGATGTGATTATTATATACTGTATTCTTGTATCAAAATATGCCATAATTGCATGAATACATACTCATATTAGGTACCGCAAATAATTAAGAAAAATAAATTTAAATAAAATAAATTTGTCTGGGCACAGTGGGCTCATGCCTATAATCCCAGCACTTTGGGAGGCCGAGACAGGCGGATCATTTGAGGTCAGGAGTTTGAGACCAGCTTGACCTGCAGAGTGAAACCCTGTCTCTATTAAAATACAAAAATTAGCTGGGTGTGGTGCCAGGTGCCTGTAATCCCAGCTACTTGGGAGACTGAGGCAGAAGAATTGCTTGAACCCAGGAGGTGAGGTTGCAGTGAGCCAAGATCGCGCCACTGCACTCCAGCCTGGGTGACAGAGCAAGACTTCCTCTCAAAAAAAATAAAATAAAATAGAAACAAAAATTTAATTTACAAAAATAGTATTGTTTAACTTATTTGCCATCAAAGCCACTGGCAAAGGAGATTACTAGAGACGTTAATCCATTGTTACCAAATAGTATATTGTTACCATATTTTACGTACAACCTTGAGTAAGGTGGAATTAACGTTTGTGGCATAACACGTCATTGAATGCACAATAGTATTTAACATGTTAAAAATGTTGAATATATTAACATCACATATAATCTGAAATTTTCAAAATATAATGCATTTTATATAAAAGTATAATTAGTACAATATACTAAATTTTAATTTATTTATGAAATTAAAAGTTTTCTTCTCATAATGCAGAAGAATATTACTCTGAACACCTAACTCACACATTACTCAATATTATAAGTTAACCACAAAGGTCTCTTTACTTAGATTTTCATCATGCATCTTACATTTTAATGTCCTTACTTTTTCATAACAAAGTTTATAAATAATGCTCACCTAATAAAAAAGAATCTCTCATATCTTTGATGCAGCAACAATTGATCACATGCTTTCACATGTAAATAGGAATGAAGAAACAGCAGGACATAATTTGAGAGTTGGATTACATCATTATTCACTTTTCAAAAAATCTGTTTTCAAAAAGTTAAGCATACTTTGAATGTAATTATAACTGCAAAAAAAAAAACTTCTTTTAAACTTATATACAAATAATTTTTCTACTAACTTTAGTTTTAGATTATTTTCTATAACCAGCACTCTGATTTAGTATAATATCTGAAGCATCAGTGCCTTACATGTTTCTACTATAAATTATCTGATATTTGCCTAGACTTAATTCTGGATTAAAATTTCTTTAAATTTTTACTGCATCTGAGGGAAGAGAGAGAGACCCTCTCATATTGTTTTATACTCAGTACCTGTTTTAAGAAAAAAAACAAAGTAAGTAAAACCAAAAAGACAGGCAGCCTGGTGCCAGGCCCAAAACCAGGCCTAGGCCTGCCTGGCCTAAACCCAGTAGTTAAAAATCAACTCATAACTTAAAAACCGATGTTATTCATAGATTCCAGACATTGTATAGAAGAACACTGTGAAACTCCCTTCCCTGTTCTGTTTCTATCAGTGCATGAAACCTGTCACATATCCCCTAGATTGCTCAATCAATCACGACCCTTTCATGTGAAATCTTTAGTGTCGTGAGCCCTTAAAAGGGACAGAAAGTGTGCACTCGAGGAGCTCAGATTTTAAGGCAGTAGCTTACCGATGCTCCCAGCTGAATAAAGCCCTTCCTTCTATAACTCTGTGTCTGAGAGGTTTTGTCTGTGGCTCGTCCTGCTACATTTCTTGGTTCCCTGACCAGGAAGCAAGGTGACTGACGGACGGATGACCGAGGCAGCCCCTTAGGTGGCTTAGGCCTGCGCTGTAGAGCATCCCTGTGAGGGACTCTGGCCAGCCTGAGTGACGGGATCCAAAGAGCGCTCCCAGGTAGGCAATTGCCCCAGAGGAACGTCTCACCACAGCAGCGCGTAGCAGGACCCCCGCGGAGGATTAACACAGTGGCTGAACACCAGGAAGGAACTGGCACTAGGAGTACGGACATTTGAAACTTGGTAAGACTAGTCTTTGGAACTTACCCACTCCATCTGAGTGGAAGCATGACCTGATCACTCACAGTGTGCCTGTATGGTACTTTGGTTTTTGTTTTTGACTTGACTTGGATTGCTTGATACTTTGGTTTTGGTTTTGACCTGGCTTAGGTTTCTGGATACTCTGATTTTGGTTTGGTGTAAACTGCAGAAGTGTGTGTGTGCCCTTTTTACCTGTTTTTTGTTCTGTGGTGTGTGTGTGGTGTCAGCATGGTGTTTTGTCTTGAAGAAGCATGGGTCAGGCACAAATAACCCCAACCCACTAGCAACTATGTTGAAAAATTTCAAAAAAGGAAAAAAGAAAGGGGGAGGCAAATTTTATATTTAAAAAGTTATATGGTAAATTCTTGTCCTGAAATAAATTAACCAGTTGTTTGAAAAAAAAAAGTTATAAAAAAATTTTATGCAAAAAAGTTGTGTAATTTAAAAGTAATAAGGCCTCCTAAGTACTACTGAAGAAACAGTTTATGTGCAAGGTGTATAAGAGAAGTAAAATACGGCTGGGCGCAGTGGCTCAAGCCTGTAATCCCAGCACTTTGGGAGGCCGAGACGGGCGGATCACAAGGTCAGGAGATTGAGACCATCCTGGCTAACACGGTGAAACCCCGTCTCTACTAAAAAATACAAAAAACTAGCTGGGCGAGGTGGCGGGCGCTTGTAGTCCCAGCTACTCGGGAGGCTGAGGCAGGAGAATGGCGTAAACCCGGGAGGCGGAGCTTGCAGTGAGCTGAGATCCAGCCACTGCACTCCAGCCAGAGAGACAGAGCGAGACTCCGTCTCAAAAAAAAAAAAAAAAAAAGAAAAGTAAAATACACCTTTGGTAAAAACATTATAAGGAGGCATAAGAATGTGGATTTACCTACATTAAAAGGTTAAAAAATTATTGTTTTGAAAGTTTAAGCAAGTTTTAAAACATTAATCATAAAGAAAATTCTGTGTGTAAACATATTAGCTAAAGTTAAAAAGGTATCATCCAGCTTTTCTGTGAACTGGACATTAAAGTAAAAATGCAACAGGTTTTTCTTAAAGCATCAACCTGCTCTTTAACAAAAATTATAAAAGGTTGAAAGAGTCTATAAAATCTTACCTTATGGTCAAACATGAAAAATTGGATATGTCTATAAGGTTTTATTAAAATTAAGTTTAACATTAATAACACACTAATATAGAGGTAAAATTTAGCTTATCTGGTATAAAAATCATACAAGAAGCATTATTAAATATACAATGGTGTTTAGCTTTCTTTGGTCCAAAAACTAATTAATAAAGATAGGTACTAAAGGAAACATTCATTTTACTAGAGGATCACAGAAGTTAAAGACTTAAAACAAAGTTTGGCAATTAAGACAACATACCAAGTTGTAAATGCCTGCTTGAAATGGATCAAATATTCTATCTGCACATTAAACAAAAGCAATTGTTATGCTTGTGCACATGGCAGGCCAGAGGCCCTGATTGTCCCCCTTCCACTAAGGTGGTCCTCCAGTCGACCAAGCCTGGGCTGCTTGGTAGCTCTTTTCCAGGATTCTACAGCCTGGAGTAATAAGTCACGCCAAGCTCTCTCTGCTATATCCCAAAGTCCCTGTGGGTCAGCCCCCAAGGGCCATCCAGCTTCTGTCTCCCAACACTAAGTTCGCTTCGTGTCTCATGGCAGGGAGGAGACTTAGCATTCTTTAGAGACCTGAAGGGATGCAGTGAGCTTAAGAATTTTCAAGAGCTAATCAGTCAGCCCTTGTTCATCCCTGAGCTGATGTGTGGTGGTATTGTGGTGGACCTTTACTGGGCACTCTGCCAAATAACTAGAGTGGCACTTGTGCTTTAGTCCATTTGGCTATCCCTTTCACCCTGGCATTTCATCAATTGGAAAAAGAAAATAATAAGACATCATAAAGTGAGAGAAGTCCCTTACAGGTCTTTCAACTCTCACATCTATTTAGATGCAATTGGAGCCCCATAAGGAATACCAGATCAATTTAAAGCTTGAAATCAAATAGTTACAGGATTTAAGTCAATATTTTGGTAGATGACAGTCAATGAAGATGTAGATTAAATAAACTACATCTATTACAACCAACAGCAATGAGCTTTTCATGAGTTAAAAAGAAAAACCCGTGTAGGCGCCAGTCGTGAGGCTACCTGACTGGACAAAACTCTTTACACTCTATGTGTCAAAAAGAGAAAAAATAGCAGTTGGAGTTTTCACCCAGACTGTAAGGCCCTGGCCAAGGCCAGTGGCCTCTCAAAACAAGTAGACAGGGTTTCCAAAGACTGGCCCCCATGTCCAAGGGCCCTGGCAGCAACAGCCCTGTTAGCACAAGAAGCAGATAAGCTAACTCTTACGCAAAACCTAAACATAAAGTCCCCCATGCTGTGGTAATTTTAATAAATACCAAAGGACACCATTAGCTAATGAATGCTAGACTAACTAGATACCAAAGCTTGCTCTGTGAAAATCCCCGCATAACCATTGAAGTTTGCAACACCCTAAACACTGCCACCTTGCTCCTGGTATCAGAGAGCCCAGTTAAACATAACTGGGTAAAAGTATTGAACTCAGTTTATTCTAGTGGGCACAACCTCCAAGACCATCCTTAAACATCAGTAGAGTGGGGGCTGTACATGGATGGGAGCAGCTTCACCAACCCCTGCAAAGTGACTCTGAAGAAAACGATAAGCCCTGCTCCAGTCACACCCGGAAGGTGAGTGGTCCACACACGGCTGAAACATGAGGAAACTCATCATGGGACTCATTTTCCTTAAAATTTGGATTTCTACAGTAAGGACTTCAACTGACCTTCCTCACACTGAGGGTTGTTCCCAGTATATACATCAAGTCACTGAGGTAGGACAAAAGACTGCTATGGTCCTATGATTTTATGGTTATTATAAGTGTACCAGGACTCTTAAACAAAACAAAATAAAACAAAACTTGTTTGTATAATGCTATTCTATCCAAGGCATGTAGCCCAGGAAATAACCAACCAACCTGATGTGCATTATGACCCATTTTAAGCCTCCCATGATCATAGTTTTTAAAATAAAATTAATGACTGGTCCTTTTCTAGGCAACACAAGTAATAGCTAGGACAGAAGAAAAGAAGGTCTCCAAGCATATAACCCTAAAATTTAATGCTTGTGCCACTATCAATAGCAATCAATATAAAATAAGATGCAGTTCTTTATATTAAAGAAAAGTTACACGGCAAAAAATAAGCATATCTGCCATAAATTAAGCTCATGTGCAAATGTGTGTAATTACTGGTCTTGTGTCATCTAGACTTTATAAAAAGGATGAAAAAGATCCTGTTTAGCTCCAAAAATGAGAAGGCAGCCCCTCCTGTATGAGTGGAAGCTGCAACCCCTTGAAATTAATAATTACAAATCCCTTAAACCCAAGGGAGAAAAAAAGGAGAACGCATATCTCTGGGCATCAATAGGAAAAGACTAGGTCCCACAGTAAATATCTTAGTAAAAGAAGAGGTTAGTAAACACTCTCCAAAACCAGTATTTCAGACTTTCTATGATGAACTAAATGTGCCAATATCAGAGACTCCAAGAAAAACCAGAAATTTGTTTTTGCAACTAGCCAAGCATGTAGCCCAGTCTCTAAACGTCACTTCATGTTATGTTTGTAGAAAAACTGTAATAGGAGATCAATGGCCATAAGAAGCCTGAGAATTAGTGCCTACAGACCCAGTTTCTGATGAATTCCCAGCCCAAAAGAATCACCCTGATCATCTCTAGGTTCTAAAAGTCTCCATTATTAGACAATATTGTATAGCTAGAAAAAAAAGAAAAAATTAACTCATTCTGTAAGATGACTTAGTTGTCTAGAAAAAAAAGAAAAAATTAACTCATTCTGTAAGATGACTTAGTTGTCTAGAAAAAAAAGAAAAAATTAACTCATTCTGTAAGATGACTTAGTTGTCTGGGACAAAAACTATATAATGGTACCGAAAAAAACAGTTACATGGTAGAGTTCCAATTATACTGAAAGAGATCCATTCAGTAAATTTTCAAGGTTGCAGACTGGGCCCACCCTGAATTCCACTGGGACTGAACTGCCCCCACCAGGTTACACTGGATACGTAGACATAGAGCGTATGCTGAACTGCCTGACCAGTGGACAGGTAGTTGTGTTATTGGCACTATTAAACCATCTTTCTTCCTATTGCCCATAAAAACAGGTGAACTCCTGAGCTTCCCTGTCTATGCTTCCTGTAAAAAACCAAGCATAGCCATAGGTGATTGAAAAGATAATAAATGACCTCCTAAAAAAATTATATAATACTATAGGCCTGCGACTTAAGACACAAGATGGTTCATGGGACACTGGGCCCCCATTTACATGCTCAACTAAATCATATGGTTGCAAGCTGTTTTAGAAATCATCACTAATAAAACCAGTCAAGCATTGACTATTCTGGACTGACAAGAAACTCAGATACAAAAAAAATGCTATCAAAATAGATAGGTTCTCAACTACTTGTTAGCAGCTGAAAGAGAGATCTATAAGAAATTTAACCTTACTAATTACTGTCTACACATAGATAATCAAAGGCAAGTAGTTAAAGACACAGTTAAAAATACAGCAAAACTGACACATGTGCCCATACCAGTGTAGCACAAACTCGACCCTGAAGCCATGTTTAAAAATTCATTCCCAGCACTAAAAGGATTTAAAACTCTTATAATAAAAGTTATAATAGTAATAAGAACCTGCTTACTGTTCCCTTGTTTACTGTCTGTACTTCTTCAAATGATAAAAAGCTTCATCGCTATCTTAGCTCACCAAAATGCTTCAGCACAAGTGCACTATGTAAATCACTATCAATCTATTATACAAAAAGACATAAGTAGCAAAAATAAGAGTGAGAACTCCCACTAATAAAAAGTGAGAGTCTCAAAAGGGGGGGAAATGAGGGAAGAGAGGAGACCCTCTCATATTGTTTATATTGTTTTATACTCAGTACCAGTTTTTTAAGGAAAAAAGGAAGCAAAACCAGAGGCAGGCAGCCTGGCGCCAGGCCTGAAACCAGGCCTGGGCCTACCTGCCTGGTCTAAACTCAGTAGTTAAAAATCAACTCATAACTTAAAAACTGATGTTACTCATAGATTCCAGACATTGTATAGAAGAACACTATGAAACTCCCTGCCCTATTCTGTTTCTATCATTGCATGAAACCCCTGTCATGTATATCCCCTAGATTGCTCAATCAATCATGACCCTTTCATGTGAAATCTTTAGTGTTGTGAGCCCTTAAAAGGGACAGAAATTGTGCACTCGGGGAGCTCAAACTTTAAGGCAGTAGCTTGCCAATGCTCCCAGCTGAAGAAAGCCCTTCCTTCTACAACTCGGTGTCTAAGAGGTTTTGTCTGCAGCTCGTCCTGCTACACATCTGCAAAAATGTTTTAGTATGAACTCTCTGGTATTTTCTAAGCTGTAGTTTTTGAAAAAGTATTTTTCCTAGTTAGAAGGAATGAATAAGACCTCATATTTGGTAGACAAACAGGGTGACTATAGTCATTGATAATTTAATTTCACATTTAAAAATAAGTAAGAGTATAATTGGATTGTTTGTAACACAAAGGATAAATACTTGAGGGAATGGAGACCCTATTTTCTGTGATATGATAACTTCACATTGCATGCCTGTATCAGGGTATCTCTTGTACTTCATTAATATATATACATGTACTATGTACCCACAAAAGTTTTTTAAAATACAAAAATTCAAGATCCAAAAAAAAAAAAAAAAAGAAACTGTATTGTGTTTATCAGAGAAAGAAACAAATTATTCCTCCTCTTCAGCTACTTCCCTCCCCTGCACACACACTTTTAACCAGTTTTAGGATTTTATTAATTAAATACTTTGCCACGTGAAAAAAAAAAGAAAAAGTATTTTTCCATATTTATTACATTTGCATGGTTTTTTTTTCAATATAAATTCCTTGATATTGAACAAAGTTTAAGCAATTGCTTCAGAGGTTTCCCCTAATACAAAATGTGTACAATAAGATCTGTGATACAAGCAAACATATTACAACCCTACTACAATCTTCTTCTTCACTTTAAAGTCTTTCATTTTCTTAAAGATATTTTGACAGTAGTTGCATGTATAATGTTTTTATTAAGTATGAACTCTCTGATGCTGAGTAAGTTGTAAGCATATATTAATGGCTTTTTCACAGTGTTTATATTTGTACAATTTTTCTCAAGTATAAATGCTTTCCTGTGAAATAAGGTGTGAGCGTTGGTTAAAAGTTTTGCAACACTGTTCACACACGTAGATGTTTTCTCCAGTATAACTTATCTTACCTACAATCAAGTGTGACAACCATTTAAAAGCTTTATCACATTCTTCACATTTCTAGGATTTCTCACCACTATGATTTCTTTTATGTTTAGAAAAGTTTGAGGTGTTTTCAAAAGCACTGTCACATCTTTCTGGTTTGTAGAATTTCTCTCCAGTATGAATTATCTTATATCTGTTAAGAATTGAGAACTTATTAAAGGCTTTGCCATATTCTTCACACTAACAGGGGTTCTCTGCAGTATGAATTTTTTTATGTTTAAAAAGAATTGAGGACTGGTTAAATGCTTTGCCACATTTTTCACATTTGTAGGGTTTCTCTCCAGTATGAATTCTGTCAACCATTATGGAAAACAGTATGGCAATTCCTCAAGGATCTAGAACTAGATGTACCATATGACCCAGCCATCCCACTACTGGGTATATACCCAAAGGATTATAAATTATTCTACTACAAAGACACATGCACACGTATGTTTATTGCGGCACTATTCACAATAGCAAAGACTTGGAATCAACCCAAATGTCCATCTGTGACAGACTGGATTAAGAAAATGTGGCACATATACACCATGGAATACTATGCAGCCATAAAAAAGGATGAGTTTGCGTCCTTTGTAGGGACATGGATGCAGCTGGAAACCATCATTCTTAGCAAACTATCACAAGAAGAGAAAACCAAACACCGCATGTTCTCACTCATAGGTGGGAACTGAACAATGAGATCACTTGGACTCGGGAAGGGGAACATCACACACTGGGGCCTATCATGGGGAGTGGGGAGGAGGGAGGGATTGCATTGGGGAGTTATAAATGATGAATTGATGGGTGCTGACGAGTTGATGGGTGCAGCACACCAACATGGCATAGGTATACATATGTAACAAACCTGCACGTTGTGCACATGTACCCTAGAACTTAAAGTATAATAAAAAAAAAAAAAAAAGAGTTGAGGAGTGGTTAAAGGCTTTGCCACAATCTTCACATTTGTAGGGCTTCTCTCCAGTATGAGTTATCTTATGTGCAGTCAGTTGTGAGGACCAGTTAAAGTCTTTGCCACATTCTTCACATTTGCAGGGTTTCTCTCCAGTATGATTTTTTTTTATGTTTAGTAAGAGCTGAGGACCAGTTAAAGGTTTTACCACAATCTTCACATTTGTAGGGTTTCTCTCCAGTATGATTTTTTTTTATGTTTAGTAAGAGCTGAGGACCAGTTAAAGGTTTTGCCACAATCTTCACATTTGTAGGGCTTCTCTCCAGTATGAATTATCTTATGTGCATTCAGTTGTGAGGACCAGTTAAAGGCTTTGCCACATTCTTCACATTTGCAGGGTTTCTCTCCAGTATGATTTTTTTTTATGGCTGGTAAGAGTTGAGGACTGGTAAAAGGCTTTGCCACATTCTTCACATTTGTAGGGCTTTTCTCCAGTATGAATTATCTTATGTGCAGTTAGTTTTGAGGGCCAGTTAAAGCCTTTGCCACATTCTTCACATTTGTAGAATTTCTCTGCAGTATGACTTATCTTATGTTTCTTAAGGTATGAGAATCGGTAAAAAGTTTTGCCATATTCTTCACATTTGTAGGGTTTCTCTCCAGCATGAGTTTTCTTATGGGCAGTTAGGTTTGAGGATTTGTGAAAATCTTTGCCACGTTCTTCACATTTGTAGGGTTTCTCTCCAGTATGAATTCTTTTATGTGTAGTGAGGTTTGAAGACTGGTTAAAGGCTTTCCCACATTCTTCACATCTGTACGGTTTCTCTCCAGTATGAATTATCTTATGTGTAGTAAGTTGTGAGGACCATTTAAATTCTTTCCCACATTCTTCACATTTGTAGGGTTTCTCTCCAGTATGAATTTTCTTATGTTTAGTAAGAGTTGAGGACTGGTAAAAGGCTTTGCCACAATCTTCACAGTTGTAGGGCTTCTCCCCAGTATGAATTAGCTGATGTGCAATTAGGTATGAGGGCCAGTTAAAGCCTTTGCCACATTCTTCACATTTGTAGAATTTCTCTCCAGTATGACTTATCTTATGTTTCTTAAGGTATGAGAATTGGTGAAAAGCTTTGTCACATTCTTCACACTTGTAGGGTTTCTCTCCAGCATGAGTTATCTTATGGGCAGTTAGGGTTGAGGATTGATGAAAAGCTTTGTCACATTCTTCATATTTGTAGGGTTTCTCTCCAGTATGAATTCTCCTGTGTTCAGTAAGAATTGAGAACCAGTTGAAGGCTTTGCCACAATCTTTACATTGGTAGGAATTTTCTGCAATATGAAATCTTTTATGTTGACTTAGGTGTAAGAGCATGCAAAATGATTTCTCACATTTTTTACATTTGAAAAGTTTCTTTCCCGTATGTCTTATCTTATATCTGTTCGAATTTGAAAGTTTATGAAAGAATTTTGCATATGGATCACATTGAAATATGTTTCTCTGGGTAGTTATCAAACACTGGTTTAATTTGTTATCATCTTCTTTGTGCACCTTACACTCATCCACAGTTTTACAGCCTTTTTGTAACTGTAAATTCTCATGTCCACATTTTCCACATTTTTTCAGTATCACTTCTTGAAAAGAATCTTTAATGTACTGCTCTGGCCAAAGGTCTTGGGCAAAATGAGAACATATAACTGAAAGAAATAAAAATAACAAATTACTTACTAGACACAGAGAAATAAAGTTTACAAATCTAACCTATAATATTACACAAACTACAAAAACAAGACGGCATAGGAAAATATCAAAGGCCCTCATTCCTTTATAGACATGTAAATGTAACAAAAACATACCAACCAAATTACATCTGAAAAAAATTTATAAATGAGCTAAGTGTGTGAAGTGCCCATGGTGAGAACAATGCAAAGAGCCACCTAGAAGTGAAAGTCTGTTACATTTACCCAACACAGCTCTTCCCGCTCCCCAGTATAACATAGTGTCTTTAGAAGTAAATTGCCAACATTCTTTTAGCGACAAGTAAAATACTGGCACATTCATCTTATTACTTGCTTCTAGGAGCCTTTCCAGACACTGGTGTGTGTCTCTCATGAAATACAATGCTGAAAGAAACAGTGGTATACTTTGGAGTGACAGCTTAAGTTTGCTGAGACTAAAGGTAAATGTTGCAGCTCCAGAGAGACTGCTGTACCACAGAGAGAAAACAGATGTATCACGTGATTACTATTAAGAAGAAACATGAATAAACTCTTTTAACTAAAAAATAAAGACAACATTTCAGACAAGACACATCCTAAGAACATGTTTGAGAGACTCCCAGAATCTCTAACCAAGACAATTTGTTCAGATCATGCCAGGACAAAGCTACATTATGAAGACTGTAAGAGGTAGCCTTTTTTAATGTCCAAATTTCAATCAAAGATTACAAAGTATACAAAATAAGGCAATATGTTTCCATAAAAATATAAAATTTTCAAAAAGAAACCACAAAAAAGATGTATCTACATTGATTTCAAAATCTGAAAATAAATTAAATACTCAATGAGTGAAAAATAGGAAGACAGAGAACTACAGAAAATCAGAAAAATGAAGATAAGAACATAAATATTTAGAATATCAAAAAACAGAAATTGTAGAGGTAATAAATACAAAAAAGAATAATTGAAAAATCTTGAAAGAAATAGTGATGTAAAAATGAAGAAGCTCAACAAACTAGGAAACACACAAAGATATTTATAACAAACACATATATAAGCACAATTTCAAAAGTCACAGACAAGATGTGACTCTTTTGAGCTGCAAGATAAAAGTGATGCGTCATTTGCAAGCATAGTCTTACAAGACAGCCAGTGAATTGTCAACAAAAATTTTGCAGGCCAGAAGGGAAGTGTGTGATGAAGTCAAACTCCTGAAAAATACAGCGATCAAGTAAGACTAATACCATCAGCAAATCTGTCCTGACAAATAAAAAGAAAAAAACTTTCAAAAATAACAGAAATTCTGAAAAGTATATTGGAACTCCAGAACCCCTACATATAAAAAGTGCTGAAAGCAGTTGCTTCTTTTGAAAATAATTGATTATTTTCAAAAACATGATTCAACGAAAACAACACATAATCATATAAAAATACAGTATTTTCTAGGAAAGATTATATGCACATATATACTTTTAATTCTAAGTCTATGCACATACACCAAAATGGAATTGCTTAGCATTATCATACTGCTGCAGAAAACATTTTTAATTATTCCCTAAAATTTGAAAGAGAAAATCACAGAAATCATTATAAACATCTGTTAATAAACATACAACAAAAAAGATATAATTAGCAAAATCAATGAAAAATTTGAGGGAAGATGTAATGAGAAAAAAATTATGCATGCAACTGCAGTTCCTTTTTACCAGATTGAAATATGCTGTTGTATCTTTTACAGGTTTATGTAATCCCCAAGGTACCACAAAGAACATATGTGTATGGATACACAAAACAAATTAAGAAATAAAAATAAACAGACACAAAGACAAAAAGAAAATGAGTGATCAAGATATAAAAATCAAATAAAACAATAAAATAACATTAGTACATCTGTTTCAGAAAATTATTTAAATATATATCTTTAACTTTCCAATCAAGAGACATATTTTTAATAAAGAGATTTACTTAAATATTTTAAAAGCTGAGATCCAATTTGCCTTTCTACCAGAGTAAGCTGAGATCTACCAATTTAAAAAAAAACTGAAAGTGGCACGATGGATGTAGATATTGCACGTAAATATTAACCAAATGACAGAAGAGGTCAAAATAATATTACATAAGCTACATCTTTTTTTTTGTTTGTTTGTTTGTTTTTTTTGTTTTTTTTTTTTGAGACAGAGTCTCACTCAGCCCAGGCTGGAGTGCAGTGGCCGGATCTCAGCTCACTGCAAGCTCCGCCTCCTGGGTTTATGCCATTCTCCTGCCTCAGCCTCCCGAGTAGCTGGGACTACAGGTGCCCGCCACCTCGCCCGGCTAGTTTTTATATTTTTTTTCTTAGTAGAGACAGGGTTTCACCGTGTTAGCCAGGATGGTCTCAATCTCCTGACCTCGTGATCCGCCTGTCTCGGCCTCCCAAAGTGCTGGGATTACAGGCTTGAGCCACTGCGCCCGGCCATAAGCTACGTCTTAAGTGAAAAACTTCCATATTTTATAAAATGTACAAGTCAAAACTGCAAAGAGACAAAGAAGAACATTAAACAATAATAGATTCATTTACTGATAACATAAATCAAATGTGTGTGTGTGTGTGTGTATCTCACATTAAGTTTCCAAATATATAAAGCAAATATTGACAGAATGGAAGAAACACCAACACAGCAATATAATTATAGTAGGACATTTCAATACCCTACTTTCCGTAATAAAAGTGAAACCAAACAGAATATTTGTAAGTAAAGAGAGGACTTGAAGGCAGTATAAAACTATTATTTCTAACAGAGGTATAGAGAAGACTCCTCAACAATATCAGAATATACATGCTTCTCAATTGCTTATACAACATTCTCCTTGATAGACCACATGTTAGGCCAACAAGGAAGTCTTAACACATTTGTTAAGACTGAAATTGTATGGATTATATTATATGAACAAAATGGAATGAGAGTATAAAACAATAATAGAAAAAGAATTTAAAATTTACAAATACATAGAAATTAAACAACACACTCTTGAGCATGCTCCTGTTCAAAGGTAGAAATAATTGATATTTTGAAAACGTCCATACTTCTCAATGTAATCTACAGATTTAATGCAATGTTTTAAAAAATTTCTCATTGAATTTTTGAGGAAATAGAAACAACAACCCCCAAAATATATGAAGTGTCAAGAGACAATAAAGTACCCAAGAGTCTTCAAAAAAAGAAAATGTTGAAGGGATTATATATAGTTCCTGATTTCAAAACACATTACGAAGCTACAGAATTAAAACAATTTGGTATGAATATAATGGGTAAAAAGTACACTAATAGAATGCAGCACCTATATAAACTTCCACATATATGGTTATATGAAGAGTTATTTTCATATCCATAATTATTGCAGCAATTTTACTGAAAGCCAATAGATAAAAGCAATGCAAACTTCTTTTTTTTCTTTTTTTTTTAAGATGGAGTCTTACACTGTTGCCCAAACTGGAGCGCAGTGGCACGATCTCAGCTTACTGCAACCTCAGCCTCCCATGATCAAGTGATTCTCCTGCCTCAGCCTCCTGAGTAGCTGGGACTACAGGTGTGTGCCACCATGCCCGGCTATTTTTTGTATTTTTAGTAGAGACAGGATTTCACCATGTTGGCCAGGATGGTCTTGATCTCTTGACCTTGTTATGTGCCTGCCTCAGCCTCTCAAAGTGCTGGGATTACAGCAATGAGCCACTGCACCCAGCAGAAATGGAAATTTCTGTCACCAAATTATCCAATAGATATAATTTGCAATATAAAAATACTGGAGTATCACCCAGGATTTAAAAAGCAGGAAATATTCTAACAACTCTAAAAATAAAGTTTGATGACATTATGCAAAATAAAATGAGCTAGCCACAATAAGACAGAGATTGTATGAGACATATGAGGCAGTCACATTCTTAGAAATAGAAAACAAAGTGGTTTTTGCAAAGTGCCAGAAAATCAGAAAAACTGGTTGTTGTTGTACATTGAGATTGAGCTTTGCAAGATAAAACATTCTAGGGGTATGTTGCATAACATTATAAATATAATTAATAGGACTAAACAGAATATTAAAAAATATTTGGTAATGAGGCAGGTGCGCTAACTCACATCTGTAATCCCAGGACTCTGGGAGGCCAAGGTGGGCGGATCACAAGGTCAGGACTTTGAGACCAGCCTGGGCAACAGAGTGAGGCAAAAGAATTGGTTGAAGCCAGGAGGCAGAGGTTGCAGTGAGCCAAGATCCCACCACTTCACCTCAGCCTGGGCAACAGAGTGAGACTCTGTCTCAAAAAAAAAAAAAAAAAAAAGATAATATTTTATGTGTTTTTGACAAGTAAAAATGAACAATAATACATAAAAAGATATAGTTGTAATAGTTTCAATTTTATCTTCAAATCCCAAAGTGTTTCTCCCACACAGAAGTAATGTAGATTCACAACAGTTACTGAAATTAGGAGAATTTTTATAACTGGTCACCTAGCCAAGACTGAACGACCATTTACAACAAACCTACACAACAAATATACAAGTCATAAAATAAACAGAGATGATATTTATAGAGGCAAACAAACACAGAGGTAATTATATTGACAGTAGACATATGGCTGATTTATATTTGATTCTGCTAGACACTGTCTTAAATTGTACAGAGTTAAACACTGTCATACACAATTATAACATAAAACACCAAAACACAAATAAATGGTGTGAGGTGGCATACCTTAAAATATATAACACAATATAAAATATAAAATAAATATAAAAAATACATATAATATAAAATATATAACACAAAATTAAAATATGGAATGTAAAATGTATTGGACATCATCAAGTAGATCAATATTTTCATGAAAGGAATCTTAGGAGAATATAGGGAAAAAGTGATACAGAGGTTACTTGAAGACAAAAAAGGCTGAGAACTTTCCAAATTTTGATGTAATAAAAAAATTTTGAACTAATACTTAATTCAAAATTATTTTACTTCAAAAACAAGATAAAAATAAAGACTTTCCAAAATAAAAGTTCAGGGCGTTTATTACAACCACCACAGTCCTACACAAAATGTTAAATGGTGGCCAGGCACAGTGGTTCAGGCCTGTAATTCTATAGCTTTAGGAAGCCAAGGCCGATAGATCACTTGAGACCAGTAGTTCAAGATCAGCCAGAGAAACATAGTGAGACTCTGCATAAAAACAAAAAGAAATGCTAAAATGAGTCCATTATGCTGAAAAACAAAATGATACTAGTCAGCATCATAAAACATATATAAATATAAAGCTCTCTATTAAATGTAAATACAGACACATGTAGAATTTTTTACTATCATAATGATCCTGCATAAAACCCTTAAAGTTCTTTTATAGATATAAAAAACAAGATACAAATCTGCATAAATCTGTTAATAGATACACAATGTAAGATAATATAGTTTTTAATATTAATAACAAACTGGAAAATTTAACAGTATAGGTTTTCTATTTAATTGAAGGTGTGATGAGATTAAAATCCATTGTTTTAATTTTAAGATGTTTTATGTAATCTGTTTTTCAATATGGTCACATTATATTTCAAGATGATTACATTATACTTATGGAAAGCATGCAAAACAAAATAAAAAACAATCAAAGCATGTCACAACAAAATTAAATAAAAATGAAGGCAGTAAAAAATGAGAAAAGATATATCTACAAGAAATGCATAAAATTGTAACAATGAAGTGGTTTCTGCAGATCAGCAGACTTAGTCTTTCCCCCTGCTGACTCTGAAAAATCTGGGCAGTCCAGATATACAGATTTTCCCCCAGTGAAGCACACCCCCTTCACCAAGAAGCAACCAGAGTGCTTTGTTAAGTGGTTCCTAAATCCTGTGCATCCTGACTGGGTGAGACTCCCCAACAGGCATTGTAAGACAACTTATAAAGAAGTATTCTCACTGTCATCAGTTCAGTGCCCATCTGGGATAAAGCTTACAGATGAAGGAGCAGGTAGTTCTCTCTGCTATTCTACACACTTCACTGGTGACACCTCCAGGTGTGGGAGAAACTCAGGCAAATAGGATCTGAAGTGGATCCCAAGCAAATCACAGTGGCCCTACAGAAGAGGGGCCTGACTATTAAAGGAAAAACAGAAATAGGATCTGAAGTGGATCCCAAGCAAATCACAGTGGACCTACAGAAGAGGGGCCTGACTGTTAAAGGAAAAACAGAAAGCAACAACAGCAGCACCAACAAAGATGACGCCACAAAAACCCCATCCAAAGGTCAGCAGCCTCAAAGACCAAAGCTAGATAAACTCATGACGATGAGAAGAATCAATTAAAAAATGCTGTAAACTCAAAAAGCCAGAGTGTCTCTACTCCTCCAAATAATCACAACATATCTCCAGTAAGAGCACACAGAACTGGGAGCAGGCTGAGATGGATAAATTGAGAGAAGCAGGCTTCAGAAGGTGGGTAATAATTAACTTTGGTGAGCTAATGAATCATGTTCTAACCCAAGGCAAAGAAGCTAAGAGCCATGAAAAACATTACAGGAGCTGTTAACCTGAATAACTAGTTCAGAGAGGAACATAAACGACCTGATGCAACTGAAAAACACAAGATGAGAACTTCAGAATGCAACCACAAGTATCAATAACTGAGTAGACCAAGCAGGGAAAAGAATTTCAGAGCTTGAAGACTATCTTGCTGAAATAAGGCAGATAAGATTGAAAAAATAAAAATAAAAAGGAATGAAAAAAATCTTTGAGAACTATTGGGTTATGTAAAAAGACCAAACTTAAAACTGATTGCAGTACTCTAAAGAGATGGAAAGAATGGCCAGGCACGGTGGCTCAAGCCTGTAATCCCAGCACTTTGGGAGGCCAAGGTGGGTGGATCACGAGGTCAGGAGATCAAGATCATCCTGGCTAACATGGTGAAACCCTGTCTCTACTAAAAATACAAAAAACTAGCCGGGCGAGGTGGTGGGCGCCTCTAGTCCCAGCTATGCAGAGGCTGAGGCAGGAGAATGGTGTGAACCCAGGAGGCGGAGCTTGCAGTGAACCAAGATCGCACCACTGCACTCCAGCCTGGGCCACACAGTGAGACTCCGTCTCAAAAAAAAAAAAAAAAAAAAAGAGATGGAAAGAATGGAACCAAGTTGGAAAACATACATCAGGATATCACCCAGAAGAACTTTTCCAAGACAGGCCAACATCCAAATTTGGAAAATCCAGAGAACCCCAGTAAGATATTCCATAAGAAGATCAACCTCAAGACACATAATTATCAGATTCTTCAAGGTTAAACTTCAGGAAAAAATAAGAGCAGTCAAAGGGAAGGCCAGGTCACCTACTAAAAAATGGACCTCTACAAAGACACCCTACAAGCCAGAAGACATTGGGGGCCAATATTCAGCATTCTTAAAAAAAATGAATTTCTAACCCAGAATATCCAGTGAAACTAAGCTTCATAAGTGAAGGAGAAATGAAATCACTTTCAGACAAATACTGAAGGAATTCATCAGCACTAGGCCTGCCTTGCAAGAGCTCCTGAAAGAAGCACTAAATATGAAAAGATAAAAGCACTAAAATATGAAACCACTACCAGCAAATGAAAAACACACTGAAGTACAAAGACCAGTGACACTATGAAACAACTACGTCAACAGGTCTGCAAAATAACCAGCTAGCACCACAAGAACAGGATCAAATTCACACATAACAATATTAACCTTAAATTTAAATGGACTAAGTGCCCCAATTAAAATACACAGAATGGCAAGCTGGTTAAAGAGTCAAGACCCACTGGTGTGCTGTATTCAAGAGACCCATCTTACATGCAAAGACACCCATAGCCTCAAAATAAAGAAAGGGAGAAAAATTTACCAAGCAAATAAAAGCAGGGGTTGCAATAGTAGTTTTTGACAAAACAGACTTTAAACCAACAAAGATCAAAAAAGACAAGGAAGAACACTACAAAATGGTTAAGGGATCAATTCAAGGAGCACCTAGATTTGTTTTTATTTATTGATTTATTTTCTGAGATGGAATCTCACTCTGTCACCCAGGCTAGAGTGCAATGGCGAGACCTTGACTCACTACAAACTCCACCTCACAGGTTCAAGCAATTCTCCTGCCTCAGATTCCTGAATAGCTGGGATTACAGGCACCCACCACTATGCCTAGCTAATTTTTGTGTTTTTAATAGAGACTGTGTTTCACCATGTTGGCTAGGCTAGTCTCAAACTCCTGACCTCAGGGTACCTGCCTACCTTGGCCTCCCAAAGTGCTGGCATTACAGGCATGAGCCACCACACCCAGGCAGCACCCAGATTTATAAAATATACTTAGTTCCTACAAAGAGACTTAGACTCCCAAACAATGACAGTGTAAGACTTTAACACCCCACTGCCAATATTAGACAGATCACTGGGAAAGAAAAATAACGAGGATATTCAGGACTTGAACTCAGCTGTAGGTCAAGTAGAACTGATAGATATTTACAGAACTCACTAGCCAAAAACAACACAATACACATTACTTTAATTGCCACATGGCACTTACTCTAAAACTGATTATATAATTGGAAGTAAAACACTCCTTAGCAAATTCCAAAGAACTGAAATCATAACAGTTTCTCAGACCACAGTGCAACCAAATTAGAACTCAAAAGAAAGAAACCCACTCAAAATCACACAACTGCATGGAAACTCACTCAAAACTACACAATTGCATGGAAAACGTACTCCTGAATAACTTCTGAGTAAATAATAAAGTCAGAAACCAAAACCTTATTTGAAACCAATGAGAACAAAGAGGCAATACAGCAGAATCCCTGGAATGCAGCTAAAGCAGTGTTAAGGGGAAAAAAATAGCACTAAATACCTACATCAAAAGCTTACAAAGACCTCAAATTGACTTCCTAACAACACAGCTAAAAGAAAAAGAGAACCAAAAGCAAACAAACCCCAAAGCCAGCAGAAGACAAAAAATAACGAGGATCAGAGTGGAACCATAGGAGATAGACACAAAAAAACCCTTCAAAAAACCCTATGAATCCAGGAGCTGTTTAAAAAAATAAAATAAAATAGATAGACCATGAGCTAGATTAATAAAGAAAAGAGAAGAATGAAATAGACACAATAAAAAATGATAAAGCAGGTATCCGCACTGACCCTATTTAAATACAATCATCAGGGCAGGGCGTGGTGGCTCATGCCTGTAATCCCAGCATCTTTGGAGGCCGAGGTGGGTGGATCACCTGAGGTCAGGAGTTCTAGACCAGCCTGACCAAAAAAGTGAAACCCTGTCTCTACTAAAAATAAAAAAAAAATTTTTAAATTAAAAAAAAAAATTAGCCAGGCATGGTGGCAGGCGCCTGTAATCCCAGCTACTCAGGGGGCCAAGGCAGGAGAATCACTTGAACCCAGGAGGCAGAGGTTGCAGTGAGCCAAGATTGTGCCATCGAACTCCAGTCTGAAGGACAACAGCGAGACTTAGTCTCAAAAAAAAAAAAAAAAAATCACCAGAAAATACTATAAACACCTCTGTGCACATAAACTGGAAAATCTAGAAGAAATGGATTAATTACTGAACATATACACCCTCCCAAGACTGAACCAGGAAGAAGTTGAATCCCTGAATAGACCAACAACAGGTTCTGAAATTGAGACAGTAATAAATAGGCTACCAACCAAAAAAGAGCCCAGGACCAGACGGATTTATAGCCGAATTCTACCAGAGGTACAAAGAAGAGCTAGTACCATCCCTTCTGAAACTATTTTAAATGAAAGAAAAGGAGGAACTCCTCCCTAACTCATTTTGTAAGATCAGCATCATTCTGATACCCAACCTGGCAGAGATATAAAAAGAACAACAAAAACTTAAAACCAATATCCCTGATAAACATCGATGCAGACCAGGCACGGTGGCTCTCGCCCCTAATCCCAGCACTTTGGGAGGCCAACGCTGGCAGATCAGTTGAGGTTAGGAGTTCAAGACCAGCCTGGCCAACATGGTGAAAACCCATCTCTGCTAAAAATACAAAAATTAGCCGGGTGTGGTACTGCATCTCTGTGATCTCAGCTACTCAGGAAACTGAGTCAGGAGAATCGCTTGAACCTGGGAGGTGGAGGTTGCAGTGAGCCAAGATTGTGCCACTGTACTCCAACCTGGGAGACAGAGTGACACTCTGTCAAAAAAAAGAAGAAGAAAAAAAAAGCTGGATGGAGAATCAGAAAACTATTTTAAAATTAATATGGAACCCAAAAAGGCCCCATATAGCCAAGACAATCTTAAGCAAAAAGAACAAAGCTGGAGGCATCTTGCTATCCAACTTCAAACTATACTACAAGGTTGTAGTAACCAAAACAGCCTGGCACTGGTATAAAAACAGACACATAGACCCATGAAACAGAATAAAGAACTCGGAAATAAGACTGTATATCTACAACCACCTGATCTTTGAAAAACCTGACAAAAACAAGCCATAAGGAAAGAACTCCCTATTTAATAAATGGTTCTGGGAGAACTGACTAGCCATATGCAGAGAATGGAAACAGGACGTGGTAAGAAAAAGACTAAGTGTGAGGTGAAAAAGCCAGGTTCAGGCTGGGCACGGTGGCTCACACCTGTAATTCCAGCACTTTGGGAGGTCAATGAGGTCAGGAGTTTGAGACCAGCCTGATCAACGTGGTGAAATCCTGTCTCTAATAACAAACTGCAAAAATTAGCTGGGCATGGTGGTGGGTGCCTGTAATACCAGCTTCTTGGGAGGCTGAGGCAGAAGAATTGCTTGAACCAGGGAGGTGGAGGTTGCAGTGAGCTGTGATTGCGCCATTGCACTCCAGCCTAGACTACAGAGTGAAACTCCATCACAAAAAAGGAAAAAAAGCCAGGTTATTTTAATGAACCAGCTCTCATTTGAATTAATGGAGTATAAACTTTCTGATTATCAAAAGGATGGTCCCAAGACATTATGAGAAATTTAGCCCCATGATATAAACACCTCCCCACCAGCTTCCACATCCAACATTGAGAATTACATTGCAGCATGAGGTTTGCAGAACATGGACATCCAAACCATACCACAAACAAACTAGGCTTAACACACATGTACAAAACTTTTCAGTTTAAAGCAAAATAATACACAATATTCTTATTTGCACCTGATGTATTCTGTTAGAACATGTAACAAGTCTTATTAAAGAATACCTGCTGGGTGTAGTGGCTGATATGTGTAATTTCAACAATTTGGAAGACAAAAGTGAGAGGATCCCTTGGGACCACAAGTATAAGACCAGTGTCAGTAACATAGTGAGACCCTGTCCCTACAAATAATCAAAACATTAGCCAGGCATGGCAGTGCATGTCCATAGTCTCAGCTACTCAGGAGGCTGAGGTGTAAAGATCACTTGAGTCGAGGAGGCTAAGTTGCAGTGAGCCAAAATTATGACACTATACTCCAGCCTAGGTGACAGAGTATGATCCTGTCTGAAAATGACAACAAATAAATTTAAGAAGACCAAAATCATGCACTGCATGGTAACTGATCAAAACTGAATAAAACTAGGAATTAAAGGCTGGGTGCAGTGGCTCATGCCTGTAATCCCAGTACTTTGGGAGGCTGAGTCAGGCGGATGACCTGAGCTGAGGAGTTTGAGACCAGCCTCAACATGGAGAAACCCCATCTCTACCAAAAATACAAAATTAGTCGGGTATGGTGGTGCTTGCCTGCAATCTCAGCTACTCAGGAGGCTGAGGCAGGAGAATTGCTTGAACCTGGGAGGCAGAGGTTGCGGTGAGCCGAGATTGTGCCATTACACTCCAGCCTGGGCAGTAAGAGTGAAACTCCATCTCAAAAAAAATTTAAAACTAGGAATTAAAAACAAAAGTAAAACTGGCAAATCCAACAATATCTAAAAATAAAAACATGAGCTGAGTGCAATGGCTCACACCTGTAATACTACCATTTTGGGTGACTGAGGCAAGACTGCTTGAGCCCAGGAGCTGGAAACTAGCCAAGGCAACATAGGAAGACTCTGTCTCTAATAAATTACATTACATTACATTACATTACAATAAAACACATTCTTCAATACATTCCTGCTCAAGGGTCAAAAATTTTATTTTTGTTAAGATGCCAATATAACTTACAGAGGTGAACAAATTCAATGCAGTCTAGATAAAAATCTCAATAGCACAGTTATTACAGAAATATTCTTTAATTTTTTTTAATTTGATCGTGAACTACAATTAAACAAACACCCACGAAAAGAACAAAGAGGCATTATACTTCCTGATTTTAAAACATTAAAAGCTACAATAACAAAACAGTATGGTACTGATACAAAGGCAGATAAACAGACGAAAGAGGAGAATAGAGAGTTCAGAAATGAACCCTTGTGTATATGATTAAATGATCTTCTGCAAAGCTGCTGTGAACACACAATAGAGAAAAGATAATCTTTTCAAAAAATAATGTTAAAAACTAAATATCAACACTGATAAAGTTGGATCATTTCCTTGAACCATATACAAAAAATGTTTTCAATAAAATACACTCATAAAAAAAAAAAAAGTGTCTTAAAACAAAACAGAAAAAATTCATGAAATGGGTCTTGGCACTATTTTCTTAGATACAACATTAAATGCATGAGCAACAACAGAAAAAGAACAGGAAAATTTACACTCTACTTCAAAATTTCTCCACATTAGAAACAAAAAACATTCAATTGAGTGAAAATGCCTCATAAGAAATGGGGGAAAATATTTGCAAGTCACATGTGATAAGAGTTAATATTCGGGCCAGTCACAGTGGTTCAATCCCAGCACTTTGGAAGGCCAAGGTGGGTGGATAACCTGAGGTCAGGAGTTCAAGACAAGCCTGACCAACATGATGAAACCCCATTTCAACTAGAAAGACGATATTAGCCGGGCATGGTGGTGCACGCTTGTAATCCCAGATATTTGGGAGGCTGAGGCAGGAGAATCACTTAAAATGGGGAGGCGGAGGCTGCATCAAGCCAAGGTCACACCATTGCACTCAGACTGGGCAAGAGCAAAACTCTGTCTCAAAAAAAAAAAAAAAACCGGAATATATAGACAACTCTTAAAACGGAACAATAAACTTGAATAACTTGATTTAGAAATGAACATATAATTGAACTAAATTTTTATCAAAAAAGATACATAAGACCAGGCGCAGTGCCTCATGCCTGAAATCCCAGCACTTTGGGAGGCCAAGGCGGGTGGATCACCTGAGGTCAGGAGTTTGAGACCAGCCTGGCCAAGGTGGTGAAACCCTGTCTCTACTAAAAATACAAAATTGGATGGGCATGGTGGTGCACGCCTGTAATCCCAGCTACTCAGGAGTCTCAAAAAATAAATAAATAAATAAAAGCACAAATTGGAAAAAGCATTTGAAATGGCACACAAAATTAATAACTTGTAGAGAAAACACGTAAAAATAAAAATGAAAAATGAAATCACCTCACATCCATTACAATGGCCACTATAAATTTTTTAAAGATGCCAAATCTGTTAATGATGCAATGAAAATGAAACCTCTGTTGATTGTTGGTAGAAAGCAAAGATGTAGTCATTATTTTTAAATGTTACATTTCTCAAATAATTAAAAATGGAATTATCAAATACAGCAACTCCATTAATGAATCTATATTCAAAATATGCAACAAAAGACCTAGAAGACATATTTGAACATCTATGATTATTGTACCAGTACTCACAAAAGTCAAAAGGCTGAGGCAACCCAGGTGTCTCTTGATTTATGAACACATCAAAAATGTAACATATACATACAATGGAATATTATTCAGTCTTAAAGAAGAAAATCTTGTCACATTTTAAGATAAACTTTGAGAATACTACGTCACCTGAAATAAGCCAGAAACAAAATGATGGACTTAATTCTACTTATATGAGATATCTTTTTTTTTTTGAGACGGAGTCTCACTCTGCCACCCAGGCTGGAGTGCAGTGGCCGGATCTCAGCTCACCGCAAGCTCCGCCTCCTGGGTTCACGCCATTCTCCTGCCTCAGCCTCCCGAGTAGCTGGGACTACAGGCGCCCGCCTCGTCACCCGGCTAGTTTTTTTTTGTATTTTTAAGTAGAGACAGGGTTTCACCGTATTAGCCAAGATGATCTCGATCTCCTGACCTCGTGATCCGCCCGTCTCGGCCTCCCAAAGTGCTGGGATTACAGGCTTGAGCCACCGCGCCCGGCCGAGATATCTTAAGTAGTCACACTTATAATAACGGAAAGTGGAAGGGTGTTTGTCAAAGGCTAGGGAGAGGGTAAAATGGGTTGTTGTTACTTAATGGGTATTTAGTTTTAGTTTCACAAGAAAAATTTCTAGAAGTCTTTTGCATAACAATGTGAATACACTTAACATGGCTAAAATGCGATTATTTTTATTATTATTATTTTTTGAGATGGTGTTTCACTCTTGTTACCCAGGTTGGAGTGCAATGGAGCAATCTCAGCTCACTGCAACCTCTGGCTCCTAGGTTCAAGCAATTCTCCTGCCTCAGCCTCCCGAGTAGCTGGGATTATTACAGGCACCTGTCACAGGCCCAGCTAATTTTTGTATTTTTAGTAGACATAGGGTTTCACCATGTTGGTCAGGCTGGTCTTGAATTCCTGACCTCAGGTGGTCTGCCCACCTCAGCCTCCCAAAGTGCTGGAATTACAGGAATGAGCCACCGCATCTGGTCTGTAAGACTTTTTTTTTTCTTTTTTTTTTTGAGACATTCTCATTCCGTCACCCAAGCTGGAGTGCAGTGGCACAATTATGGCTCACTTCAGCCTCAAACTTCCAGGCTCAAGTAATTCTCTTCTCTCAATTTCCCAAGTAGCTGAAACCACATGTGCATACCACCATGCCCAGCAATTTTTAAAATAATTTTGTGGAGAGGGAATCTCCCTGTGTTGCCCTGGCTGGCTGGTCTCAAACTTTTGGGCTCAAGTGATCCTCCTTTCTAGATCTCCCAAAATCCTGGGTTTACAGTTGTGAGCACCACCATGCCTGGCCCTGAAATGTACACGTAAAGAAATTTAAGATGGTAGGGTGGGCATGGTGGCTGATGCTGTAATCCCAGCACTTTGGAAGCCGAGGTGGAAGGATCACTTGAGGGTCAGGAATTCAAGACTAGTCTGGTGAATATGGGAAAATCCTGTCTCTACTAAAAATACAAAAAAATTACCCAGGCACAGTGGTGGGCACCTATAATCCCAGCTACTCGGGAGGCTGAGGCAGGAGAACTGCTTCAACCCAGGAGGAGGAGGTTGCAGTGAGCCGAGATGACGCTATTGCACTCCAGTCTGGGTGACAGAGGGAGCCTCTGTCTCAAAAAAGAAAAAAAAAATAGATTTAAGATGGTAAATTTTATGTTATGTGTTTTTTACAACCATTAATTTTTCTTCTCCTTTTCTTTTCTTTTCTTTTCTTTTTTTTTTTTTTTTGAGAGAGAGCATCGCTTGAACCCGGGAGGCAGAGGTTGCTGTGAGCCGAGATCAGGCCACTACACTCCAACCTGGGCAACAAGAGCAAAATGCCGTCTCAAAAAACAAACAAACAAAAAAAAACAAAAAAACCTGAAGAGATGTTTGCTCCATCAAATTCACAGACACCAATGCAAAACTATATCGTGCCCATTGTCAATGCTTCTATTTTAACATACTACTGGAAGTAAGTGGCAGAATGATGAGTCAAAAACATTTTTGAAAAGCCACTGAAATTGAAGGCAAATAAGTAAAAAGTTGCTCTTTGTGGATATGATCTTATACATAAAAAAACCATAAACACTGCATTGAAAATTGTCTAAACTAATAAATACACTCAGTACATTAGCAAAATATTAACATACAAGTATAAATTATTGTTCCATACACTTAAACCATCTGATAAAATAAAAAAAATCTTATTTACAATAGCATTAAAATAATAAATTTCTGAGAGCAAATTTAACCAAAAAGGTAAAAAATCTTTACAATAAAAGATATAAGATGGGCCAGGCATGGTGGCTTATGCCTGTTATCTCAGCACTTCGGGAGGCCAAGGCAGACAAATCACAAGGTCAAGGGATCGAGACCATCCTGGCCAACATGGTGAAACCCTATCTCTACTAAAAACACAAAACATTAGCTTGGCATGGTGGCATGCACCTGTAGTCCCAGCTACTCAGGAGACTGAGGCAGGAAGATTGCTTGAAACCAGGAGGCGCAGGTTGCAGTGAGCCAAGATCACACCACTGCACTCCAACTTGGCAAAAGAGCGAGATTCCTTCTCAAAAAACAAAACAAAACAAAAAAGATGTTAGACACCAATGAAATAAATTATTGAAGACACAAATTTTAAAATATTTCATGTCCATGGATTGAAAGAATAAATATTGTTAGTGTCATATTATCTAAAGTAATCTGCAGATTCAATAAACTTCCTATTAAAATTCCAGTGACATTTTTTTCACAGTAATAAAAAATACAATTCTAAAATTTACAAGAAACTGCAATAAACTTCGAAAAGCCAAAGCAATCTTGAGGCAAAAGAACAAAGCAGAGGGGTATTATACTTTATAATTTAACTATATTTCAAGAACATAGTAATTAAAAACAGATGAAATGTGCAGAAAGATTACCAAACAAAACAATGGAACAGAAACCACTACTTTCACACATTTCAGACATGATGAAAAAAGAGAACTAAAAAAACAGTTTAATACAGAGTTTCCCAAAATTATGCAGATATCTGTCTGTACCCCAAAAATAATGGAAAACCAGGCAGATTATACAGTATTTTATATGCCATGAAAATAACTTTGGCTCTCACTGTAAACTTGAAGGAAGATCACCAAAGAGAAAGTAGAATCTTTAAAGAATTTAAAAGCATAAGACAGAAGATACTCCTACGTAACAGCAAAAAAAAAAAAAAAAAAAAAAAAAAAATTCCCAAAAAACAAAAAACTCAGGTGTCCCAGAAACTATTTCCTTTGGAACACAGCTTCCCAAATCACATTTTAAGGACCAGTTTTCTTTTTGACCTTTGGACCTCTCATCTGTGTCATCTGTTGTGTTCACTCTCACCTACCTGGGGGTTTGGCTACCATCTCATGTCTCTTTATATTCCAGGGCTCTTTTCCTTGCTCCAGACAGGTGACCAGGTCTGGCTTAGTGACAGCAATACCTGCTTTATTAGAAATAAATAACTTGAATCTTTCTCATATTCTCCAATTACCAACCTAGCAGTATGCTTAGTAAAGAAGAGGTAATACAATATTCTCAAAAATTAATCTCAAAATACTAATTAATGAGAGAAATTTCTAAATATTTAG